>NC_135881.1:91836090-92326090 GCF_964194155.1 Cetorhinus maximus | reverse complement strand
GGACAGAGTATTAAATAAGAAATCATTAGAGCTTGTAACAAAGTTAATGTAATAGTTGTGGGGACTTGAATTTTCATGTAGACTGGGACAATCAAATTGGCAACAGTGGTCTGGAAGACGTGTATAAAGAATGTTTTTCTGACAGTTTCTTGGAGCAATACTTTGTGGAACAAACTAGGATGAAGCCATTATTGCAGCATTCATTAGTAATATCATAGTAAAAGATCCATTGGGAAATAGTGATCATTATACCATTGAATTCCAGATTAAATTTGAAAGTGACAAACTCCAATCATAAACAAAAATCTTAAACTTAAACAAAAACAATTACATGTATATGAGGGGAAACTGGCTAAAGTTAATTGGGTAAATAGATTAAAAGGTATGGCTGTGCATGAACAGTGGGAAGCATTTAAAGGAACAATTCAAAATGTCCAACAAAAATACATTCCATTGAAAAACAAAAATTCAGCAAGAAAGACCCATCTGTGGCTCACTCAGGAAGTCAGGGATAGTATTAGATTAAAAGAAGTGGCTTACAATATTGCAAAAACACAGTAATAAGTCTGAGGATTGGGAGTGTTTCAGAAACCAGCAAAGGGCAACCAAAAAGTCAATAAAAAGGAAAAAAGTAGAATGAAAGTAAAGTTGCCCATAATAAAAAAAAGATGAGCTTTTATACATATATAAAAAGAAATAGAGTAGCTAAAGTAAACATTGGTCCATAAGAATTAGAGACAAGAGAAATTGTGAGGAATGGGGAAGTGGCAGACTCATTGAACAAATATTTTGTGTCTGTCTTCACAGTAGAAGGCACCAATTTCATTCCAGAAATAGACAGTAAACTATTTGCTAAAAAGAGTGAGAAAATTAGGGAGATTAGTATTAACAGAGGAAGGGTATTGGAAAAACTTAAGGGACTAAAATATGACAAATCCACGAGACCCAATGGCCTACAACTTAGGGTTCTAAAGAAGATAGCTGCAGATAGTGGATGCGCTAGGTGTGATTTTCCAGAATTCATTGGATTTGGGATCGGTCCAATCAGATTGCAAGTTGGCAAATGTTGCTATACTTTTCAAGAAAAGAAGGAAAGAGAAAACAGGGAACTATAGGCCAGTTAGCCTAACATCAGTTGTTGGGAAAATGATGAGTGTTAAAGCATTTAAAAAAGCGTAGTTTGATTAGAACAAGTCGACATATTTTTACTAAAGGGAAATCCTGTTTAACAAATTTATTGGCGTTTTTGAGGATGTAACAGGTAAGGTAGATAAAGGGGAACCAGTAGATGTAGTAACCTGGATTTCCAAAAGGCATTCAATAAGGTGCCACACAAAAGGTTCATTGGCAAGATAAGGGCTCATAGAGTTGGAGGTAATAGATTAGCATGGATAGAGGTAAACAGATAGGAAGCAGAGAGTGGGCATAAATGGGACTTTTTCCAAGTTGGCAGATAGTGAATTGTGGAGTACCACAAGGGTCAATGCAGGGGCCTCAGCTATTTACAATCTATTTAGTGACTTGGACGAAGAGACAGAAAGTAGTGTCTCAAAGTTTGCTGATGAAACAAAGCTAGGTGGAAAGGTAAGCTTTGGGAGGACACTGAAAGGCTGTAAAGAGATATAGAAAGGTTAAGTGAGTGGACAATAAGATGGCAGATAGATTTTAATGTAGGGAAGCATGAAGTTATTCACTTTGGTTGAAAGAATAGAAAAGCTGAATATTTTTTAAATGCTGAGAAACTTCTAAGTGTTGATGTTAAAAGGGACTTGGGTGTGCTCGTATAAGGAACTTAAGAAGCTAACATACAACTACAGCAAGCAATTGGGAAGGCAAATGGCACATTGGCCTTTATTTCAAGAGGATTAGAGTACAGGAATTAAGAAGTCTTGCTACAGGGTTTTGGTGAGGTCACATCTGGACCTCTGAGTGCAGCTGTGGTCTCCACATTTAAGAAGAGATATATTTGCATTGGAGGCAGTATAGCGAAGATTCACTAAATTGTCCCAGGAATGAAGGCGTTGTTCTATGATGAGAGGCTGAGCAAATTGGGTCTATTTTCTTTGGAGTTTAGAAGAACGAGGGATTGTTTCATTGAAACGTACAAGATTTTGAAAGGGTTTGATAGGGTAGATGTTGAGAGATTGTTTTTTCTGGTCGGGAGTCTAAAACACAGGGGCACAGTCTCAGGATAAGGGGCTGATCATTTAGGACTAAGATGAGGAGAAATTACTTCACCCAAAGGGTTGTGAATCTTTGGAATTCTCTGCTCCAGGGGATGGTGGATGCTCCATCATTGAATACATTTCAGGCTGGGATAGACAGATATTTTTGGTCTCTCCAGGAATCAAGGAGTATGGGGAACAGGCAGGAGAGTGGAGTTGAAACCGAAGATCAGCTATGATCATATTGCATGGTGGAGCAGGCTTGACAGGCCATATGGCCGACAGCGCTCCTATTTCTTGTGTTCTTATGTTTTTGAGAGATAGAGAGAACACTCGGCAGGAAGCTGTCAAGTGTGTAGCTTCAGCAGTTAAGGTGGACTCAAAGCTGTGGGTTGGAAAGAGATCCACTAGGGTTGAAGTTTTAAAACTGCAAAGGGATTTGTATGTATGTTAGGGTTAAGTTGACTAAGCTAAAATCTTGAAGGACGTGGTGAGTCAAGAGACCAGATTCAAGGAACGAAGAACAGAAGACCCCCGGAGTCCTGGGATCCACATGAAAAACAGATCGATACGCACTGAATTTGTGTACCATGCCATGCCTTGACTAGTGAAATGTTAAGTATCAATCTTGATTGTCCAATGAACCTTGTTAGTTTGCACTCTAAGTTAGTGATTGTCCTTGTTTGCCAATAAGGTTATTCCTCGACAAGAATTTTCTTACTGAGGTTTAGTATAGAATCCAAACATAATAGTCAGGGAAAACCTCTGCAGGATGCATCACAGACTAAGTATTCTGATGCTCCTGTTGGAAACCACTGCTGCTAACCCAGTGGACTTTCAGGATCAACAAAGGTTCCTGCCTTTCAATATCAATGGTTTGTAGCCATAACACTGGAGGTGCATCTGGAAAAAAGTAGGTGTCCCCTTTGCAAGTGGACAAAACTGTGCTGGCTGCTGATGGCTCACCTAGCCACTGAGCTCATGACACGGGAACTCTTGGCATTGGGTGTTCCTGTTCCCAGTTCCACTTCCTCCTACTTTGCTGGTATTTGGGGTGGAAAAGAGGTTCTACTTTGCACAAGATACTGTAGAATGACCAACATAAGGCCAGGACCCCGCATGTCCTGATTCTAGCCTAATTTCTGGCCACTCCTAAAGAGCACTAGCAGGGTTGAGGATTTTACTCTCCTACAATTCCGTTTATTATTGTAGAAATTAGGTATGCAGTAATGAAATAAACTACAGTTTTTTTTAAAGGACTTCTTCATGATCTCAGGGCATCCCTGGCCACTTTACTAACAATATTAAAAAATTGAACATTGTAATAATGCGGGCAAACATGGCAAACCAATTTGCTCAAAGCGATGTCTCACAAACAACAAAGAATAAATGACCAGGTAAAATATTTGATGTGTTGAAGCAATGTCGCATCTCAATTTTTTCCTCAATGCTATTATTACATCTTTATAAGTTTTGTCATATAATCCCATGTCAACACAGGAGGAGTGTTTTTACAAACTAACTGACAATAGGGTCATTGACTGAAAAAATGGGTTTTACAGGGACAACATGGAGTTTTTCTTAATACTAGTTGTTTTGTATGTAATGAGACTGTATTTTAGAAGGAACATTAGTGTTCATTTTCATGAATTGCATGCAGGTATTATTGTGATATCAAAAAAACACACCATTGTACGTTCCATACAGGATTGTAACACTGTGGCAGTAATTGGGTTAAAAAGGTCTTAACTGACAAGGAACGAGGTTCTACAGTAACAACAGTGCAAATACTGTATGTACTGTGGCTAGCAATTCATCTTCTATACAGTGCGATTGTCTGATTTGAACTATAAGTTTTTTTTTACCATTTTCCCATCAAAACACACAATGCTGCAGTTGATATTTGATAATTAACCCACTGCACTGTAGATTTGTCATTATACAGTAAAGAGTTCCACTACAGATGAGTGGTTCTTACAATATCAATCAAATAATAAAAAGAGGGTTAAATCTTTAATACTTAAGGTAGCAAACAAAAGTTAGAGATAATTGGTGCTAACGTTTTCTGGCTTCTACTCGTCTCAAACAGAAAGCAAACAATCGAAATGCACTTTTAAAAAAATGAACTGCAAGAGTCTATAATTTACGGTTAACTTATTGTGCTGCTAACCCATTACTTTGTCCTTATTGAAAAACTTTTAGAGCAAAACATATGTCTACTCAAATACAAAGATAATATTTAATGTTTACCAATATTAATAAGATAAATGATAGATTTGAAAGTGGTGTTGCTTTAAGAGTATGAATGTGTCCATGATAATCTCATTATGAAAAGAACAGTGATCAGTAATGTTTTACAATTTTACCTGTACAAACTCATACTGAATAACATACATTTAACAGACTGCTCAGAACCACCATCTTATCTGAATGAAATTCTTGCCATTTTAAAAAAAAGGTCTCATTCCATAAATGAAACACACACAAGATGGGTGCTGCTCAGAAGGGTGCTTCCATCAAACGAGATGTGGATGGAAAGTTGGAGCAGTACTACACAATGTTTCAACTTATAATGCTATATCACAGTACAATTTAACAGCAGAGCCATGTCTCTCAGATTGTACCCCTGAGCTCAAGTATACTATTACATGAAGTGACAGATAGGTTACAGATGTTTTCCTGCTATTTTTTGGGGTGGGGGCTGAGGGACAGGAGAGGGAGAAATGAAAAAGTGGCATTTACCTTGTTCTAACAGCAATTCCAGACAATAATCAGAAGAAACCCGAGTGAAAATCATTGATCAGCTCTCTGAAACATAATGCCCCAAATTTCACAGTCAGTGGTAAAGCAACAGTGCTTGCCGCCAACCTCAAGGAAAGGTGCCCATCTCTATACCGTGGATTTCCCCTTTCTCAATATTACTTTGATTCCAGCTGGAATTCAAGAGCCACTCTGGCATCCGATAACAGTGATGTTATCAAATAGGCTAAGCTGCCAATCGCAATAAAGAATCTCATAACAAATCAGGAAGCAAAAATCACTGATTATTCTTTACTTTTTAATCATTTTATAGATAGCAAAATAAAGATTTATAAATACACATGGGATTAAGGTAGAAGCTGAAATATCATAAACAAACTTTAAATAACTCATTATTTTAAAAATCTATGTTTTTTATCATAATGAAGAAGTTTGATCTTCTACAAATATAAAAAATTGTATTCACAGTCAGACAGACTGTTCATCAGTAATTTTGAACTTAGCACACTGTTAAAAAACCAAATTACAATTCATTGAACAATACATATCTTCTTCAAGGGTTTTTACAAGTGAGACTAATAGCTTAAAACTGGAAGTTCATGCCAATTAGAGTGATTTCAGAAAACTGCTACCTGAGGGGTGTTCAACAGCGCATCCTGTGGGAGAGGAAGGAATCTGTGGAAGAGGAGGGAATCACTGACAGCAACTTCTGGATTTCCTCGTTTAACTGAAAAAGTGTGTATACCAGAAGTTGATGTCAATTTCAGAGTTGTAATGGCAGTGAAAGCTGACAGTTTCACCATCATTACAACCTCAAAATCGGGTGTAAAAACAGAAAGTGCTAGGAAAACTCAGCTGGTCTGGCAGCATCTGTGGAGAGAAACAGAGTTAACGTTTTGAGTCCAATATAACTCTTCTTCGGAACAAAATCTGGTGGTAGGGTTTTGCAGCCATCTGGGTTTGTTTCAACATAAAGCTTGTCATTACTTAAGCAGCGGTGGAATGGAGTTATGAATAATGTTCACAAGATGATTATTACCCTCAGTGATGTCACTGTTGAATCAGGCTATGAACATGTTATGCCATAAAACTGAACTGGCTCTTACCAAAATCACAAATGACATCTTATGTGAATGTAACAAAGGTAAACAATTGCACCTCGTCCTTCTCGACCTGTCTGCAGCCTTTGACAGGGGTAACCACATCATCCTCATCCAGTGCCCTCCACCTTCGTCCAGCTGGATGGGACAGCATTTGCCTTATCCAATTCATATCTATTTAATTGTAGACAGGGAATCACCAGAAATGGTTTCTCTTCCTGACTCCTCCATCATTACCTCTGGTGTCCCCGAGGATCTATTCTTGACCTCCTCATATTTCTCACATACATGCTCCTCCTGGGCAACATAATCTAGAAACACAGCGTCAGTTTTGACATATACAACAATGACATCCACCTCTACTTCTCTTGACCCACCCACTGTCTATAAATTGTCAAACATCCAGTAATGGATGAGCAGAAATTTCCTCCAACTAAATATTAGGAGGATCAAAGCCACTGGCAGAGATTCTGTCAGGTCGACGGAGGTACAGCTCACTAGTCAGAGAACAGGAGCGGTGGAGGGGTAGGGGTTAACCTCTGTCAGTTCTATGGCGGAGGCCTGATGCAATCAAGTAACTTTCAGGCACTCAAGTGGCCACTGTCAGGCCTTCTCCACGATTGAGGTCCCCAGTGGTGCGAGTCCCACCTGCCAGGAGCTGCCAGCAAACGAGAGTCAGCAGTTCCTCGTGGCATCAGGAGCAGTGGCAGCTGGCGAAAATGCACCCACCAGAAGCACAGGGTCATCGTGGGATCCCAGACAAAAGATGACGGAGAGTGGGATGGGATAGTGGAATTGGATTATGGGGAAGTCAGAAAGGTCAAAGGCAAGGGCAGGGGGTGGCTTTCAGCGGCCAAATCTCTGGCCAGTGCCGGGACCCTTAATCGGGCACAGAGGGGCACATCCCCCACCCATGAAGGCCAAAGGCGTTTGCTGGGCGACCTTTTGAGGGAATGGGAAAGCCATGCAGCCTCCATTAAATCCCTGAGCCATGTCTAAATTGCGGTGGGCTCAGGGATAATGAGTGTCAATTGGCTGATTCATGAGCCTAATTCACATGCCACTGGTAGTGGCCAAGAAACCAGTGATAGCCCCTCTGTCTCAACTGGTAGTGGTTTTGCTGCTGCCAGGAGACTGACGTGGGCCTTTCCCACGATTAAGTGGCCTGGCTACAATGTTTCCCACCTTGACAGGCTGCATTAAATCCAGTCCATTGTCTTGATACCCTGCCAGAAACCTCATTCCCTATTCACTGGCACTATCCCTCTCCCTGGTAACTGTCTGAGGCTCTCAATCGTGGTGTCATATTTGACTCCGAGATGAGCTTTTGATCACATATCCACACCACCATTAAAACGGTCTATTTCCACTTTTGTAACATTGCCCAACTACATCCTGTTTCAGCTCATCTGCTGCTGAAATCCCCATTCACGCCTTTGTTGCCTCCAGACTTGACTATTCCAAACAAACTCCTGGTCGTCCTCCCACATTGTACCCTCCATAAACTTGAAGTCATCCAAAACTCTGCTGTCCATGCCATAACTCACACCAAGTCCTGTTCACCCATAACCCCTATGCTCGCAGACCAATTATGCATTGCCTTGATTTTAAAATTCTCATCCTTGTTTTCAAATCCCTCCATGGCCTCACCCCTCCCCATGTGACCTATCCTCCATCCCCACAAATATGTGCTTCTCCAATTCTGACCTCTCAGCAGCCCTGGTTTTCATTGCTCCACCACTGGTGGCCGTGCTTTCACTTGCCAAAAGCCTGGGCTCTAGAATTTCCTTCCTAAACCTCTCAGCTTTTCTTCCCTCCCTTAACCAGCTCTTAAAACCTACCTCTGATCAAGCTTTTGGTCAGCTTTCCTAATATCTCATGTGGATCAGTGTACAATTTTGAGTGATAACGCTTCTGTGAAGTGCCTTGGGACATTTTATTTGTTAAAGGTGCTACAAAAGTACAGTTGTTGTTCATGTTGTGACTGTCCTCAAACAATGGCGTGTCAGAAGGCTGATACAAGCAAATGGGTCTGTAGACATGGAGGGGTGGTTACTGGAGGGTGGTGGGAGCAGTTGCATTTCGGGTAAGAAAATTTAATGTTGGTAATGGAATTGATAGAATTTAAATTTACATCATCCTCTCAGTTAAATTATGCAAACAAGACGGGGTGAAGTAAAGGAATCTAGGGACCACAGGCGAACAAATCATTAAAAGCAACACAGCTCAGGAAAGTTAAATTTGTTAAAAAAGTAAAAAAGTTAAATTTGACCTTGCTCAGGCTGCACTCAGAGTACTGTACACAGCTCTGGTCCATACTAAAAGGACACAGAATCAGAGGAAGTGCAGAGAAAAGTTTACAAAAATGGCACCAGAACTGTGGCATTACATCAATGTGGAAAGACTGAAAAAAATTGGGACCTTTTTCTTTGAAAGGTGAAGACTTGGAGGTAACCTGATGGAGGACTTTAAAATTATTAATGGGTGGACCGGGTGGATGTGGAGAGAATTCTTCCTCTTGTCGGATATTCCAAAACTGGGGATCATAAATAGAAGATGGTTACTCACCAAGCCAAGGGTTAAAATGGATAACCTGGTTCCACACGACATGGTTGAAGAAAATAAATGCTTCCAAAGGAGTATGAGGGAAAAGGTGGATGGAAAGAAATGCTGAACAACTGAGGGGAGGTGGACAGAATGGAAGGAATTTTGTGCAGAATCTAAACACAAGCACAGACTATTTCGCTGAATTACCTGTTTGCGTTGGGTAATTTAATGTAAAATAAAATGTGGAGATAAAATAAAACGGTCGCCATGAGCATGAAATTTTCCAGAACGAATTTGCGATTACAGATAATGTCCCAGACACCACCATCACCATCTTTGGGTTTGTCCTGTCCCACCGGCAGGACAGACCCAGCAAAGGTGGCAGCACAGTGGTATACAGTCGGGAGGGAGTTGTCCTGGGAGTCCTCAACATCGCCTCCAGCCCCAACGACGTCTCATGGCATCAGGTCAAACATGGGCAAGGAAACTTGACGCCGATTACCATGTACCGCCCCCTCCTCAGCTGATGAAGCAGTACCCCTCCATGTTAAAGACCACTTGGAGGAAGCACTGAGGCTTGCAAGGGCACAGAATGTACTCTGGATGGGGGACTTCAATGTCCATCGCCAAGCGTAGCTCGGTAGGACTCTACCAGACCAAGCTGGAAAAGTCCTAAAGGACATAGCTGCTAGACTGGGCATGTAGCAGGTGTTGAGGAAACCAACAAGAAGGAAAAACATACTTGACCTCATCCTCGCCAACTGCCTGCCACAGATGCATCTGTCCATGACAGTATGGGTAGGGGTAGGAGTTACTGCCGCAGAGTCCTCGTGGAAACGAAATCCCGTCTTCACGTTTTGAGGATACCCCCCATCGTGTTGTGTGGCACTACCACCATGCTAAATGGGATAGATTTTGAACAGATCTAGCAACACAAGACTGTGCAGCCATGAGGTACTGTGGCCATCGGCAGCAGCAGAATTGTACTCAAACACAATCTATAACCTCATGGCCCGGCATATTCCCCACTCTACCATTACCATTAAACCGGGGTATCAACGCTGGTTCAACGAAGAGTGCAGGAGGGCATGTCAGGAGCAGTACCAGGCGTACCTAAAAATGAGGTGTCAACCTGGTGAAGCTACAACACAGGACTACTTGCATGCCAAACAGCATGAGTAGCAAGCGTAGCGATTCCAAAACCAGCGGATCAGATCTAAGCTCTACAGTCCTGCCACATCCAGTCATGAACGGTAGTAGACAATTAAACAACTAATTGGAAGAGGAGGCTCCACAAATATCCCCATCCTCAATGATGGAGAAGCCCAGCACATCAGTGCAAAAGAGAAAGCTGAAGCATTTGCAACAATTTTCAGCCAGAAGTGCTGGGTGGATGATCCATCTCGACCACCTCCTGAGGTCCCCAGTCTCACCTAAGCCAGTCTTCAGCCAATTCGATTCGCTCCACTTGATATCGAGAAGGCACTGCAAAGTCTATAGGCCCTGACAATACTCCAGCAATAGTACCTAAAACTTGTGCTCAAGAACTTGCCGTGGCCCTAGCCAAGTTGTCCAGTATAGCTACAACACTGGCATCTACCTGGCCCTGTAGAAATTTCCCAGGTATGTCCTGTACACTAAAAGCAGGACATATCCAACCCAGCCAATTACCGTTCCATCATTCTACCCTTGGACATCAGTAAAGTGATGGAAGTGGTCATCAACAGTGCTATCAAGTGGCACTTGCATAATAATGTTCAGTTAAGGTTGCACCAGGGTCACTCAGCTCCTGACATCATTACAGGCTTGGTTCAAACATGGAAAAAAGAGCTGAACTTCAAAGGTGAGGTGAGAGTAACTGCCTTCGACATCAAGGCAGCATATGACCTAGTGTGGCATCAAGGAGCCCTAGCAAAACTGGAGTCAATGGGAATCAGGGGGAAAACTCTCCGCTGGTTGGAGTCATACTTAGCACAAAGGAACATGGTTGTAGTTGTTGGAAGTCAATCATCTCAGTTCCAGAACCTCACTACAGGAGTTCCTCAGGGTAGTGTCCTAGGCCGAACCATCGTCAGCTGCTTCATCAATGACCTTCCATCCATCAAAAGGTTAGAAGTGGGGACGTTCGCTGATGATTGCACAATGTTCAGCCCCATTCACGACTCCTCAGGCACTGAAGCAGTCCACGTCCAAATGCTGCAGGACCTGGACAATATCCAGGCTTGGGCCGACAAGTGGCAAGTAACAGTTGCGCCACACAAGTGCCAGGCAATGACCAGCTCCAATAAGAGAATAACCATCTCCCACAACACTCAATGGCACTATCACTGCTAAATCGCCCATTATCAACATCCTGGGGTTTAATGTTGACCAGGAACTGAACGAGTCATATAAATACTGTGGCTACAAGAGCAGGTCAGAGGCTAGGAATCCTGCATGAGTAACTCACCTCCTGATTCCCAAAAGCATGTCCACCACCTAAAAGATGCCAGTCAGGAGTGTGATGGAATACTCTCCACTTGCCTGGATGAGTGAAGCTCCAACAACAATCAAGAAGCTTGACACCATCCAGGAGAAAGCAGCCCATTTGATTGGCACCCCATCCACAAACATTCACTCCCTCTGCCACCACCTGGAAGTTTCCCTCCAAGCCACTCACCATCCTGACTTGGAACTATATCATCATTCCTTCACTGTCGCTGGGTCAAAATTCTGGAACTCACACCCTTATAGCACTATGGGTGTACCTACACCACATGGACTGCAGTGGTTCTAGAAGGCAGCTCATCACCAACTTCTCAAGGACAATTAGGGATGGGCAATAAATGCTGGCTTAGCCAGTGAGGTGCATATCCCTTGAATTAATTTTAAAAAATCTTCGCTGAGGAGAAAGCCACCAAGCGGCAAGATTGTATAATTACAGTGCAACCATGCGTGGATAATCCTAATATGGACATAGGAAACTATGATTGGAAAATTGATACAAAATGTGTAACAAAAACATGACAATAGGCAATCAAGCAGTCAGGGAGTATTTGCAGGCACCAGACTTATTATAAGACAGAAATGTTTTGTTCATTTAAACAAACTGTTCTTGGGATTAAGGAAGGACGTAATAGCTCTGGAGAGAGTGCAGAGGAGGTTTACAAGAATGTTGCCAGGGTTAGAAAAGTGTAGCTACGAGGAGAGATTGGATAGGTTGGGGTTATTTTCCCTGGAACAAAGAACGCTGAGAGGTGACTTGATTGAGGTGTACAAAATTATGAGGGGAATAGATAGAATGGACAGGATAAAATTGTTTCCCTTGATGGAGAATTCTAGAACCAGGGGACATAGATTCAAGATAAGTGGCAGAAGGTGTAGGGGGGACATGAGGAAGAACTTTTTTACGCAGAGGGTAGTGGGTGTCTGGAATTCGCTGCCCAAGTTGGTGGTAGAGGCAGAAAATTTAAACTCTTTTAAAAAGTACCTGGATCTGCACCTAAAGTGCTGTCAGCTGCAGGGCTATGGGCCGGGTGCAGGAAGGTGGGATTAGAAAGGGCACCTGAGTGTCCTCGGGCTGGCATGGATAAAACGGGCTGAATGGCCTCCTTCTGTGCTGTAACTTTTCTATGGTTCTAAGTGAAAGGAGAGCAAAAACAAGAGTGCTGCACTGAATGAGTGTATGATGGCTTTTCCACTGTTTATGGTGCTAATTAATATAAGTGACCCAAATCTTAAAAGATCTGACAACCTACATTTTCAAGATTCTTAACTTGTTTCTATATCTCCATTGAAACATACAAGCATTCACAAAAAATGTGAATAAAAAATAAAAATACATTTTAAAATAGGGATTAAAAAAGGGGTGAAGATAGAGGAGAGAGTTCATGGTGTGAAGTCGTAACTGCATTTGTTCTTTCAGTCAAGTTTTGGTGCAGCATCAGATAGAAAACCTGAGGGAGAAAAGAGTGGCAGAAAGAAGTTTCAGGTTTTAAAAATGCGCACCACAAGAATTATTTTTATGATATAAAGTTCTCCACAAACAAGAGGCCAGGAAAATAGGGATCCATCAGGATGGCTCCCCGACGCACTCCCACTGCCTTTCCTGTGGATGGCTGGCATGCGGTATGGCTGCCTGCTGCAAGGTAGTAGCCAACCAATCGGCATGTTTAAGGCCCCAGTTAGGGACCAATTAAAGGACTCACAAGTATTTCAGTGGCGCTGACCCAACCACGTGTGGGAGCTGTCAGCCTAATGGAGCAGCCTTCCTGAGGCTCCCAGGGGTACGGGGGTTGGTGGGGGGAGGTCAAGGTCTCCATCCCTCAGAGAGGGGGGGCAGCCAACAGCAAAGGCCCCAACTGCAGCCCAAACATCAGTCTCCGTGGGTGGGGAGGGGATAGAAATGTTTTATTAAAATTTTTAAGACATTGACGTGAAGTTGAATTTTGACCAAGGACAATTCATTTGGGCTTCCAGTTTAGAAGATTTAGGGGTGATCAAATCAAGAGGTTTAAAATGATAAAATAATCTGATATGTCATTACAAAGAAAATACTTCCATATTTCTTGAGGTGCGGGAATCCAAGACAAAGTGGTATAATCTTAAAATTAGAGCTCGACCATTCAGGAGTGAAATCAGGATATATTTTTGTACATTAAGATAAAAGCAAAATACAGTGGATGCTGGAAATTTGAAATAAAAACAGAAAATGCTGGAAAAACTCAGCAGGTCTGACAGCATCTGTGGAGAGAGAAACAGAGTTAATGTTTTGAGTCCATATGACTCTTCTTCAGAGCTAAAGAGAAGTAGAAATATGATGGAATTTATATTGTTTAAGGGGGGTGGAATAGGTAAAGAGAATCGGACATTAGCGATAGGTGAGGGCTAAGGAGAGGTTGACAAAGATGTCAAGGACGCAAGACAGAGAGAGTGTTAATGGTGGTGGTGAAGACTAAAGAACGTGTTGATAGTGGCATAAAGGTAAGATAGCAGAATGTGTGAATAGCACAAGGGTCAGCACTCTGTGAAAGAACAACACAGAACAAGTGACAGATGGCCCTTTTGGGGCAGAGGGGGCAGTGGTTGGGGAAAAAGGATAGAAAAAGGGTTTTAAAAGCGATTTTAAAAAAGGGATTAAAAAATGAATAAATGAATAAAAATAAAAATACATGAATAAAAAATGCAAATAAAAAATAAAAATAAATTTTAAAAAAGGGATTTAAAAAGGGGTGAAGATAGAGGAGAGAGTTCATGTGTGAAGTTATTGAACTCAATGTTAGATCCAGAAGGCTGTAGAGTGCCTAATCAGAAGATGAGGTGCTGTGCCTCCAGTTTGCGTTGGGCTTCACTGGAACATTGCAGCAGGCCAAGGATGGACATATGGGCATGACAGCAAGATAGTGTGTTGAAATGGCAAGCAACAGGAAGGTCTGGGTCGTGCTTGCAGACAACCGAAGGTGTTCCGTAAAGCGGTCATCCAGTCTGTGTTTGGTCTCCCCAATGTACAGGAGACCACATTGGGAGCAGCAAATACAGTAGACATATTGAAGGAGGTGCAAGTGAAGCATTGCTTCACCTGAAAGGAGTGTTTGGGCCTTTGGATAGCGAGGAGGGAACGAGGTAAAGGGGCAGGTGTTGCACCTTCTGCGATTGCATGGGAAGGTGATGAGGTGTTGGGGGGTGATGGAGGAGTGGACCAGGGTGTCATGGAGGGAATGGTCCCTACATGATGCTGATTGGAGGGGTGAGGGGAAGATGTGTTTGGTGGTGGCATCATGCTGGAGTTGGTGGAAATGGCGGAGGATGATCCTTTGAATACGTAGGCTGGTGGGGTGAAAAATGAGGACAAGGGAAACCCTATCATGGTTCTGGGAGGGAGGGATAGGGGTGAGGGCAGAGGCGCAGGAGATGGGTCGGATACTTATCCACACAGTGGGTGGTGGAAACCTGCTCCTCTCATCCATAATTGAAATGTTCAAGACCCAGATTGTTGGATTTTCATTAGGTAAGACTATCAAATGGTATGGAGCAAAGCAGGGTAAATGGAGTTGAAGTACAGATTAGCCATGATCCAACTGAATGTCGGAACAGGCTTGAAGGGCTGAATGGCCTACTCCTTTTCCTATATTTCTTGGAAATTCATTTATTGCATGTGCTACATCAGCTCAAACTGCACAAACAGGGTGCAAGACAGAAAACTCCTTACACAAAAAATATTTAAAATACTGAGAAATGTTCTTCAGCCCTGCACTCACAATTGAGACATACTAGTGAAATGGCACCAAATAAGCTTCAGGGATCATCGTCAATTGCTAAAGAAAAGAGACCTGGGACTGATTACAAGGCTGTAATCCAAAGGAGACGCTGGGATGGTGCAATAAGACATAAGAGCAAAGCTCAAGCAGTAATTTGTGGATTCTGACATTTGGAGTTGTTTCCATTCTTGAGTAACATATAGGATGAATACCATAGAATTATCATGGGAAAAAAATCTGCACTTCATTACTTGCTAGTTATAAATCCAAATGCGTAGGTTTACACTATTACACTGAATAAGTACTCAAAGACAATTTTCTGACAATTCAATGATTCATTACAGTAACATGCTGCATGCTATTTTTAAGAACTTGAGAGAGATTTAAAAATTGGATAACTTAAATGCATTATGTATATCATCATTCAAGTCTTCAAGGTATTAAGGGGAATGGATAGGGTAGAAAGAGGAAAACTACTTTTACTGGTTGGGGGTGTGGTGGGTGGGGAGGTCTGGGTCTAAGGGCACAGTCTGAAAATTAGAGCCAGACCTCTCAGGTAAGAATTAGGAAACAAAGTTTTGAAGAAGTTTGGAACACTCATCCACAAATTGCAGTCGATGCTGGTTCAATTTTTAATTTTGAATCTAAGATTGACAGATTGTTGTTATTTAAAGGGGTTAACGGGCAAAGGAAGGAATATTTAGTTGGGTTGCAGATCAGTTATTATCTCATTGAATGGCGGAACAGGCTTGAGGGACTGGATAACCTAGCCCTGTTCCTAGGCTGAGTGGAATACTATAACGCTGAGTTTAGCTCAAGAACTCCACAAAGGAGAGCTTAACTGCCAGTACACAGTTTCAAAACTTAACAGTTATTTCCTTTGGAAATCAAACTGCTCAGTTAGTCAATGCACTGAATGCATATACAGTAGCATACTTTCGGTCACAAGTAAACATAGCAAGTTCTTCAACAAGTTCTTATGTGCTTATTTCAAAACTCATCGACAATATGGCAGTGCTGTATTTGTTAGAGCTGGTTCAGTTGTAGAAGCCACTTCTAAAACAGAGGAGGACAACATCGAAATTCTAACTGTAGAGCTGAGCAGAGTAGTAGTGACCTCAGTGCACAAGCCACCTGGCACAGATTTCAGCTCTCTAACCCTGTACCCAAACTGCTCAGTAAACCACAGATCATCATTGGAGGCTTTAATAGCCACAGTACCCAATGGGGGTACAAGGAGTCTAAAAACGACGGAGAAGCAGTCGAAGAATGGATGGACGCCAACCAGCTTAGTCTCATCCACAATCCTAAATTGCCAGCCACCTTCCACAGGGCCCGCTGGAAGTGTAGTTATAACCCAGATCTTGCCATTGTCGGCAACGACATCGCTGGCCTCTGCAAGAAGCTTGTCACAGACCCAATACCACAGACACAACACCGTCCTATTGGTATCCAGGTAAATGCAGCAGTGTTACCAAACGTCGTACCATTCAAAAGGCGCTTCAACTTCAAGAAGGCCGATTGGAACAGGTTCACACGAGCACTTGACCGTAAGGTTAAAAGCATTAAACCATTACCTGAGCACTACAACCTGTTTGCAAAAACTGTCCAGAAAACAGCCAGCAATCCTGGCAAGCAGCTTCTTGACTGGCCACTGCGAAGATCATGATGTTGCACGTAGCACTGGTGTCTATCCACATTAACTTGATGCTCTCTTTCTGCAGTCTAAATTCCACTAGTCACAAGCCATTTTTTACCTTGAGACTTGACGATGCCAACTTGTACTAGGGTGTAGTGTGATTTGTCAGAATCTCTCCAGCAGCCAGCTTTATAGGCTTGCTTTTCTTCTTTCCAGCAAATCACTTGCGTACAAAGTGATTTAGATTCTTGTAGTTCGAGCGCAGCTTTCCCCATGTTGAACTTCCTTTGTTTTAGGTGGTGTCTTCTGCAATAATTACATCCTGTATTCTGGCCTTGATCTTTCTGCTGGCCCTTCCTTTTCTCCATTGTCTTGTGCTTGGAAAGCTTGAACTGCCTCTCAGCATAGTGCAAAGCCTCATCAGTTCTCCCATTAATGCTTTCCAACTGATGATCAACAACCTCAGAGCTTCTGCACATATTGATAGCTTTTTTGAGAGTAAGTTTCTCTTCTCTCAGCAGGTGTGCTCTCATGTGGGATCTCTTGTCTTATCTTTGGTCAGGTCATCCTTCAGTTGCCCAAACTCTCAAGATTCAGCTAGACGTCTCAGTGCAGTCACATACTGTTCAGTGTTCTCCCCCTCTCCCTAAACTTTGGTGTTAAACATGTAGTGTTTATAAATAACATTAGTAGAGGGTTCTAAATGAGTCTTTAAGGCCTCCAAATTTCACAAGACCAAAATGTCACAATTTCTGTTCCTCAGAGAGGTCTAGGGTGCAATATAGCTTGTACTAGGCTCTTCCCCCAACACTGATAAACAGAGTTCCTACTCTTATTTGTTCAGGTTCCTTGTTCAACTCTGGCTATTTCATAATTTTGTCATTGAGACTGGAAGAATTTCCAGTTGACTCTCAAATCTCCCTTCATCGCCATAGGAGCAGGTACTAGAATATTCAAAGCTATACTGACTCACTCAGCACAATGTCCTGTACAAAGTTGCAGACTGAAGTTTTAATTATTCTCTGGTGTTTTTTCGTCTGTTGGCTCCATTACAGCAATGAAAATCCACTCAATTTCAGTTGCATACTCCTGGCAGAATGCACCACATGGTGGGTAAAATGGCAATTGCCCTAAAATCTTTATCAACAAAAGGTGACATGAGGTCACATGACTATAGCAAGCCGCAATGCACAAAAACATTTCTCAAAACACAGTGCAGTACTGAGTGATGTACTCCCAAATGTACCAACCTTAAGATCAGACATTAAAACAAGTTTCCATCTGCCTATTTTGGTAGATGCTGAAATTGTTAAGACATTAAAGTCACTTTTAACTACGGGTGGGAATTTGGCAAACAGAGTGGACGAGAAACCCCCATGACATTGTTGGCAAGAAGCCCATGCCATTTATCTCCAGGACCTCATTATCACTTAAAGGTGGACTGCCCTCCCAATCACATACGGAATCAAGCTGCTCATCCAAATGACCTGACCTGATTGCACTTCAAGTGAAAATGCACCTCTTAAAGCGAGGTTGCATTCCCCACTTTAATTGTTGGAAGAGTACTGAAAAAGATTGTAGCAGCATAGATTAATCCAAGGGTGGCCTCCAACTTTTGTGATGCCTCCCTGAAGGCCCTACTGGAGGATGTGAGGGCCAGGAGAAAGGTACACTTCCCCAGTACATGCAGCACCATCTCTAGGACCACTGTTAAGCTGGTCCGAACAGAAGTAAACAAAAGGGTCTCTGCCACCAGCATCATCCCCAAAACCTGGCTTAAATGTAGAAAGAGGTTCCTCAGAGATGGTCAGATGAGCAGCAAGAGCTGATACAAGCTGATCTCCAACACCTCTGGTATCTCATCTGCTGCTTCCTCCCCTTTCTCCAGATCTTCTTCATGTGATGATGAAGGCAGCTGCTGTTCTGACTCCCCCAAATACTGCTTCCTCCAGAATGCAATGTTGTGCATTATGCAGATCACAACAATGTGTAACACACTATCTGGAACACATTGTTGTGAACCTGCCAAGCAGTCCAAACACACAAAAGTTTGCTTGAGCATTTTTATTGTGTGTTCTATAAAGAGCCTTGTTGTGACCTGGTTTTGATTCTATTTGTGGTGCTCAGGCTTGGTGGAATGGGGTTGCACGGAAGTGTCAACAGCTAGATCTGCAGGGGTTATCCCTTATCATCTAGTAGCCATCTTGTTTGGCACAGGGTGGCACAGTGAGTAAATAGGACTGCCAGGGTAGAAAAGCATCATGGCAACTCCCTGGGTACTTTGCAGAGACCTGCATGATTTTGTTGCTGTGATCAGCCGCTGTCTATAGATTTATAAATTGATATTCTTATCTATTTTTAAGTGCTTTTGCCTTGTATTCAGGTGCCCTGATGGCCTTGTCCATGAAGTAAATCATAGCCTGTGTTTGAGAGAACACAGCTACTGCTGAAAAGCCACGAGCATCTTGTATTGGCTCCCAATGTCAGTGGGGGTGATCTACTGTTTGATCCCGCTGAAGATTGTGCCAGTCACCTGCTTAATGCAGCTGTGAACTGCAGACTGTGATGTGATATGTGGCTGACGCACTCAACAAAAATCTCAAAGGTCACAGTGGCGCAAAAATTCAGCGCTATGGTGACTTTGAGGACAACTGGCATGGTACATCCTCATTGTCCAGTAGACAGCAGGTCATGTTGGAGGACGCTGCAGAGGTTTGTGACAGCCTACCTGGAGAAACAGTCTCCTCTTGCACCGCTTCTTAGAGAAGTACAGGAAGGTAACTCTTGGCATGTAGGCCGAGTGCTGGATTTAGGCTGTAGTACCTAGACCCACTTTGCCTGTTGCCTTCTGAAAATGCACAGGTGCTGTGTCGGTGGTAATTCATGCTGCTGCCCCGCTTCCTCCTCCAAGTCTCTGTCCATCCAGAACAAAGAAGCAAAAATGACCCCCAAAGAAGTAAGGAAAGCAAACTAAAGAATAAACTATTTACATAGTGCCTTTCATTACCTCTGGATGTCCAAAAGTACTTTACAGTCAATTAAGTATTTCTGAAGTATATTCACTGCTGTAATGTAGGAAAGGGTTGTAAGCTAAGTGTAAAGGTCATAAACTGGAAACTAGAATCTCTCTTGGCAAGTCAGACAGCAAAACGATCCAGAGAGTTACAATTGACAGTACTCTTTTATACTTCTTCAAGACACTGATCTTGCTAAATTTTGCTGGTGTCGTGGGCAGGGCATCTGCAATTTCAGATTATAATACTGCTGAGGCGAGTTTGATGGGATTGGTATGCAACTTTGACTACTGAGTTAGGATCCCCCTTGTCTCAGACCGATACCTGACATAGAGTCAAAAAACACTGAGTTGAAGTGAGAGAGGATTGCAAGGTTACAAGGAACCCCCAGACATGATTATAACTCCCAACCACCCTGTTCCCACAGGCAGGCTGGATAAAATCTACCCTACTATAGTTGCAAAAAAGGATTTAAATCAGATACTGTATTAAATTACATCTGTCTGTCAATTACATATCAGCAAAAGTAAGCATATTGTGTAAAACACTATCAGAGATATAAAATAAAGGGAACAGAAAGAAAAAAAAAGGAAGATATGGGTAAAGACTTGATATTAGAAAAGCTGCCACTTTTAATGCTGAGAAGCAATTTAAAAAGTAAATAAAGCAAGAAACATAGCCAGGATAGTTAAGTATACACTTACAATAAAAGTTTGATTGAAGGCAGCCCTTCAGTCAGTATGATTTCAGACTTGTAGAATGTCAACTCAATGGGCTTCTCATTACAGCAGCTTGGTGTTTCTTAGATTCTACCTCAACCATGCACTCTCTCTCAATTGCATGCATGATCTAAATCCTTGTTTGCAGATTGTGGGGTCAATATTAATTCAGCCTGTCCACTATTGCATTTTTAATCTGAAATTGTGAATGTCCCAACCAGTTGCGGTGTGTGAGAATTGTGTCTAGATATTTATCCTCCATTTGCTCTTCATAATTCTTAATTTGCATCTTTTGCCTTGGTGAAACCGGTAAATTGCAGACACTTTAGGGACTGATATAGCAGCCTTATTTATGAAATGGTCAATATATGTACTGTAAAAATGTTCCCAGCACTCCTGAAGAACCAGCTGGAGATCCTGATCAGTACCTAATCAACTACCATAATGCTAAGCATTGCCCTCCCACACACCAACGTGCAGCTCCGTTCATCAACAGTTTTGTGGTCTAAATTTCTAAATTCCTATTTCATGTCAAACCCCTCTCACTTGAAGCAAAGTAAAACTTAAATAATGAACTGCATTACTCAGTTCTACTTACCAGTATTAGAGTAGTAACAGGACAAAAAAAATAAAGGGGGAACATGTTGTGCTGATATATTAAAGCTTCCAAGACTGAAAACAGATTGAGAACATTTGGTAGGGATAACACAAGAGATCATATCAAATGTAGGAGTGAAACTGCAAGTCTGCTGGAAGACTGACTGATAGTTGGAACTCATTGGTTGTCCATCACTCTATGGAGCAGCAGAGAGATCGAGACACACAGGACAGCCAACCACCTTCATTCCCCAAAGCCAAAGCTCCTCAAAGCAGCCAATCCATCATCAGAAGTCGAGGGAAAGACAATGATCAGAGGGGGAGAGCCTGCCAGCAGCTTCTGGCTAGGCCAGCATGTATTGCCTATCCCTAAATGCCCTTGAGAAGGTGGTGGTGAGCCACCTTCTTGAACTGATGCAGTCCATGAAGTGTAGCACCTACAGTGCTGTTAGGGAGGAAGTTGCAGGGTTTTGACCCAGCGACTGATTGAGATATCTGATCATGTGACTCCGTTTCTCAAACTCTCCTCTAAGTCCCCTTATTCCTCAGGCTCCATTTCTAACCCCTCCCCTCCAAGCTACCATTCCCCACCTCTCTCCCCAAGCCTCTCTTTCCCATCTCTCTTCCCTTGAGCTTCCATTTCCCAGAGTCTAGCTCTTTTTCCCTGTTCTCCCTCCATCCCCAACCCCAATTCCCCGGTCTACATCTCTCTGCTAAACCCCCATTCCCTCGTCCCCTTCTCTTACACTGGAGTCCCTGTTCCCTACTCCTCAACTGTCAACCCCCAAGGTCCCCTGGCTGCAAACTCTAGAGGAACAGCACCACCTGCTACCCCACCGCCCCGACAAAGCCAACTCCTGAGCTCCCCAATTGCTGAGGATCCCCACCCCCAACTCCCAACCATTGACTGTTCCCAACCTACCTGCTGGCCCCAGCTCTGCGTGTATGGTTGGAATGACATCACCAAGTCAGAGGTGGGAAATTATAGTGAAGCCCAAGGGAATCAGTGTTCGAATGAAAACTATGGAGAGGTGAAGCAATGTTCCAATGCTCATTCACCCTGCACAAGGAGAATTTGGGAGCAGAAAAGAAGCAAACTGCAAAGGGAAGTGCCAGCGATCCCAACTCAATAAGAACATAAGAAATAGGAGAAGTGGGTCCTTGAGCCTGCTCTGCCATTCAATAAGATCATTGTTGATCTGATCTTAGCCTCACCTTCACTTTCCTATCTTTTCACCATAACCCTCAACTCCCCTATAGTTCAAAAGTATTTGAATACACTTAATGACCCTGTCTTCACAGCTTTCGCAGGTGGAGAATTCTAAAGATTCACGACCCCCAGAGAAAATAAATTCCTCCTCTCTCCGTCTTAGATGGGTTACCCTACATTGTGAATTTATGTCCCCTAGTTCCAGATTTCCCAACGAAGGGAAACATCCTCTCAGTGTCTACCTTGTAAAGCCTTCTCAGAATCTTATATTTCAATAAGGTCATCTCTCATTCTTCTAAACTCCAACGAGTATAGGTCCAATCTGCTCAACCCTTCTTCGTAAGATAGCCCCTTCATCCCACAAATCAACCTAGTGAACCTTCTCTGAACTGCCTCCAATGCAAATATGTCCCTCCTTAAATATGGAGACCCAAACTGTACACGGTGCTTTAGGTGTGGTCTCACCAACACCCTGCACAGTTGTAACAAGACTTCCCTACTTTTATACCCCTTCATACTTGCAATAAGAATTTTGTTTGCTTTCCTAATTACTTGCTTTATCTGCATGCTAACTTTTTATGTTTCATGTATGAGAACACCCAGGTCCCTCTGTATCACAGCAATCTGTAGTCATTCTCCATTTCAATAATATTTTGCTTTTCTATTTTTACTACCAAATTAGATAGCCTCACATTTTCCCCACATGATACTCCATCTGCCAAATTTTTGCTATCTATTTAACCTATCTATAATCCCTTTGCAGACTCTTTGTACCCTCCTCTCAACTTGCTTCCCCGTCTATCTTTATATCTGTGGCAGATTTAGCTACAAATCTGTCCCTTCACCCAAGTCATTAACACAGATCGTACATAGCGAAGCCTCAGCACTGATCCCTGTGGCACCCCACCAGCTACAGCTTGTCAACATGAAAATGACCCATTTATCCCAACTCTGTTTTCTTTTAGCTAACCAATCCTCTATCCACACTAAAATGTTATTGAAACCGTGAGCTCTTATCTTGTGCAGATTCAGTGGAAATTCCTGATGCAGCAGCTTTGTAACTGATTGTGTCCTGTGCTTTAAGTTGTAAAAGTACATGCTACACTGAAGGTTGTTCGCAGTTCTTAATTTACCAGTGTCTGTGATTTCACAGTGCCTCTTGTTTATAAAGCATTGTTTATTTGTCTATCTGTTAGGTATCTGTAAGGTCCACTTTGAGAAATCTCTCCTAAAAGAAAAAAAGCCTAGTCTTTCCTTATAATTCGCCCATCCATTAATGGAAATTAGCTCTTTGTTCTCAATGTTGTCTTTAAGACCTGTTGCAACAAACAGTACTGTATTCAGTACCCTAAGGGCAGCCTGACCAAGGCACCATACAGTTCCAGCACAACTTCCAGAGATCTGAAATCAGTGGCCATGGCAATATAACCAAACATACTATTCATTCTGTTCCTTGCCATCTCAATCTGTTTCCACATAGTGATCAATGGTTTTTTAAATCTCCTTTAAGCTCTATCAAGCTATAGCCTGACATAGTCATTCCCACTGAATTATATCTTACCTGAGCCAATGTCCCAAACTCCTCCAGCACCAACCCTGGATATGTCCAGTTCCACTGGCAGGACAGCTCAGTGGCATACAGTCAAAGTGGAGTGGGCATGAGAGTTCTTAACATTGACTCCAGATCCCAAGAAGTCTCATGGCTTCAGGTCAAACATGGGCAGGGAAACCTCCTGTCGATTACCATCTACTGCCCTCCCTCAGTGATGAATCAGGACTCCTCCACGTTGAACACCACTTTGAAGAAGCACTGATGGCAACAAAGGTACAGAATGTGAGGAACTTAAATCTCCATCACCAATATTGGCTCAGTACCACTATTGAGCAAGCCCTGAAGGACATAGTTGGGTCTGTGACAGGTGGTAAGGTAGGTGGTGACCACTACACAGTCCTTGTGGAACAGAGTCCCATTTTCACACCGAGGGTACCCTCCATTGCGTTGTGTGGCACTACCACTGTGCCAAATGGGATACATTCAAGCATAACCTATAATCTCACAGTCTGGCATATCCCTCACTCAACCATTACCATCAACCTAGGGGATCAACCCTGGTTCAATGAGGAATGCAGGAGAGCATGCCAGGAACAGCGCCAGGCATACCTAAAAGTAAGGTATCATCCTGGTGAAGCTATAACACAGGATCACACGCATGCTAAACAGCAGAAACAGCATGCAGTCAACAGAGCTAAGCAATACCAGAACCAATGGATCAGATCTAAGCTCTGCAGTCATGCCACATCCAGTCATGAATGGTGGTGGACAATTAAACAACTAATAGGAGGTGGAGGATACATAAACATCCCCATCCTCAATGATGGCAGATCCAAGCACATCAGTGCAAAATACTGAAACATCTGCAACCATCTTCAGTCAGTAGCATCAAAGGGATGATCCATCTTAGCCTCCTCCTGAGGTCACCACCATCACAGATGCCACTCTTCAGCGAATTGTATTCAATCCACATGATATCAAGAAACAGCTGAAGGTCATTACAAGATACAGCAAAGACTAAAGCACTAACAACATCCTAGCTGTAGTACTGTAGACTTGTGCTCCAGAACTAGCTGCTACAACATTGGCACCTACAAGACAATGTGGAAAATTACCCATTCATGTCCTGTCCTCAAAAAACAGGACAAATCCATCCAGTCAATTACCACCCCATCAATTGACTCGCAATCATTAGCAAAGTCATGGAAGGTGTCATTGACCAAGCACACTTACTATGCAATAACCTGCTCGACAATGCTCTGTTTGGGTTCCGCCAGGGGCGCTTGGCTCCTGAACTCATTGCAGCCTTGGCCCAAACATGGACAAAGGAGCTGAACTCAAGAGGTGAGGTGTCAGTGGCTGTTCTTGACATCAAGGTAGCATTTGAATGAGTATGATATCAAGGAGCCCTAGCAAAATTTAAGCCAATGAGAATCAGGAGGGAAACTCCACTGATTGGAGTCATACCTAGCACAAAGGAAGATGGTTGTGGTTGTTGGGCGCCAATTATCTTAGCCCCAGAACATTACTTCAAGAGTTCCTCAGGCTAGTGTCCTTGGCCCAACCATCTTCAACTGCTTCATCAATGATCTTCCTCAATGATAAGGTCAGAAGTGGGGATCTTCACTGATGATTGCATAGTCTTCAGTACCATTTGTGACTCCTCAGACACTAAAGCTGTACTCACATGCAGCAAGACCCGGACAACATTCAGGGTTGGACTGCTAAGTGGCTAATAACATTTGTACCACACAAGTGCCAGGCAATGACCATCTCCAACAAGAGAGAATCTAACCATTTCCCCATGACATTCAAATGCATTACCATTGCTGAATCCTCCACCGACATCATCTTGGGTGTTACCATTGACCAGAAACTGAACTAGACCAGCAATTTCAATACTACAAGAGCAGGTCATAGGCTGAGAATTCTGGATGACTACTCACCTCCTGACTCCCCAAAGCCTCCACCATCTACAAGGCACAGGCCAGGAGTGTGATGGAGTACACTCCACTTGCCTGGATGAGTGCAGCTTCAATAACACTCAAGAAGTTTGACCATCCAGAACAAAGCAGCCCACTTGATCAGCATCCTGTTCACCGCATTAAACATTCAACCGCTCCACAGCTGGTGCACAATGGCAACAATTGAGTCCAGCTACAAGACCCAATGCAGCAACCCATCAAGGATTCTTTGACAAATGCTTTCTAACCCATGAACTCTACCACTTGGAAGGACAAGAGCAGCAGAAACTTTGGAACACCACCGCCTGCAAGTTCCCCTCCAAATCACACACTATTCTGATCTGGAATTGTATCGCCGTTCCATCACTGGCACTGGGTCAAAAATCTGGAACTCCCTCCTTAACAGCACTGTGAGGGTACCTATGTCACATGGGCTGCAGCAATTCAAGGCTGCTCACCACCACCTTCTCAAGAGAAGTCAGGGATGGGCAACAAATTCTGGCCTTACCAGCGATGCTTACGTCACAGCTATGCATAATTAAAAAAGCAACTTGCATTTGTCCACACTGAACTTTAATGTCAGCTGCAAGTCCTGCCGAGTTCTCTCTCTAGAGTTTTGCTTGTTCAGCCTCCAGTTTTACCTCTTGTCAAGTGTTCAGACATTCTTTAATGTGAGGTACACTATATAAATACGAACAGTTATTGCTTGGAATTATCTACCAAATAAGACAGTGCAGTGAAAGACATTGTGGGTATTGTGTGATTTGATAGTGGATAACAATGTCCCAGTTAGCCTATGGGAGACTTGAAGCATCAATGTACTGGATGGCCTTTTCTAACTTTTTCTTATGTTCTTAAACTATGGTTTCAGGTACTTCTCAGAATACTATGCAGGTAGGACAATGTCAGCATTTACATTAAGTATCTGCCTAAAGTTTTAATGGATTCCTTTCATTTAAGATTTGGAAACTGAGATGGACTTCCTTCCATAGAGTTCTCCTGCTTTTGTGTCTAGTGACACAAGGGGAAAATACAGTCAATCCTACAAACAAACGGACAATTAAAATAGAAAAAGAAAAAAATGAATGAGAAAAAGAAAATCTGAGAAAAAAGGGTGAAAAAGAGTACATTAAAGCCACATTTAGCCAATACTGAATGATGCTATATGGGCCATTTTTCAGCAAAAAAAAAGAATGTTTCACTTCCATCTTCCATAGTTCAGAAGTTGGGAAAGGACAACGCCACTCTGGAATGCAAAGATATACATAGGCTAATGACGAATGCTCTATCACCATGATTACAATTTTTAATGAGTAAGCCAAGAATCTGAGAAGGATATCAGCTTTCTTCAGTCATTAAAATTGGGAATGTTGGTACCACAGGCTATTAGAATTTGGTTCAGCTTCAAAGCTATCATTCATTTTGGCAAGGTTTTACATGAGCTGTTGTTATACTACTGCCAGCCTTATCAGGCAAAAACTAACTCTTTCAAGCGATTTCTAACTGGCGATTGGCTGAAAGCTGCTCTTCTCGTGACTAGCAGGGTGGCATGATTCGTTAAAGTCACTTTTCACACATCGAGTAAAGGACGAATCTGGAGCCAGTCCTTTCCTTAACACAGGTTTAATCACAAGGGCACAGGCTCCCCTTTTCCTCCCCCTACACCAGTGTAAACCAGTCCTTATATACTTATGAATAATTCCCTAATCCTCCCCCAATTCGTAACAGATACTCTCACTTACAAACTAAAGCATGCATTTCATTTTAACAGGATCCCAAAATTAACAGATTCCCTTATTTCTTAAGAAAAAAAAAAGTGCATTTTTATTTTAGAGAAATAAATCACACGAGGCTCTCATCATGAGTTGTCCTTTTTCCAATAATTTCTCACTAGAAGCGTTCTTTTTGGTAAAACAATCTGATGCCTGATGTCTTGAATCTACCCATTTGAGTTTGGGGGTTTCCTTTTTCTCCACCATTTGTTTTAGATTTGTAAGATCAATTCTTAATCTTATTTCATTACACACTTTGTACAATGCACATTATCCCAAAGAGAACAATTGTCTATATAACATTCTATTTGTACATTTTCTTCGGCATTTCTCTCATTTAGAATAAGATATCCTAATATCTTTGATAAAAAGAATGCCATGTCAACTTTCTCGGCAAGTGCAAGAGTCTCAGCAGTCAGGGTACTTTTTACGAAGATCCTTATTTTCTTGACTTCCCAAGGGGCAACATGTCCCACTTTCCCCCATTAGAAATATTATAAAACCTGCTTCACTTGAAAACCCATCACAAAGGTTTGCATGAGAGGCATCACTAAAAACAATCAACTTTGTATTCTTAGGGTCACCCAAAGATGGAAATTTCACATATTTCTCCATATTTAATTTTTTTAATGTTTTGTTCAACTGTAAAATGTCCTGGATCTTGGGTTGTTTCATTATAGTACTCAGTTGTAAGACATCAAAACTTGCATGCCGCCTTGTCTGTGTGCCCAGCCAGTTCAATTGTCCGACTAGACTTCACAGAAGCTCCGTCTCATCTTTGGAAGCATCTGCATCTTTTTGTGAGGACCTAGCCTAATTGACTGTGATAGAGTTAGTGCATTCTAAATAAGATTGTTGATGTAAAGTAACATCAGACCCATACTGTTTTATTTCCACAACACATTTAAAGGCCCCAGGAGCGTGACTCCCAACCTTAAATTTTGGTCTAACGCTGTCAATAACATGGTTTTGAAACTCACCAGCACCACCCCATAGGAAGCTATCAACATGCATCCCAAAGATGCCAGAGAGCTTCCTGCCATGGTACCAATAAAACATGGCAGGATCTGCCTTAATTTGGAGACAACCCAATTTTAACAACACTGATCGAACTGAAAAGTACATCGCTCAAACCACATACACATTTATTTAACTTCCAAAGTCTTCCTTTAACATCTGGCATCTCCTTAGTTGGTTTGAGGAAACATTTCCCTCTGGAGAAATGCAGCTTTTATGTCTATTGACTTATACTCCCAAGAAAATGTCGGGAAAAGGTGCAAAAACATTTTCAAAATTACCTTTCCTGTTGTGGATGAGTCCACTCTGACCTCTCTATCTGCTAAGCATTCTTCAAAACCACAGGCCACTAACCTAGCCTTGGCCTTGTAAGTTCCATCCAGTTAGAACTTTTCCCTGCAGATCCACCTATGTGATAATGCTGGCTGGCCGCTATCTGAATAAACGCTAAACTCCCTCCAACTGTCTAACTCTCCCATATAGCTTTATTCCCTAATTTGTTGGCTGTTACAAAAACCTCTCAGTCAAGGGGACCCCTGCTTCTATTATTTTGTCGTGATGGTTCTGCATTCTTCATTCTACTATGTCATCTAGTCAAACTGCAGCCTCGACTTGCCTGTTGAAGTCTTTCTAGGTTGCTACTAATAGATCTCTCTGCATACCCTGAGGCCTTTTCCATTGTACATGAAATCTTCCTGACCTGGGGGTCATCGCCGGACCCCATTACTCCAACATGACTACGCTTCCTTGCTTGCCATTGTTATACGCTATTCTCCCAGTCCATAGGCTTCACTGCTTGTCTATTGTCCTGGGCAGTCAACTAATTCTTATATTTATCCAGTAGATTTCCCTGCCCGTACCACTATCATCACATCCTCCCAGTTACTTGATCCTTCTGGGCAATGCAATACACAAGAACCCACTTTGGACAGCTGACCTCTGAAAAAAATAGCCCTTTTTACGTTCATCACAATCCGCTTTTCTACCAGTGTCTAACTCTTGATCTAGCATATCTTGTCCCTCCGGCTCTGCCCTGCAAAATATATGAGTATGCAATGCACATGGGGCTTCATCATCCCATATCACATTATCAGTATCCGGAAATTATAATTCATTCCGATGACCCGAGAGGAATGGGCCTTTCTTGTCTGGTTGTCATGTTGGATAATCACAGTTTTCCCCTCGCGTCCTATAACTTTCCCTGGGCCTTTCCATTCTCTATGCCCCCCTCTCGTAATAAGCCAGATCACCAGAAATAAAGACTACCTCAGACAGCCTTATGCGATGTTACAAAACTCTCTGAATTCTTTCTGAAACCTCAGCCTTTATAAAAGCTTTCCTGTCTGCATTTAAGTAAGGCATTCAAGTGGGCAGAGAAAATAGAGCTAACGGTTGTTCCTTGCAGACCAGGGGGAGCATGCAACAGCACCAAAGACAACTTCGGATTCCTTCCATATGTCAATTGGTACAGGTTATACCCCACCCAACCATTTGCAAAGAATTTTTACTGCCCATCCAGCGTCATTTACGGTTGGGTCAGCCAGTATTTTACCTAACATCTCGTCAATTACTGCATGATTTCTCCCACACAAACCATTGCTGAATGGGCACTCAGCTGCAGTATTCATGACTATAATATTAAGTTCTCACATATGTCCATCATTTGCAAATTCTCCTCCATTATCCATCAAAAATTTTGTTGGCATTCCTAGACCAATACCAACCCATTTTTCCATGACCTTGTCTACAATAGTCTGTTTGACTTTGCCATTTATCACTGTAGATAGGCCAAATCTAGTCTCCATATCTATAAAGTGTAACAATAAAAGCCTCGATCCTTGTCCCATACTATTAGGTCCCATTGCCACTATGTCATTAAATCCTCTGGTTAGTTGAAGGCTTACAACACTGGCATTTGACATAAATGGCACATTGAGTCGTAACTTGCTCAATAAGAGTTTCATATTCACTTGACTATGCCAAGATCCCACAGCAGAGCTTTTAATTTCAGTGATGAAGGATTTGTGAATTGTCTTTGTAATTTCCAAATAATTCTTTCCTTGTCAACCAAACTTGAAATCAACAATACATCCTGAACTTTTTGTCAAGAAATACCTGGCTTCCTCAATCATCTGCAGTAATGCCCTGATCCAGTGAAATGTAAATCCACAGCTTTCCTGAATACAAGTGCTTTGTCATTTTCCATATCTAGTTTCATCTGCACTTTTTTCAACAATAAAGGTATCTCACTAGAGACCACATTAGAACTAATGAAGATATTTTATCCAGCTATCTTTCATGGGATGACCACACCTTTGAAAGACTTTAGTGCGTTATCGTCCCCAAACCTAAAGCAGGTAAAGCTTTCATACTCTTTAACCTTATGCCGATCTTCCTTGTCAAGAGATTCCAAATAGCAACTCAGCAAATCCACCCCACACACTGCAGCAGTACAACTGCTATCCAACAACACACAGTTGAACAAATCAGTGACCAAAATACTCATTAGTGGACTCAAGCTCCCAGTAAGCAATACAAATCATTCACAGCAGTCATCATCATCCTCATTCTCAACGTCGGAATTGTCTGTTTCATGCATTACCTCAAGAACACAAGTTTTTCATTTAGGGAATTCATTGAGTAATGATATTTGGAATCACAATGATAACACCTTTTTTTTCGCGTTCATGGGATGTGGCATCGCTGGCTAGGCCAGCATTTATTGTCCATCCCTAATTGCCCTCGAGAAGGTGGTGGTGAACTGCCTCCTTGAACTGCTGCAGTCCATGTGGTATAGGTACATCCACATTGCTGTTATAGAGGGAGTTCCAGGATCTTGACCCAGGGACAGTGAAGGAATGACGATATAGTTTCAAGTCAGGATGATGAGTGCCTTGGAGTGGAACTTCCAGGTGGTGGTGTTCCCATGCAACTGCTGCCCTGGTCCTTCTAGGTGGTAGTGGTCGTGGGTTTGGAAGGTGCTGCCTAAGGAGGCTTGGCGAGTTCCTACAGCGCATCTTCCAGATGGTGCACACTGTTGTTATTGTGCGTCGGTGGCAGAGGGAGTGAATGTTTGTGGATGGGGTGTCAATCAAGTGGGCTGTTTTGTCCTGGACGGTGTCAAGCTTCTTAAGTGTTGTCGGAGCAACACTCATCCAGGCAAGTGGAGAGTATTCCAGCACACACCTGACTTGTGCCTTGTAGATGGTGGACAGGTTTTGGGAAGTCAGGAGGTGAGTTACTCGCCGCAGGATTCTTAGCCTCTGACCTGCTCTTGTAGCCACAGTATTTATATGGCTAGTCCAGTTCAGTTTTGGGTCAATGGTAACCCCCAAGATGTTGATAGTGGGGGTTATGCCATTGAATATCAAGGCACAATGGTTAGATTTTCTCTTGTTGGAGATGGTCATTGCCTGGCACTCATGTGGAGCGAATGATACTTGCCACTTGTCAGTCCAAGCCTGGATGTTGCAGGTGAAGATGGTTGGGCCGAGGGCACTGAAGAACTCCTGCATTGATGTCCTGGAACTGAGATGATTGACCTCCAATAATCACAGTCATCTTCCTTTGTGCTAGGTATGACACCAACCAGTGGAAAGTTTTCCCCCTGGTTCCCATTGACTCGAGTTTTGCTAGGGCTCCTTGATGCCACACTTGGTCAAATGCTGCCTTGATTTCGAGGGTAGTCACTCTCACCTCACCTCTGGAGCTCAGACTTTTGTCCATGTTTGAACCAAGGCTGGTAATGTGATTAGGAGCCGAGTGGCCTTGGCGGAACCCAAACTGAGGGTCAATGAGCAGGTTATTGTTAAGCAAGGGGGTAGTCAATGGTTTAGTGGTATTGTTGCTGGACTAGCAATCCAGGGACCCAGGGTAATGCTGTGGGGCCCCGGGTTCGAATCCCGCCAAGGCAGATGGTGGAATTTGAATTCAATAAAAATCTGGAACTAAAAGTCTAATGATGACCATGAAACCATTCTTGATTGTTGTAAAAACCCTTCTGGTTCACTAATGTCCATTAGGGAACCGGTCTGGCCTACATGTGACTCCAGCCACTCATTTGTAACAAACCGCTACAAAGTCACAAAAAAGGAATGAAACCGGATGGACCACCCCGCATTAACCTGGACACCGGAAACGACAACGGTAATCTCAGACTTGTCGACCCTGCAAAGTCCTCCTGACTAACATCTGGGAGCTAAAATTGGGAGAGCTGTCTCACAGACTAGTTAAGCAACACCCTGACATAGTCATCTTCACAGTATCATACCTTACAGACAATGTCCCAGACCTCACCATCACCATCCTTGGGTACGTCGTGTCCCACCAGCAGGACAGACCCAGCAGAGGTGCTGGCACAGTGGTATACAGTTGGGAGGGAGTTGCCCTGGGAGTCCTCAACATCGACGGCGAAATCTTATGGCATCAGGTCAAACATCGGCAAGGAAACCTCCTGCTGATAACCACGTACCGCCCTTCCTCAGCTGATGAATCAGTGCTCCTCCATGTGTAACGTTACTTGGAGGAAGCACTGAGGGTGGCAAGTGCAGAGAATGTACTCTGGGTGGGGGACTTCAATGTCCATCACCAAGAGTGGCTCGGTAGCACAACTACTGACTGAGCTGGCCGAGTCCTAAAGGACATAGCTGCCAGACTGGGTCTGCAGTAGGTGGTGAGGGAATCAACAAGAGGGAAAAACATTCTTGACCTCATCCTCACCAACCTGCCTGCTGCAGATGCATCTGTCCATGACAGTATTGGTAGGAGTGACCACCGCACAGTCACTGTGGAGACGAAGTCCCACCTGCACACTGAGGATACCCTCCAACGTGTTGTGTGGCACTACCACCATGCTAAATGGGATAGATTTCAAACAGATCTAGCAACTCAAGACTGGGCATCCATGAGGCACTGTGGGCAATCAGCAGCAGCAGAATTGTACTCAAACATAATCTGTAACCTCATGACCTGGCATATCCCTCACTCTACCATTACCACCAAGCCAGGGATCAACCCTGGTTCAATGAAGAGTACAGGAAAGCATGCCAGGAGCAGCACCAGGCATACATAAAAATGAGGTGTCAACCCGGTGAAGCTATAACACAGGACTACTTGTGTGCCAAGCAGCACAAGCAGAAAGTGATAGACAGGGCAAAGCGATCCCACAGCCAACGGATCAGATCTAAACTCTGCAGACCTGCCACATCCAATCATGAATGGTGGTGGACAATTAAACAACTCACTGGAGGAGGGGGCTCCACAAATATCCCCGTCCTCAATAATGCAGGAGCCTAGCACAGCAGTGTAAAAGATAAGGCTGAAGCATTCACAACAATCTTCAGGCAGAAGTGCCGAGTGGATGATCCATCTCGGCCTCCTCTGAAGCTCCCCAGTATCACAGATGCCAGTCTTCAGCCAATTAGATTCACTCCAGCTGATAGCAAGAAACGGTTGAAGGCACTGGATATGGGCCCTGACAATATTCCGGCAATAGTATTGAAGACTTGTGCTCAAGAGCTTGCCGCACCCCTAACCAAGCTGTTCCAGTACAGCTACAACACTGGCATCTACCCAGCTATGTAGAAAATTGCTCAGGTATGTCCTGTACACAAAAAGCAGGACAAATCCAACGCAGCCAATTACTGCCTCATCAGTCTACTCTTCATCATCAGTAAAGTAATGGAAGAGGTCATCAATAGTACTGTCAAGTAGCACTTGCTTAGCAATAACCTGCTCATTAATGCCTAGTTTGGGTTCCGCCAGGACCACGCAGCTCCTGACCTCATTACAGCCATGGTTCAAACATGGAGAAAAGAGCTGAACTCCTGAGGTGAGGTGAGAGTGACTGCCCTTGACATCAAGGCAGCATTTGACCGAGTGTGGCATCAAAGAGCTCTAGCAAAATTGGAGTCAATGGGAATCAGGGGGAAATCTCTCCACCGGTTGGAGTCATGCCTAGCACAAAGGAAGATGGTTGTTGGAGGTCAGTCATCTCAAATCCAGGACATCACTGTAGGAGTTCCTCAGGGTAGTGTCCTCGGTCCAACAATCTTCAGCAGCTTCATCAATGACCTTCCTTCCATCATAAGGTCAGAAGTGGGATGTTCGCTGATGATTGCACAATGTTCAGCACCATTCGCAATTCCTCAGACACCGAAGCAGTCCACGTCCAAATGCAGCAAGACCTGGACAATATCCAGGCTTGGGCTGACAAGTGGTAAGTAACATTCACGCCACCCAAGTGCCAGGCAATGACCATCTCCAGCAAGGGAGAATCCAACCATCACCCCTTGATGTTCAATGGCATTACCATCATTGAATCCCCCACTATCAACAACCTGGGGGTTACCATTGACCAGAAACTGAACTGGACTAGCCATATAAATACTGTGGCTACAAGAGCAGGTCAGAGGCTAGGAATCGTGCGATGAGTAAATCACCACCTGACTTCCCAAAGCCTGTCCACCATCTACAAGGCACAAGTCAGGAGTGTGATGGAATACTCCCCACTTGCCTGGATGAGTGCCGCTCCCACAACACTGAAGAAGCTGGACACCATCCAGGACAAAGCAGTCCGCTTCATTGGCACCACATCTACAAACATTCACTCCCTCCACCACCGACGCACAGTAGCAACAGTGTGTACCATCTACACGATGCACTGCAGGAATTCAACAAGGCTCCTTAGACAGCACCTTCCAAACCCACAACCACAACCACCTAGAAGAACAAGGGCAGCAAATACATGGGAACACCACCACCTGGTCCCCTCCAAGTCACTCACCATCCTGACTTGGAAATATATTGCTGCTCCTTCACTGTTACTGGGTCAAAATCCTGGAACTCCCTTCCTAACAGCACTGTGGGTGTACCTACACACATGGACTACAGCGGTTCAAGAAGGCAGCTCACTACCGCTTTCTCAAGGGTAACTAGCGATGGGTAGCAAATGCTGGCCCAGCCAGCGAAGCCCACATCCCGTGAATGAATTTTTAAAATGTGCCACATGATAGCACTGTTGATGACCCCTTCCATCATTTTACATTAAAAAAGCTAAAAGTTAGCAATTCTGGGAAAGAGGGTCAGAAAGCTTCATTACAGATAGAAATTATTCATATGGTTTCCCAGAATCAAGGAAGATTTTAGAATTCAAGGTAGTTAATTTGCATTTCTACCTAGGAGGAGGCCTTGTGTGTCATTTTGCCATTAAGGTAGTAATTCAGGGTGGAGCTTGGTTAGAGAGTTCTTTTGTTTATCTGTGTCCATTTGCTGACAGAAACAGACAGTTCAGTTTGGGAATAGGCATAGGCAGTTATAGTTTTGTTTTGGTGAAGACTGCATTTTACCGGATCGAGATAGCCAACAGTAGGTGATGGTCAGTTAGGCCTGCATTTCAAGCAAAGAAAATACTAACTTCATCATTCACCACATGACATGTGGGTGGGACTCTATCTCAGTTTGGATTTTGAGGGAAAAACTGCTGGAAGATTGGCTCTAGCTTGCAGCTAGTGGAAAAATTCTACTGTGGTCCTCACAGAGGCTTGTGGCAGAAAGCAGTCTGTAGAGTTAGCTTGGGAAGCTATGGGATGGCAATTGGAACTACTGGCAACCTGAACAAAGAGTCTAGACATCCAGAGTTGTGAGATCAGTGAAGGAAAAGGTGGAGGATCACATTACCACTAAGCTAATAGAAGGACCTCCACAGAATCTTACCTCGAAGGAATTGCTGAAATACTGAGAAGTAAATTCCAGAGGGCCATGGCATACCTTTTCGATTGGTCCCAGGAAAACTGAACGGATGTTTAAGGTTTCATAAGATAAGGGAACTCTTGGGATGGTGGGAGGGGCGAAGAGCAAAATTTACAGCTGCTTATAGTAGCAGTCTTTATAAGCTAGAGTTAAGTTAATAGTGCTTACTTTGTTTAATTCTTTTTAAGATACAATAAAGTTTGTATTTGTTTAAAAACATGAAATCTTGTGGCACAGTTCTGTTGGTTAATTGTCAGGTGTTCGGATTTCTTCTTTGAACATTAACTGTCCCTACCAGGATCATGACAATCTGTTCCATAATGCATTAGTGCATACATTTTAATTTTTAATTTCCCAGTAAGCATTCTTTGCAGCTCATTTGCACCCACAGTGTACATGCAGGACACAAAGTTAGGGAGAATAATTTTGCCCTGTGGTCAATATGCTTCTATTTGATGCGACTTTTAATTTGTTTTCTGGGTCAACTCTGGTTAAGCCCATTAAAAGCAACAACAGAATGGTTTGATTAATTTTAGTGCAGGACAGGCACTTCCACAGGAAAGTGAGGGCAAAAGTAATTTTCCCTTAAATTGCTGTTCAGTTTAAGAATGATACTGACATTGTTTAGAGATTAGGTGCCACCCTTGTATCTGATAGAGTAGAAAGGGAGATAAGGAAAAATATATTAAAGTAATATTAAAACCATATTTTCTTTTAAAATATGGAAGGACACTGCATTATCTGGTCACTTGGAAGCTGACCTGGATTTTTTTTAAAAAAGGTCATAAGTTCACCTTTGGACTGGGAGCAAGCACACCTTTTCCAAGAAATCACTTGACCAGCATGGTACCTGAGCGGGAAGAGCTGTTTGCTTGTTTGCTCTGCAATTATTTTAATGGATGGAAAAAAAACTGGTTTAAAGGCAAAGGCTACTGGACATCACAGGGATGAGTTTTAAGTTTTGGACTTGGTATTTTGAATTCAGTTGGGACTCAACTGTGAAAGCAAAAAGCTACCTGGCTTGCCTTCGCCTTGCCTTGCCTGAAATAAAGTGGTTGTCACTATCTAACTAAGAATCCTCAGCTCAGTGGGACTTTCATGTCTTTGGAAAACGGATAGGCTGAGACAAGAAGGATTGATCTGGCTATATTTTCCTCCAGCCGAAGATCCGCTGGTGAGAACCTCCAGACACCTACTGGGTCTTCACATGAAGGGGCTCCAGATCAATAGTGTCAAAACCCTGCGAACTTTATCCTTTATTTTATAAAGCCTGTCCTCCAAAAACCATCTCTGCAGAGACCCTATCTGTTTGTCCTGGTGTGTGCATGTGCGTGCATGTGCGCGCAAATTTTAGAAGTGATAGTTACACTTCCAGATTACAATTGTGTGTTAACAGTTCTTGCAACTTGTTTTAAAAAAGGAAGTTTTTTTTTATAATAAATCAATCATTCTGAGTTTATTGAAAGAGGCCTGGTTAAAGTCTCTTTTATCCTGGGTCTAACAGTAGCAAAGGTAAATAATTGGCCATTTTGGTGAATGAGTTAAACTTTTCAACTAACAGTGCAACCTGTGGAGTAGTGGGGCTAGATAATCTGTGCACTCCTCCCATCCCGGTCATAACAAGAGTAAAATAAAAGCTCCATTGTGTCCAACAACCCATAACATTCCATCATGGTCTCAGAAAATAGAGAATGGTTAAAAGAATTTCACAGTTTTAAGTGATTTAAGGAATATACATGATTTCTTTCATGGTAATATTCTACAGAGAACTTGTGTAAAACCTAAAACCAGAGGTGGCAGCAAATGGGTAATGAAATGTAATACACTGTCACACTGAAATTCTCAATAGAAATGAGTCAGAATTTAATCTACGTCATGGATAACAGAATTGGAATGCTTCAGGCCAATTTCTTTATGACAGCTTTTAAACAAATAAAATCAACATTTTACTGCTGTTCACAAAACAAAACAATACCTTGAAGCTGCCTCTTCTTGACACCATTCACAAGCAAAGAGATTTTTTTCAAAACATGGACAAATTTGCTAAAACTTAGTACAGTATTACGGTAGAAATAATGCTGCATGATTCCTTTACTGCTTTTAATGTGGATTTTTGAATCACTTGAGGATGAGGTTTGAAAATCTTCTCCAAAGAAATATCAATTTTCAGAAATCTTTTAAAATATGAATGTCCCTTGAAGAAAACACAAGCGCTCTGTAGAATATTACCATGAAAGAAATCATGTATATTCCTTAAATCACTTAAAACTGTGAAATTCTAGTCAATTTAATTAAGCTAATAATTAATTATTGGACTACGCTATCATTTAATTAGCATAGAAAACATGTGCATTTTGGATTCGAGGCCCATTTACAGAAGTGACTGAGAGATCACTTAATGCCAAAATCCACAAACAATTTGGGGTTTTGCATGGTTGTCGAAGCAGATTTTAAATGCTATCTGACCGAGTCAGAACAAGAGGAGAGTTTACTGGACCCTTTCCATAACTCTGTGTGAGTTGTTAGAACTCAGAGAGCCAGGCAGTGAAGAATGGAACTAGAGTTTAACTTTTATGCACTTATAAGCATTAATTTACAGGGCACACATTACGTATCATCTCAAATCCAACCACAGTTTCAACCTGTTCCTATATATATGAACACAAGAGAGTCCCTAATTAATGCCCATCATTTTTATAAAGTTAAACACCCAATTGATATACAATTAACAGCCTTACAAAAAAAATCAGGATCAGGAGAAATCAAGAAATAAAGCTGGACACGAAATTAGAAAATTGATAAATTCAACAAGCAAGAATGGAATTGACCAAAATTAACTAAATAATGATGCAGGATTAATTAATTCAAAGCAACATTACAGAATCAAGGGAAATGCCACCAAATAAACAAATTACAGAAGGAATGCAAACAGAAGGCTCAAGTTGCCGCATGATTCGAGAGAGAAGGTAGGCAGGTGTTTGGAGGCCATCGGATAAAGACTAAGCTGTGGAAAGAGCCAGCATATAGCCAGAGACTTTAGGGTCTAGGCCCGAGTGAAGAAAGGTTGAAATGGTAAGTGGGTCCCAATCAATGAGTGACAAGAGCAAGGGCAAGGAAAAATCAAAAAATGCTGAGTATGGGGACTAAGCATGTGTAAGACGACTTAGGAGGAGAGGGTCAGGATAGGGAAGCTGCAGATTGAAAGGGAGGCCAGGAGAATAAAAAAAAGGCAGGAAGAATAAAGCTGGCAGCAAGGGAATGGGTGACCTGAAAGGACAAATAACATTTTAAAATTTATATTTAAAGTCTAAATAGAAAATAATCTTCCATATATTAAAAATCTTACATCTTCACCCACTTCACAGCAACTTCTCCATTTTAAATTTCATTGTCTATGTTTTTAATGGAAATTGCCTCTGCAAACTTGTTCTGCTATAATTGCACTTTATATAAAGAGGTTTCTCTGCTCTCTGCCCTAAATACTTGGCATTTAATGTTATGTGGGTGCTTGTTGCTCAGCATCCCTAAAACACTAGAAACTTCGTTTCTTTCTACTCTGTCCTATCCCTTCATAATTTTAAATACTTCTATCAAATGAGCCTGAAATCTCCTCTATTTGAATGAAAACAGCCCCAATTTTTCAAAACTTTCTTTCTATTGTGTGGATCTAGTGTTTGAAAAGGTGGGTAAATGAGATAATTAAATCAAAAGTAGTTGAAATGAGATTTGGAACATAGTCCTGCTGGTAAACAAGTCCAATTTGAGACAGGACACCAAACACACTAGGTGGTATCAATCTCTGACAGAGACCAATCATTTGAAATAACTGCCATGGCTCTAATCAATGTTATGTTATATCTAAAACCCACAATGTTTTAACATGATGGACCAGTGTCCAAGTGAATGGCTTAATTAGATGTCTGCATAGCAGGGTAAGGAAGTGTGACACTGGATAACTTCCTAAATCCCTTATTTATCAGAAAAGGAACCACCCCAATGGCTGACAGCATGCCAGGAGAAATGACACAAGGCATTGTCGAATTGTTTAATCACACATTCTTATCCCCTAAGTGAGATTAACTTGAACTACAAAGATCCTAGTTCGAAAGCAATGGCCTGAAGATTCAATACACACATTTGGGTGGGTGTTGGCAAAATAATTTAGGGATTCAGATGCAGATGATGAAATTAAAGTTGAAGTTTGTGTAGGGTTACCATTCCTAGAAAACATATTTTGGTAGCCTATGTTTCACCTTTGGCTATATTTTTACCCAGGCTCTAAATTTCGTGTAACAGGAGATGGAATGGAATGCCATACTTTACAGAACAAAAACATTCAATATTGCACCTCAAGCTCACCTGTTTCCTTTTCCAGTTCAAACATAAACAGACTTGAGTTTCCTTTGACGAAAAACTTATGCCTTCATTTGTGCCATGGGTTAGCTTGCCCCAGCTGAATAATTGATTCCTAATTGCAGATTTGTCAGCTTAACATCACTGGTGGTAAGTTACTGGAGTCTGTCATCAGGAACAGAGTAGTTGAACCCTTGGACAAATATGGGCTGCTCAGAGGCTCAACATGGATTTTTGAAGGGTAGGTCGTGTCAGAACAATCTAGCTTAATTTTGAGGAGTTTACTGGCATGACATACAACTGAGTACCTCTGGATGTTGTCGATATGGACTTTCAGAATGCATTTGATAAGATTCTGCACAAGAGATTATGAGCAAAAAATAAGTGTATCATGGAATTGAAGGTAACCTTGTAATCTGGGCTGACAGTTAGTTTGGGAATATGAGACAAAGAGTATGAATTTCAGGAGTATATAAAGATTGGCAGGATGTGACAAATGGTTCTCCCTCAGGGATAAAGACTGGGGTCAACAACTTTTCACCGTAAATATCAATGGCTTAAATGAAGGAATAAAGAATTTTATATCCATGTTTGCAGATAGCACTAAGTTAGGGGGAATTTTAAGTTGTGTAGCTGGAAGCAGAAATTAGAAAGAGAGATAATCAGTTTAAATGAGTCAACAAAACCATGGCAAATGGAGAGTGGGGTAGTGCAAGTTCATGTACTTGGGGTATGGGAAGGACATATTGGAATATTTTGTTAATGGTGAGAGGCTATGAACTAAAATCTAGTGCACAACAAAAAGAAATATAAAAATATAATGGGATGTTGACCTTTATGTCAGGGGTACTGGAGTACAAAAGTGAGGAGATTATGCTTCAGTTTTTTTAATTTGGAAGATTTGGAGTAGAAAAGGAGTTTGGAGGCGGCACAGCAGATTGCAATGACAAGAGGGGTTGGGGATGTTTCTAAGGAAAGGGTTCGAGGGTGGGGACAGGGTGGTGATGATAGCGATTTTGAAAGGAAATGGATAGTACCTGAGGAGAGAAAACCATTGACAATGTCAACTAGCGTGGCAGCCAGGAAGGGAAATTGTGAGGTCAGCAGCTTAATGGGAATGGAATCATGTCTAGGAATTTTTGACTCAAAATTGTGACAAAATCATGACAACAGGAAGTTAAATTCTATAGATAGGAAGTGTTTTCAGCTACACGTTTTTAAAATACGATTTAGATGTATAAATAAAAATGAAGGTTCTATGACTGATTTTGTGTTACTTAAAAACTTCCTTTACCCAGATTTCATTTTTTTCCCCATTTTTAAAGCAAGTTTTTGGACAGAAGAAACAAAACATTTAAATTTCTGTTACTTTAAGTGTACCAAAATGTGTTTTAATTTCTTCTTCAACTTTGCTGAAACAAACCTTTTATTTTCTTTTATCTATGGAGAAAGGCAGTATAACCCTTAGATATTTGGCAATCTTTTAGTATTGAACTATAAATACAAGGTTGCTCACCCGCTATGAGTTTATGCAATGCACACTTGTCTCCATTGACTGCAGCAGCATGAACCTGAGAGGTCAGCATTGAGCCATTCGGCAGCCAGTTCTCTGTGCAAGTCGTACTTCCATCAGTTCGTGGTAAGATTCCTGCCTGGGTAAAGAACATGTCAGTCAAATAGTAATGAAATGTATTGGGTTACAAATAAGATGCATTTTGCAATTAAGGCCTTCAAATTCAAACTTAACTGTATTGAGAACTTTCTGGGCTTATGTATGTGTAAGAAAACTATTAAGGAAAAATTAATGTGATTAGCATTAGCCCTTTATTATTGCTTGCAACACAGTGTGCGGGGGCCGTGGGGGGGGGGGGGGGGTGGGTGTGTATGTGTGTGTGTGTGGATGGAGGGGGGGTCTCTAGTTTTGTTGTCCCATGTGAAAAAAAAACAAGTGAAGCGCGCTAAGGCCTATAGTGCAAGGCACCAGGATTCAACAGAGCAGGAAAGGCTAAGCAACTCATTAGTGAAAAGACCCAAGCTTGGTGTCAATTTATGTCTGTTAATTATAGAAAGATGGAAAAATGCGAGAGGAAAGCAGTACCTCACTTTCAAGGCACTGGAAAAGAATAAAATGGGATATAATTAGATGTAATAAATCACAGTGAGCATTTAGGGATGAGAACCAATTTACAGAATGGCATATTTTCAGATTAGCAGAAACTAGATCTCGAAGTTCAATAGGAAGTGACGTAAAATAGAGTTAAGATGTAGTGGAAGAGGTTGGAAGCTAGAGCTGAGGAGGAGGAGGATCACACTTCAAATGACACATCTTATTTTCTTTTGTTGCTAGGAATGAAGAAGTGACATTAGTCTCCAAGGCATTGTAGTATTGTATAGCTATTGAATGGGAACAGAGTTGTTGAGAAGGAGGAATGTAGTTGACCGGAGAGCAAACCAAGCTTTTTGTGCGAGTTTTAAAAATGAAAGAAATATTGGAGTCCATTTGAGATAGACATTAAGCAAGTCAGTAGAACAAGGTCAAGGAATTGAGCCAATGGAAAGAGGTGGTATTTTTTGGCTAAGCCTCCAGACATAGGCAGAGAATATTTTTGAAACTCTGAATGAATCAAGATTTTCACTGCCCCCACCCAGTGGGGCTTCACAGAATAGTTGGCTGGAATTTTGCAGCACCACTCCGCGCTCCCCGCCCCCGCCCCCCGCCCCAACCCACGGTGGGTTCCCCTGCAGTGCGGGCTGGCGAACAATTGATATCTCCATTCACATCGGCAGGACCAGAAAATCCAGCCAGCGTGAGGGATTGGAAAATTCTGGCCATTGATTCTGGAAGTGACAAAGGTATGTATGAGATTTCAGCAGTAGATGGGCTGAGATAGGGCAGATGGACAATGTCACTTAACTGCAAATAAATGATCTTTGTGATAGAGAGCATATGGGGTCAGAAGCTCAGCTTAGAGTCAAATAGTATAGACACCAAGTTTGCAAATGGTCCCATTCAACCTGAGACAACAGCTGTGAGGGAAATAGATAGAGGCAGGAGTTTATGACTATGACTATGATCCTTCCCAATGTTTAAATGGGAAAAGTTACTTCTCATGAAAGCTGGCAGCCAAACAAAAGCAAGATTTGTATAGCTCCATTTGCAACCTCAGGATGTCCCAAAGCACCTTACAGGCAATGAAATATTTTTATTATAACTTAAGAAGTGCTGCAGCCAATGTGTGCAGAGTAAGCTCTCACAAACACCAATGAAATAATGACCATATAATCTGCTTTAGTGATGATGGTTGGGTGGATAAATATGAGCCAGGACACTGAGGACAACTCCCCTATTCCTCTTTGAAATTATGCTGTGAAATATTTTTTGACCACCCAAGTGGGAAGACTGATCCCTTGGTTTTATATGTCATCCAAAAGGCGACACCTCTGACAACGCAGCTCTCCTTCAATATTACACAGGATTGTCAGCCTAGATTTTGGGCTCAGGTCACTGAAGTGGGACTTACAACCACAACCTTGTGATCCAAAGGTGAGACAATTACACCTGAGCCACAATTTACACCTGTTTAGCTATCTAATTTGCAGTCCAATAACACAGAGGCAATGAAAGGGGGTTAAAAGAAGCAGTGAAGATATATTATTGGCTAATTCTAATTCTTTTAGCATAAAAGCCTACCTCTAATTATCATACTTTATTCATACTGTGCCACATATGTTAAGCTTCCAGGCCAAAGTTCTCAAACAAAGCTTGACTGTTGACTTCTAATTTTGTCTAACTAATTCATTATCAGAGCAATTAGATCAAGAATAACTAATACAACATGAAAACTAAAAACTTGATTATTTCCCCCAATTTGATGTCTACCTTAATACATGCTGCTGAAACCAAGACAGGTTTGACTTGTTCAATAAATATTGTAACAATCAAAATAAATTCCAAAATGTTCAAAGAAAAATTCTTTTTTCACAAGTGCAGTGCTGAAAAGGGTTTTAGTTGCTCATGTACTTGCTATTTAATTATTGTGTAATTATTGGGAAACTCATAGGATTTTCTCTTTTTTGGTTTCTTTAAAGCACAATGGAATATATGAGAAGACATTTATTGCGGAAATCCACATTTTTTGGTGGTGTTTGAACTTTGGCAATTTCTAAGCTACCCAAACAAGCGTCATAGATCCACCACATCATTACCATAGCATTCACTTTTCAACACACTTGCGTGACAGGAACTCCTCAATTACTTAGCCAGCCCTCCCACAGTCTTGAACCTTGGCAACTGCTCTGGAATGCATCAAGACTTCACACGAAAGATTAGAAGCACTTTTGCGGCAAAAGTTTTAAGAGTTAACCCAAGCGTTTTTATAACTGTCATATGTATTAAGTTGTCAAGCTGCATGGCAGATTTTTTTTTAAAAACAGGGCTCGTAAACCCTCCTGTCTCTCCAAACTTTCGCCTCAAATGAAGCTGAACAAGCAAATCTTATAAGAATGCAAAACTATACTGAAAACAGTTGAGTCTGTGTACTATCTACAATGGGAATCATACAGGAACCAGTTAGCCTCTGAACTCAGTTCAATAAAGAACAATATCAAAGTCACTTCAGCTCAGTCTCCAGTATCTGTTAACTGTTTTTGTGTTCCGAAAAAACACTTTAAAAGACAACTTGCTCATTTAACTTTATTCTGAAAGTGATGCATTTAGAATAAATGGAATTGTGGGTTTGCAAATCTAAACAACTGTTTTGGCCATTCAACAGCTTTTAAAGAACCAAGGATAATATAAATGGTTAGCATTTTGCACCCCATCAACATCCTTCACCTTCTCCACAAATTAACAGCAAAATTCTTTAATGGAAACAAAGTTAAAAACCCAATGAAAAACAAAACTTCCTCTCATTGTTAAATAATAAGGATTTTAATTTGTTGATGTTTCTTTCATGTATCCCGCATCAAACAACAATAATCCCTAATTCCTATTCACAAGAGTTATTTAGCATCACAGTCCTGTGCAGATATTTTTAATCAGCCAATAGAGGAACTGTAATTGCACCACAAGGCAACAATAGCCATTTATGTTCAGATTTCATCACATTCATGTATCTCGCAACCCCATCTACAGCTGAGAGGGTATGCTTGTGAGCTGCTTCCATACTTCATGGCAATGCTGGTTTGCAGCCAGCCACAATGGGCAAAGCCTATTACTAAAGCAAAATACTATAGATGTTGGAGATCTGAAAAAACACAGAAAATGCTGGAAATACTCAGCAGGTCAGGTGTTGGCTGACCTGCTGAGTATTTCCACCATTTTCTGTTTTTATTTTATTTTAGGCAAATGCTATCTCTGATACTTGTTCCCTTCTTGTGCAAAAGCTTTGCAATTCCTACTATCAAAATCGTCAAAATCAGCAGTCACCAAGCAACTCTGTCATTTTATTTATTTCAACAATTTCATTATTTCCTTTCCAAATTCCTCCCTTCCTCATACTCATCTTTCTCTACTAGTTTTTCCCCACTCTACTCCTCAAAGTGTTAAAAACTACTCCTAATTCCAAATCAGGCCTTGTGCGATGTGCTGTATCATAGACATGTATAGGGAAGCATAAAATCACCCAGTTTGATTGTGCAACCCATAACCATTTCTGCATGACAACTGCCTCTTGGCTGTTACCCCAGAATCAAGTTTGCTCTCATTTTTCGGTCTACTGCCGTCTATGTTGCTCTTATCTCTCCCCTGCTGTTAACCCAGTGCCCATATCATGTTTCTTGTTTATCAATGATTTCCCATTCTTGACCTATACCCCTGCCGCACATGCCACTACGTCTTCACTGACATTTTCTCCCGCTGCTGCCCCAAATTCAGAGATCATCTTGGACATGCCAACTTTTCCCTTTGTTCTGCGCTTGGCATCTTCCAGCACACAAATTGCAGCTCTAACATTTCCTGGAACAGTAATCCATACTCCCTCATTACCCAGTCTTACACAACACCCATCATTCTCCCACTCTAGGAACAAACTTTTCCAATCTTCTTCATTTATTTTCCCTTTGCCCTTGCCCCGTACACTGATCTTCTACTGCCCATCATCCTTCTAAGTGCCTCCTTCCTGATAAATAAGGCTCTTAAAGCCACAATCTAATCACAGCTGAATCAACTGATACCAAAGAGCATACCAAAATCTGGCTAATGGGTAGTGAGGGGGAGAAATTTGTGTGCATAGCTCTACACAAACTTACCTCGATTCCCCAGGGGCAGGCAGCCCCATGGGCTGCTCCCTGCATGGCCCAGGCAGTGTTCTTCATTGATATCAATAACACTCTGGTGGATATGGACCCATGGAGCTGCAGTTTGCAAGCAAACTTTAGTCTCTGTCTGCAAAGGCCAATGGAAAAAACTAGAATGTGATTCAAGAGTGTGGCATACTGCAGTAGGAAAGCAGTCTTCCAGTTTACTAAGGAAAGAAGAAATGTATGAATCCTGGGGTTTAAAGTAATGGAATGGGGAAAAACAGCAAGGATGCTGGGAAAGGAAAGACTTGGAAAAGGTTAAAGACTAACCTTCCAAATCACTGACAGAGTAAGTAGGAACAGGTCCTCAGGGTAGGGTAGCAAAGGCTTGAGAGTAGAGCATAAGGTGGCAAGAGGCAACATAGACATGGTGAGACACTGAACAGGAATAAGACCAAACGTGCCACGACCTAAATGGGCAGAGCCCAAAGGAGGCAGGGATGAGACAGCATTGGGGACACTCGTTTTTCCCTCTGAAGCCAGGATTGAAGACTAGAGACAGAAATGCAATTTCTTCCCTGCCCTTCCTTCAGGTTTCCAACTCGTCCACAGCACTGAAAAGGTCCTTATCAAACGATATCCTATGTGGCTGTAACAAAGGTATACAGTCCCTCCTCATCCTCTCGACTTGTCTGCAGCTTTTGCCAAAGTTGACCACGGCATCTTCCTCCAAGGATTCTCCTCCAATGTCCAGCTGGATAGGGCTGCTTCTATTCTTATCCATCCATCATAGCCTCTGACTTATCATGCAGCTTGTCCGACATCCATTATTGGATGGGCAGAAATTTACTTCAATTAAATATTGGGAAGACCACAGTCATTGTCTTCACTCCCTACCACAAACATAACTTCCTAGCCACTGATTTTATCCCTCTCCTTAGTCACTGTTTGGGGCTGAACCCTGCGACTAATTTGACACTGAGCCGAGCTTTAAATTCCATATCCTCTCCGTTACTAAGACAGTCGACTACCACTTCTAACATTACCTGCCCCTACCCTGCCTCAGCTCATCTGCTGCTGTGGTCCTCATTCATGCATTTGTTACCTCTAAACTTGACTATTCTAATTGGCTCTAGGCCAACCTCACACATTGTAGCTTCCATAAACTTGAGATCAACCAAAACGTTGTAGTCTGCAACCTAACTCTCACCAATTTCCATTTTTGCATCATTGATCTACAATGGCTCATTGTCCTGAAGCACCTCAATTTTAAAACTCTCTTCCTAGAGCTCAAACCCTTTCATGCACACCCCGCATCACACCACACCAGCCTAGCCCACCCCGCCCCCCACCACATCACCAGCCCACCCACCCCCCACCACAGCACACCACCCCACCACCACCACCTCCATGTCACCACCCGATCCTCCAATTCTAGTTCTTGCACATTCACAATTTTAATCATTTTACCACTGATAGCCATACTTTCAGCTGTTTAGACCCAAAGTTCTGTAATTCCCTCCCATAACCTCTCTATCCTCCTTTAAAATGCTCCTTAAAACCTGCCCCATTGACCAAACTTTTTATCACCTGTCCTACCGTCTCCTTATGTAGCTCTGTGTTAAATCTTGTTTAATAACACTCATGTGAAGTACCTTGGGACCTTTTCCTACATGAAAGGCACAATATAATTACATGTTGTTGACAGGGAGAGGAGTTACGGTTGTAGTTGTCTCTAAAAAAACATTAAATTTGTGTGGAGCCACTGAATATAAAATAGACTTCAAATTGCTGACTTCACTGTCTTGTTGAGAAAGCTACTCTCCCCAGTTTATTATGTATCCTTGACCTGGTAAATAACTATTTCGCCCTTTCTTCAGTTGTTTATTACAGGTTGGAAAATGATCTTTAAAGAAGTAGCTTCAGATTTCACAATCAGACAAAATTTTTCTAGTTTCTCTTGTAATTAAGTAAAATACACAGCCCTGTAACTATATATTGGCATGAAACAGAAAAATATACCCTTTTCCTATAGCGCTATAAACTGCAAATTGGAACAAGCTTTAATCGTTTACAAATTTTTTCAAGATTGTAGATTGCAATAGATATGGCAATAGAATTGTATCTGTAGCATAGTTCAGCAAACCGCATTGCTCATTGGAGCAAAAGATCAGATGACAGAGCTTCAGATGCGATGTCATCATACAGTTAAATGAAACTAGCCACTGCATTATGGCCACTAGATAGAGCTGGTGTGCTAATTTTCTTTTTACAATTTATTTCAACAATGAACTTATAAAAAGTTGCATTCTTAAATGGTATATAAAAGAATTGACACTGGGCAGGAGGAGGATACAACAGCCTATTTGTGACAGTAAGCTTACATTATGACGTATTACAATGAATACACCATCAACACTCATAATTCAAACATTCTTTTCATTAAGATTTTTTTAGTCACAGACTTCTCAGTAAACAAAAAAATAACTTTCATTCTGTTGCCCCAATATTCAGCAACTTTGAGGCAGGCTCCCAGCTTCCCTTTGCTTTACTTAAAGACCGCCGTTAGTTCCTCCAAGGAAATAAATGTCAACTGCTCTCTATCTCTCCCTCTGCCTGTGATCACCTGTACAGAGTCTCTAGCAGCCATCAATTAAGTACTGCCTTTCAAAGTCCCCACTGCCTTGTGAATATGGTTTTCATCGTCGATAATCTTATTCATGATCTCATCCTGATCTTTTGACATCCGGGACCAAGTTCACTCACTAGTGACTCCTGCCCCAGTAACCAAGACTGTCTCATCTGCCTTGTGGTCATCATGTAGCACTTTGTTGGGACCTTTACTCCTCAGACATCTTTTCTTTTGAGTATCCCACTCCCAATCAGCCCTTCCACCTTCTCTGCAAGATCCTCATTTCTACTGCCCTCTCAATTCCTCCAGCTTGCTCAAATCTCCTACCTTGTCCCATTTAGCTTCTACAGTGAGTGACTCCTGATTCTCAGTGATTTCAACCTTCATCTTGTTTCTGCATGTTTCCTACCCTCATATCTCTCGAGAATCATCTCCTCATGTAATCGCCACTTACCTATACTTACATCTATTCCCTTTACCTCACCACTTTGCAACACATTCCCACATTATAGGCTTCCATCACTGATCAGACCATGCGGAGTTGTCCGTGCCCGCTGGCTTTGGACGTGTTCAGCAGCGTGAGCGGACAACATGGTACAGGCCAGAAATTGGTTTCAGAACGTTGTGAAACCAGTTTGCAATCGTCCGCTCAGCCTGTTGATGGTGGGCCGCATTTCCCGCCATCTGACATTGAGAACTGCATTGTAGTACATCTGCATATCATTATAAGGCCAGCCCCCTGGAATAACCAACCTTGCTGGATCGTCCGCCCATGTCAGCGTGTTTCACAACAGCATATATAAGGCATGCACTTGGTGGGCTACACTTTGAGGGCAACTTGCAGGTGAGTACACAGTAACGTTGCGCAGTGCTCGCCTGGGTTGCATGCTGGACTTCAAAGTTGAGGCCTGTTGGAGGCATGGGGACAAGGGCTGCCCTATGGTTGAGGCAATTTGGGGATGGGGGCAAGGGTTGCCCAGTGGTTGAAGGTAGTGCACAAGCATGTGCGGTGGGGGGGGGAGAAGCAGTCATGCACCAGGGAAATCTTGTATAAAGTGACCATTCCTCTGCAGCTGAGACAGTTCAGATGCAGCCAAATTGACATGCATGGAGTTGGGCCTCTAGCTTACCAACCCACTCAAGCAATGCAGAGGCATGAAAGTGCCACCAAGTGGTCCAGAGCTTTTCACTCCTTGGGCACAGAATGCAAACTAATGAGCGTTTTTGTGGACTGCAGAACAGTTGGACGACAGGGCACATTGTACAATCTCCTTGCTAAAGCGGCAGTGAAGCAGTCACTGGTGGAGGCGCTCACAGCCCCTTGCAATATCATCTCGATTTAAGCCAGTCTCCCCCAAGCATCAAGCTAACAGTGCAGCCTTGCAGTGTGGGTTAGGAGAATACCTGCTCATGAGCTGAGAGCACAGCATGCAGTCCAATGGGCAAGGCTGCCGTCAAGTGGTCAGGTGGAGTGGGGCGGAGGTGGTCGGGGTTTCGGGCAGCCATGTTGCGCACTAAACTCTGGCCATCCAAACGTCTCTCTCTTTCAACCTGCAGGAGGAGTATGTTAGGAGCATGGAGCCTGGTGAACTCACGGTATGCCCCGTGGCATACAGAGAGGGAAGACGACGGAGGTGCCTGGCTCCTCAGAAGGAGGAGCTGCATCCTCAGGAAGGGGAGGCTGAGGCTCCCGCATACACTCCTGAAGAGCCACAGAGTCATCGCTGGTTGGTGCCTAGCTAGACCCAGGGTCTATAGACGCCGCCTTTCGTTCCTGCAGATGATTAACAACCAGTGTCGCCGAAGACTGCGCATGCCTAGGGAATTGGTTGGTCACATCTGCCAGCAACATCTGCAGGATTTGTCGCCATGGGGAGATGGAGGGCATCCACTGCCAGTGGCCATGAAAGTGACAGCAGCGCTCAATTTCTACGCCAGTGGCTCCTTTCAGGGCTCCACAGGTGACCTCTGCGGGATATCACAAGCCTCCAACTACAAAGGCATCCATGCGGTCATGGTTGAAATTTTCATGAGAGGGCACACAACTTCATGCATTTTGTCGGAGACCAAGAGAACGAGGATAAAAGAGCAATTGGATTTGCCCAGATCTCAGTTTTCCCACAGGTGCAGGGTGGCATTGACTGCACTCATGTGGTGCTCAGATCTCCGTCACAACAAGGGGTCAACTATGTCAACTGCAAGGGCTTCCATTCACTATATGTGTATCTGGTGTGTGACCACCACAAACGCATCCTGCAGGTTTGTGCAGTTTCCAGGGAGTGTCCACGGCTCCTACATTCTCAGTCTGTCACAGGTCCTTGACGTCTTCCAGGGTCAACAGAGGGTGCAGGATTGGCTCCTCAGGGAAAAGGGCTACTCGCAGAGGCCGTGACTGACACCCGTGCGGCAGCCTCAGACTGCAGCAGCGCGATGATATAATGAGGCTCATGCTGTAACTCACAACTTGGTGGAGCAAACCACTGGGATGCTGAAAATGTGGTTCCGGTGCCTGGACCGGTCTTGTGGAGCCCTGCAATATAGTCCTCAGAGGGTGTCATGCATTGTCACTGCCTGCTGCGCCCTTTACAACCTGGCACTGCAACAGGGAGAGGCGCTGGCTGAGGAAATGGAGGTCTCCTCCGATGAGGAGGACGTCAACGGTGATGAGGGTAAGGAGGTCCTCGAATGCGACGATGACAGCGATGAGGCTCTTGCACTGGCCAGACCAGGCAGGCGTGCTCGGGGGGCCCTCATAGCAGCTAGATTTGTGGAGGATGATGACGACAATCAATGAGGAGATGCCATAGATACTCACATTGCATCTATGAATGTTTGACTCCAGGCTGACTGATGGCAGCGTACATACACTCTGTGAGAATGCTCCTGTCATCGAGATGCAGTGGAGGCCCTCATATTCGCTCGATTGCAAGAGGATAATGCCAACATGCAGTGAGGACACTCCATAGATCTTCACATAGCCTCTGAGAATGTCTGACTCCTGTCTGGCCGAGGACAGCTCGCTTGTGCTCTGTGATTACGGTCATATGGAGATACAGCCAAGAAACTTTAAAAGCACCTGAGCCATTCAGGGGCACAACATCATTGGTCACAGATGCTGAAGAGGTGGGGCTGAAAAGGTCCTGAGAGCACACAAAGAGAATGAGGGAACTTGGTGACACCTGCCCACGACACTCTGGCAGCAATGACAAGCACCGTCGAGGTGCAGGCATCATTAATGTGTCCAGGGAGTGAGGGACTCGACCATCACTTTCGTCTGAAGGCTGCACAGAGCACAGGGAAGAGGCCCTGGACTGAGACACCTGCCATTATCTTGTGCAGACCGCTGAGTGACACGAACACTGTTCATCAGAACAAGGAGCCACAGGCATTCTAGGGAGTTTAGTTACAATATGAACATTATGTACAAGTGATAACACCCATGCCCAGGTTGTGCAATTACACCTTCTTAGCTTTCCTAACCTTGCTGCTACGTCTTGGTGCTCCCCGGACATCCACAGCGGAGATAGAGGCAGCCTGCTGACTGCTACACCCTGCTGCCTGTGATGATCTTGATGGGTGTCCTCTGGAGGGCCGAGACGTGGAAGTCTGCTTTCGGGGTCCTGCTCTGTGGCTGTGGCACCCTCCTTGGTCTGTGGAGCCAGAGCTGCTGAGGTCATAGGAAGAGGGCATTCGGATGGGCCGGACACTCCTGGAGTCACCTGGATGAATGGCCCCAGGGAGTACACCTGCTGATCCTCCTCCCTATAGGTGCCGAAGGCATCTGGCTGAGTCCTTGAGGAGAAGGGATAGCTGGAGTGAGATTGGGATGACCTGCACTCCACTCGCGTACACACTGTTGGAGGCCAGCTAGGGCGTTGGAGTTCAGCCTGTGCAGCAGTGCAGGAGCAACGTCCTGGATCATGGTCTCCATGGCAGCCGCCATCCTGCCAGTGTTGACCTCGGTGCTTTGACATGCCAGCACTATCACCTCAACCTGAAGGCAGACAGACTCCTCCATCGTGCCTTGCAATCTGAGGAGTGCAGCGGACATCCCTTCCTGATGTTCCCGAACTTGCCTTTGCAGCTTCAGCAACTGTGATATGACTGAGTCCAGAGGCTCATCATCTGACTCAGACTCAAATTTCTGGCCTCCAGCAGTCTTCCGAGTGTCGGATACCTGAGTAGTCCCTGCTGCCACCTGCTGTGGATCAGAAAGTGTGATGCATTCACCAGATTGTGATCCCGAGGCTATATACTCTATAGCTAGGTCCCACCGACGTGTGTGTCTCTGCGCTGGTGAGGGGAGCGGATAAGCACTGTGATGGGTCTTCAGGGAGGGTTTCAGCGGATTCCTCTTTTGAGCTTCCCTTGAGGCTTGATTGGAGGCCCTGGGTCATGGACTCCGACAGCTGTTTCCCAGATGTGCCTGCGAAAGCAAGGAGAGGTATTAGTGCTTGGGAGTGGCCTGTGAAACAGGACACATCACTCAGCATGGTTGTCTGATGAATGTTGCGCTGCTGGATCTTCACTTGGTAGAGCACCGCTGACCTCACTGTCAGCGTGGAAACGATCCAGATTCTTGCCAGCCAGCTGCTTTTAAAAGTCTGTTTTTTTTTTAATCCATTCATGGGATGTGGGCTTCGCTGGCTGGGCCAGCATTTATTGGCCATCCCTAGTTGCCTTTGAGAAGATGGTGAACTGCCTTCTTGAACCGCTGCAGGAGGACCTTGATTTCAGGTATTCCTCCACCAGTCTGCAACCTCTCCCTCTTGTTGTGTGCCAGCTTGTCCTGCATGAATAGAGATGAAGAGAGTGTAAGCAGAATGCCTGCCAGGTCAGATGATAAACATGCCTGACATGTGTGTGTGGTGAATGGTCCCATGGACGGAATGAGGACATGAAGGTGTGTGAGAAAGAGTGAATGGTGATGTCCCTTGAACCAGCAGTGAGTGAGGGCTCTCTGGGTGTGTGATGGGTTTGAGGGTGTGAGAGTTGAGAGTGATGAGAAGAGTGCCTAACCCTGACGGAATGGAGGCGATCATTTATCCTCTTGAGGCACTGGGTGGCTGTCCTTTTTTGCAGGGTGTTGGCGCTGACCACCGCGGCTACCACTTTCCAAGCCGGATTGGTGATGTTGCTGCCCATCCTGCGGCCAGAGCAGGGGTAGAGGACATGACGGCGGGCTTCCACTGCATCCAAAAGGCACTCGAGGGACGCATCATTGAACCTGGAGGCTGCAGTCTTCTTGCCTTTCGGGGCCATTTCTTCCGTGCAGCAGCCCTGGGCTGGAAGCACCAACAGGTGTCCACGTGGCTGCACTTTAAATCTGGCACTCAGCGTGAGGAAGCAGCAAAGTGATGGTGCGGCAGGAAAATGAGAGCCCGCCTGCCATGGAAATGGCGTGTTTCCCGGGAACATATAATTAATGCAGCAGGTTTGGGACGATATGCCGGGAGAAGCCGCCATTGCGGCCGGCAGGTAAAACGTTTCACCCACCCGCTACCGCACTTAGTACAAATCTGGGACATTTCCACCCTATATCTTACTAGATCGTTGTTCCGCAATGCTTGTCATTCTTTATTTAAAATACTCCTAACTGCATTTCTGTATTCTCCCAAGCCTGGCCAAAGCCTGTCCTCACAGCTTGTTTAAAAATTTGACTGCCTCTAGGCTTTGTGGAATCTGACCGTCAGTAAAGTATCACTGCCTTAAACTCTTGGTATTCAACCAGAATAGAAGGCCTGTCAGACATCAAATGAGTACAGAGGACCAGGCTTCCCAACAGAATGGGTGTGAGGGTCCCGATTTTCATGTCTCCGTTCCTGTCAGAACAGAGGTGGGCTGAAAAAAAAGTGCACTGAACCCAGAACTGGAAGTCCCGTCCCCCTCTCCATCTCTGCGTATTTTCATCTGCATGGGAAAGGGGGTGGAGCATGTTTCGCATACAAGTTCAGAGAGAAGTCAGAGGAGCCAGTGCCTGTAGTGGATAAAGTTTTCCAACCCCATTTTCATCATCCCGACGCTACAGTGATGAATGTTGGGAACACATCCTTCACAAAGAGTTGTGAACGCTTTAGGAGGATGGACTGAAGGTGAGGAAACTTTATTCCAAGTTATTCCAAATTGTTATTAGTTTGTAAAGTCACCAGGACATCACTGTTCAAAGTGCTGGCCTTACATCTGGGGAGGGGAATGGGGGAGAAAACAGCACTGGGTCAACACAGATGCTGCAACAATATCTGGCAGCAAAGTGGGCACCAGGCAGTCCTGCCAGGTTATCACAGAAATCATGTCTCTCTGAAAGAGGCATCTAATTACAAAATGGATGTAGGTGTCTCTCACATCCAGGCCATTGAGGCAGGACAGCAGCAGGTGTCCCTGGGCATCTGGAGGTAGAGCCTCAAGAGGCATGAACAAGAAAAAGTACTCACTATTACCCTCATTACAGGGTATATCGTGTTAGGCGCAGCTATCTGGACAAGTCAGAGACGAGTGTAGGACAAAGTTGAGGCTATCCAGACAAATTGTCACAGACATCTGTGCAGGATGAACAGCTGCCTCAAACCAACTGTCAACAGGCGCTGTCCATAGCTATCAAGGTTACAGTAGCCCTAAATGTTTTTACATCCAGCTCATTCCAGGTCTGCAGCAGACCTGTGCGGGATTCCACATGTGGCAGCACACCACCGCATAACCACAGCTATGGATGCCCTGTTTTGTGGGTGGTGAACTGCATCACCTTTTCCACAGGTGTGGACTCCCAGGTGCAGAGGGCAATAGGCTTCGCAACAATAACCAACTGCTCCCAGGCGGAAAGAGTAATCGATTGCACATGTGGTCATTGGGGCATTAATGGACAGGCCCGAGAGATTTATAAATCAGAAGGTGTTCCATTCTATCAATGTTGTGTGTGACCACAGGAAGATATTGCTGCATTTGTGCACTCAATTCCCAGGTAGTTGTCACGATGCCTTCATCCTACATAGTTGTGACTGCCTCAGTTATTCCAGTCCACTCTCCAGGTGCGTAGCTGGCTGCTCGGTGACAAGGGCTACCCTATAAGGGAGTAGCTCTTCATTCCCCTGAGAACCCCACAGAGTGGGGCCCAACAACAATATAATGCGAGCCATATTCACAAGTGCACCATCACTGAACAGGCAATTGGGCTGATGAAGGGGCACTTCTGGTATCTTGATGACTCCAGAAGAGCCCTGTAATATTCACCTGCCAGGGTCCCCAGGATCATGGTTGTATGATGCATCCTGTACAATATGGTGCAGATAAGGGGGGGGGTGCACCCTGAGCGGACAGATGTCAAGGAAGGGCCCATGTCATCAGAAGAGGAGGGAGAGGAATAGGGGAGTGAGGGTGAGCTATCAGAAGTGGAGGATGGTAAGGGAAGGATTGGTGGACTCCATGCAAGATACCACTGTTGACAGGGACCTCAAAATACAGTGGCAATTCAACCATGAAGAGTTCATAGCACAGCACGTGCATGGCGAGGATTCAATCCTGAGCCTTCAAGTGAAGGACAGCATTCCGTGCCATCATCCTTCACATTCCCACTGTCACTGAAAGGTAGACTACAATCTACTGTCTCAATTTGAACAGGCAGAAACCTTAGTCTTTGAAGATGTACCATCAAGTGCTCTGTAATATATGCTAAATGAACGAACACTGAAAACCATTAGAGCAGACAGTGCATGTATTTACTGTCTCAGTCCAAAATTTGAATTACAACAAAAGTCTGTTTAACACCACAGTGACCCATTTGGTGTTCATGGTGACAAGGTGTCTTGCAAATGCCTCAACATCCAGGGACCCATCAGGGTCCCACCTGCAGCTACATTCCCTGCTCTGACAACAGCAGAAGCTGCAGAAACAGAAAACAAAGAAACTAGGAGCAGGAGTTGGCCATTTGGCCCGTCAAGCCTGCTCCGCCATTCATTATGATCATGGCTGATCATCCAACTCAATAGCCTGCTCCTGCCTTCTCCCCATATCCTGTGATCCCTTTTGCCCCAAGAGCTATATCTAATCCATTCTTGAAAATATACAATGTTTTGGCCCGAACTACGTTCTGTGGTAGCGAATTTCACAGGCTCACCCTTCTCTGGGTGAAGAAATTTCTCCTCATCTCAGACCTAAATGGTCTACCCTGTATCCTCAGACTGTGACCCCTGGTTCTGGACTCCCCCAGGAACATCCTTCCTGCATCTACCCTGTATAGTCCTGTTAAAATTTTTTAGGTTTCTATGAGATCCCCCCTCATTCTTCTGAACTCCAGCAAATATAATCCTAACCAACTCAATCTCTCCTCATATGTCAGTCCCGCTATCCCAGGAACCAGTCTGGTAAACCTTCGCTGCACTGCCTCTATAGCAAATACATCCTTCTTCAGATAAGGAGGCCAAAATTGCACACAATATTCCAGGTGTGGTCTCACCCTGTATAATTGCAACAAGATATCCCTGCTCCTGTACTTGAATCCTCTCGCTATTGGTAGGCCAACATACCATTTGCCTTCTTTACTGCCTGCTGCACCTGCATGCTTACCTTCAGCGACTGATGTACGAGGACACCCAGGTCTCATTGTACTATCCCCTCTCTCAATTTATAGCCATTCAGATAATAATCTGCCTTCCTGTTTTTGCTACCAAATTGGATAACCTCACATTTATCCACATTATACTGCATTTGCCATGCATTTGCCCACTCACTCAGCTTGTCCAAGAAGATGAGGTGCTTCACCTCCTCGACCTCCACAGCCCTGGGTAGAATTTCCGGCAGCCTGGAGGGAGTCAGCTGCTGGGCTGCAGCTGCCAAACCCTCCAGCCACCGTTGGGCTACCAGCACAAGTGTCCTGTTTTGGGCACGCAGCTCCTTGTGTACTCCATGGAGAACAGCGCTCATGTTATGAACAGACTGGTCCAGGCTACTGAGTGTGCCTTGTACCCTGTGCAGCTGCTCATGCATGCACTCCAGGTGCTGCAGCATGTGGCTCTCCACGAGGTTGGCCACTCTCTCCTGCAAACAACGCATGTGCTGCGCCATGGACTCAAACTCGCAGAGCATGAACTTGCTTTGTTTCCAAGAACTCTGCCAGATATTCAGTCATTTGCTCTGGCTGTTCCAAGTACCGAGCCCTAAACAGTGACTCCTCAGGCCCTTCCTCACTGTGTGCGGAGCGTCATTGTGACTACCCTCTTTCCTTGAAGAGGAGCTGTCCACGAATGCCTCTGAATCTGATACCTCCTGCACTCCAGTGCTGTGCGCCTCACTCAGTGACCCCGACTCAAATAGTGTGCAAAAACCCACTGATGCTGGGGGATGTTATGCTCGTCTCATGTGATGTGGTATGCTCGAACACCCCTTCCTCCTGCTGATGCCTGGGGGATTTCCTGGTTTGTGGGGTGGCCACATGCTGCTGCGACCTGCGCAAGGCACAAGACGTGGTATTGAGAGTTCACCTTTGACACCCTAATGGCTTTACAATCCATGGCACCATCCACACTTTGCCTTAAGGACATCGCTTCCAGCTATACTTGTATACTCCTTCTGTGGGGCCGCAATCCACTTCCTCCCCTTGCCGCCACTACTGTTTCCCACTACTGGTCTGCCCCATTTCCCTGGCACTTTTTTCCTGTGCGGACAGGAGGAGAAGCTGTAAAACACATTGGACTCCTCCATGGATGTATACTGCTCAGCAATGTGGCTTGATTTGGCAGAGGTCACACACATTTTATAGCATGGGTGGTCTCCATTTTGATTATGTCATTCCCACATAGTCTTCCTGATTATAGGAAACATATGCGTCATGTGTGGCCCACCTACACTGGCATATCACTTTTTTATTCATTCACGGGATATGGGCTTCACTGGCTAGGCCAGCATTTATTGCCATCCCTAGTTGCCTTTGAGAAAGTGGTGGTGAGCTGCCTTCTTGAACCACTGCAGTGCATGTGGTGTAGGTATACCCACAGTGCTGTTAGGAAGGGAGTTCCAGGATTTTGACCCAGCGACAGTGAAGGAACGACGATATAGTTCCAAGACAGGATGGTGAGTGACTTGGGGGGGAACTTCCAGGTGGTGGTGTTCCCATATATCTGCTGCCCTTGTCCTTCTAGATGGTAGTGGTCATGGATTTGGAAAGTGCTGTCAAAGAAGCCTTGGTGAATTCCTGCAGTGCATCATGTAGATGGTACTCACTGCTGCTACTGTGCGTCGGTGGTGGAGGGAGTGAATATTTGTGAATGGGGTGCCAATCAAGTGGGCTGCTTTGTCCTGGATGGTGTCAAAATTCTTCAGTGTTGTGGGAGCTGCACTCATCCAGGCAAGTGGGGAATATTCCAACACACTCCTGACTTGTGCCTTGTAGATGGTGGACAGGCTTTGGGAAGTCAGGAGGTGAGTTACTAATCACATGATTCCTAGCCTCTGACCTGCTATTGTAGCTGTAGTATTTATTTGGCTAGTTCAGTTCAGTTTTTGATCAACGGTAACCCCCAGGATGTTGATAGTGGGGTTTCAGTGATGGTACCCTGGACGCAGGCGAAGCTAGCAATTGCCAAAGCCTCTGGCTTGCTGTGTCTGGCTTTCCAGGTCCCAAAAGTAATGGATGAAGGTCAATGCACGTCTGAACAGAGCGTCTGTAACCTGCTTGACACAAGTGTGGACAGCTGATTGGGAGACACTGCAAAGATCACCCACCGACCCCTGGAAGGAGCCAGAGGCATAGAAGTTGAGGGCAGCTGTGACCTTTAGAGTCACTGGCATGGGGTGTCCACCCACACAGTTCGCGGAGATCTCAGGCCCAATCATCTGACAGATATAGTTGACTGTCTCCCTTGAGAGACGGAGCATCATTCGGCACTGCACCTCAGACATAATGAGGTAGCTGCTTCGCAGCCTGTATACCCTGGCAGCAGAATAGAGGTGTCTTCTGTGGCCCCTTCCACCTTCGGCTACCTCTTGGCCCTGTGCCCCTTGAGCCTGCGCCTGTCCTCCTAAAGGTGGCTCCCCTGGAGGCTGAATGTGCACTCCTGGCCTCCTCCCCCTTCTAGCCCTCCCTTCCTCCTCAGAGGAGGTGTCTCCAGTGGAGAGTTCAACTCCCATTCCCAGGCTAAGGGAAGGCTTCCTGAAATCTGCAGGCCCAAAAAAGATTCTTCACTGCAGACTGCTAACCTGAAGGTTGTGAGTCCAGTCCAAGCAGCTGGAATGCTTTTTGAAGTACTGCAAATCACACCGGCAAGTATCAGTAACTTTGAAAAGTCAATATTTGACAGAGCACACTCGTGACCCCACTGAGCCCTCTCATCCCTTCCTTGGATGAGGTATATACAAATGTGTCCTACCTGCCTGCCTGTTGCGCCTGTGCGCTGACCCCAAGATCGCACAGATGCCGAAAAATCGCTGTCAGTTGGCGCCTCAAGGGCCTTAAGTGGCCCGTTAATTAATGGCAGGCGAGCATTGGATATCATCACACGCCCACCCAACAAAATATGGCGATGGCATGCAGTGACGTCGGGATGCTCGCCTGATGTCACCGTGCGCCATTTTACGCGTAAGCGTGCGGTCCCGCCCCCGCACGCCAACAGGAAAATTCTGCCCATTGAAATGTGCATATCAATTTCACATTCTAAAATCAAAAACAAAAATCAAATTGCTCCAATTAAAAACAAATACAGTGATTGTTTTGAATCTGTACCCCTCCCCCATTTTAATTTTCATTCCTTCTCATTAGTTAATGTATATACCCCATTAGCCGGTTCTTGTTTAAATTTATTACTGGACCAATAGTCAGGATCACCAAGGATACTATTCGAAACCACCAGTATGAATCCATTAAGAACATTAGGAGCAGGAGTAAGCCTCTCGGCCCTTCAAACCTGCCCTGCCATTCAATGACTGACCAGCTTTAACCTCAACTCCACATTCTTGCCTACCCCCAATAACCTTTCATCCCCTTGCTTATCAAGAATCTATCTACCTCTGCCTTAAAAACATTCAAAGATTCTGCTTCCATTGCCTTTTGAGGAAGACTTCCAAAGACATTCTCACACAGAAAAAAATTCTCCTCATTTCTGTCTTAAATGGGCAACCCCTTATTTTTAAATAATGGTCCCTACTTCTAGATTCTCAAGAGGAAACATCCTCTCCACATCGACCCTGTCAAGACCCCTCGGGGTCTAATATGTTTCAATCAAGTTGCCTCTTACCCTTCTAAACTCCAGTGGATACAAGCCTAGCCTGTTCAATCTTTCCTCATAAGACAATCACCCAATCCAGGTATTAGTTAAGAAAACCTCTTTCAACTGTTTCAAAAGCATTTACATCCTTTCTTAAATAAGGAGACCAATACTGTGCACTGTAGATGTAGTCTCACCAATGCCCTGTAAAACTGAAGCCTCCCTACTTTTGTATTCAAGTCCCCTTACAATAAATGATAACATTCTATTATTTTTTTTATTCGTCCATGGGATGAGGGCATCGCTGGCTAGGCCAGCATTTATTGCCCATCCCTAATTGCCCTTGGTATTAATACTGCTGTGCCACCGCCTCCCCCTATTAACTTTACTAATTACTTGCTATACTAGCCTTCTGAGATCCATGCACTAGGATCCCTAGATCCCACTGCATCTCAGAGCTCTGCAATGTCTCATCATTTAGATAATATGCTTCTTTTTCATTCTTCCTGCCAAAATGGACAATTTCACACTCCCATATTATACTCCATTTGCCACTCACTTAACTTACCTATATCGCTTTGTAGCCTGCTTGTGTCCTCTTCACATCTTAGTATCCTACCTATTTTTGTGCCATCAGAAAATTTAGCGACACTACCTTTGGTCTCTTCATCCAAGTCATTTATATAAATTGTAAAAAGTTAAGGCCGCGGCACTGATCCCTGTGGCACACCATTTGTTACATCTTGCCAACTGGAAAAATACCCATTTGTGCCTCCCTCTGTTTCCTGTAAGCTAGCCAATCTGTTATGGCAGGCGGATGGTAAATACCAAGCTCCCCAAATCCCAGAGGGAAACTTGATGCAGCTGTCACAACTATTTCCAATATGTATGTATTTCCAGAGGTGGGCTTTTAAATTCAGTAAAAAGGCCACCAAGTCTTATAGGTTTCTTACAAAACTAATTAAACTTTTATTAATAGAAGAAATGTTTTAAAGCACATACATAGATCTATAAATTACTACTATGATAACTTCTAAATCCCCTAATTAATCTAAACCCCAGTTACACCTCCATTAAGGCAACAGTGAGACACAGATTTTAAAAGACCCAGGCAAAGTAACACACAATACCCTGAACAGTCGAATTCAAAGTCAGTTTTTCCTCAGCTTCAGTTCCTTGTAGACAGCAGCTTGAGGCTTAAATGCTGGAGGCTTTTCACACTTGTGTTAGATCTTACAATGCCTGTCCTTACACAGCCTTCTCTTTTTTACACATATTTTCCCCTTTGAATGCAAATTCCCATTGTTTTGCTATGTCTTTGGACTTTTACTTCTCTACTAATAAAAATCTATCATAGTACCAATTTTACCTGTAATCTCTGGGAAAAATAAACACACTGTTTCTTAACTTCTTCTGGCTAGGTGTAACTTTTCACCCCCTCTTTTGAATTCAAGCTAGTCTGGTTTATTTAAAAATGTAAATGTTCCCTTTGCACCTTATATTCTAAAACATCCCCCATGTTTACCTACTTAACATTCCAAACCCAGCCTATCTTCTGATACATCAAAGCCTTCAGACCAGCTGCCTTTAATTCAATTAAGTCCCACACACACACAGATACATAGACACAGACCCCACTATTACTCTACATTACAATAAATTCCAATAACATTATGAAAATTATCATATTTTCCTGACAATCTTCTACCAATGCCAATATGTTTCCCCCACATGATGAACTTTTGTTATCAATAACCTTTGATGTGGCACTTATCAAATGCCTTCTGGAAATCTAAATACAGTACATCCATCGGTTCCCCTTTATCCAGAGCATATGTTACTTCTTCAAAGAACTCCAATAAATTGCAATGGTTCAAGAAAGCAGCTCACCACCACCTTCTCAAGGGCAATTAGGGATGGGCTAGTCTAAATGCTGGCCTAGCCAGCGATGCCCACATCTCATGAATGACTAAAAAAATTAATTAAACATGATTTCCCTTTCATAAAACCATGTTGACCCTGACTGATTACCCTGAATTTTTCCAAGTGCCCTGTTATAGCATCTTTAATAACAGCTTCTAACATTTTCCTTATGACAGATGTTAAGCTAACTGGCCTGTAGTTTCCTGCTTTCTCTCTCCCTCCCTTTTTGAATAAAGGGGTTAACATTCGATATTTTCCAATTTAATGGAACCTTCCCTGAATCAAGGGTATTTTGGAAAAATAAAACCAACGCATTAACCATCTCACTAGCCACATTTTTTTAAAGGACCTTAGGGTGAAGTCTATCAGGACGTGGGGACTTGTCGGCCCACAACTCCAGCAATTTTCTCAGCACCACTTCCCTGTGATTGTAACTTTCTCCCGAGTTACTCCATCTCTTCCAATTCCTGATTTACAGCTATTTCTGGAATGTTACTTATATATGCTATAGTGAAGACCAATGCTAAATACTGGTTCAATTCATCTGCCATCTCCTTATTTTCCATGAGCAATTCCCCAGACTCACTTTCAAAAGGGCCAATGTTCACTTTGTTAACTTTTCTTTTTTAAATATCTAAAGAAACTCTTACTTTGTCTTTATATTTCTAGCTAGCTTTCCCTCATACTCTAATTTTTCCTTCCTTATCAATCTTTAGGTCATTCTTTGTTGTTTTTTGTATTCTGTCCAATCTTCTGATCTGCCACCCATCTTTGTGCAATTATATGTTTTTTCTTTAAGTTGGATACTATATTTTTTTTTTAATTAACCACAGGTGGTGGGTCCTCCTCTTGGAATGTTTCTTTCTCGCTGGAATGTATCTATTCTGTGTATTGTGAAATATCCCCTTAAATGTCCGTCACTGCATCTCTATTCACCTATCTCTTAATCTAATTTACCACTTCACTTTTGCTAGCTGCACTTTCATGCCCACATAATTGCACTTGGTTAAGTTTAAAATACTAGTCTTGGACCCACTCTTCTCTCCCTCAAACTGAATGTAAAATTCAATCATATTATGATTGCAGCTACCTAGAGATGCCTTCACTATGAGGTCATTAGTTAATCCTATCTCATTGCACAATACTAGGCATGGTATAGCCTGCTCTCTGGTTTGCGCCAGAATGTGCTGTTCTAAGAATGTTTTCAGGATAGTTTCCATGAATTCCTCATCTAGGCTGCTTTTGCCCATCTGATTTCCCTAGTCTATATGCAGATTAAAATCCCCCATGATTGTCACCATACCTTTCTGACAAGCTCCAATTATTTCTTCCTTTATACCCTATCCTACTATATAGTTACTGTTAGGGGGCCTGTACACCACTCCCTCAAGTGACTTCTTGCCTTTATCATTTCTCATCCTTACCCAAGCCATTTCTATATCCTGGTTTCCTGAATTTATGGCATCCTTCTTGAATGTGCTCCTACCATTATTAATTAACAGAGCCACTCCTCCACCTTTCCCTAGCTTCTTTTCCTTCCTAAATGTCATACACTTTTCAATATTCAGCTCCCAATCTATGTCAACCTGCAGTCATGTCTCTGCAATGACTATCATATAGTACTTATTTTTATTTGCGCTCTCAGTTCGTTTGCTTTGTTTTAGATGCTGCTGGCATTCAGATACATTTGCCCTTTTATTATTTTTGTAACCTCTATCCTTATCTGCTGATTTACTCTTACATTTGTACTCCCTGTACTCTCTGTCCCTTCCTGTCACAGTCTGTTTAGCATTTCACAATGTTCAGCACCATTCGCAATCCCTCAGATACTGAAACAGTCCTTGTCCAAATGCAGGAAGGCTTGGACAATATCCAGGCTTGGGTTGACAAGTGGCAAGTAACATTTGCGCCACATAAGTGCCAGGCAATGATCATCTCAAAAAATAGAGAATCTAACCATCGTCCATTGGCATTCAATGGCATTACCATCACTGAATCCCCCACTGTCAACATTCTGGGGGTTACCATTGGCCAGAAGCTGAACTGGACTAGCTATTACTGTCAATTAGCCACTACTATGGCTACAAGAGCAGGTCAGAGGTGAGGAATCATGCGGCGACTAACTCAGCTCCCGGCTCCCCGAAGCTTGTCCACCATCTACAAGGCACAAGTCCGGAGTGTGATGGAATACTCTCCACTTGCCTGGCTGAGTGCAGCTCCAACAATACTCAAGAAGCCCGATGCCATCCAGGACAAAGCAGCGCACTTGATTGACACCCGATCAACATACATTCACTCCCTCCACCACCGATGCATAGTGGCAGCAGTGTGTATCATCTGCAAGATGCAGTGCAAGAACTCACCAAGCCTTCTTAGACAGCACTTTGGAAACCCACAGTCACTACCATCTAGAAGGACAAAGGCAGCAGACACATAGAAACATAGAAACTAGGAGCAGGAGTAGGCCATTCGGCCCTTTGAGCCTGCTCCGTCGTTCATTATGATCATGGCTGATCATCCAGCTCAATATCCTGCTCCCGCTTTCTCCCCATACCCTTTGATCCCTTTCACCCCAAGAGCTAGATGGAACTCATTCTTGAAAACATACAATGTTTTGGTCTCAACTACTTTCAGTGGTAACGAATTCCACAGGCTCATCCCTCTCTGGGTGAAGAAATTTCTCCTCATCTCTGCCCTAAACGGTCTACCCCATATCCTCAGACTGTGACCCCTGGTTCTGGACTCCCCCAGGAACATCCTTCCTGCATCTACCCTGTATAGTCCTGTTAGAATTTTATAGGTTTCTATGAGATCCCCCCTCATTCTTCTGAACTCCAGCGAACATAATCCTAATCGACTCAATCTCTCCTCATATGTCAGTCCCGCCATCCCAGGAATCAGTCTGGTAAACCTTCGCTGCACTCCCTCTATAGCAAGTACATCCTTCCTCAGATAAGGAGACCAAAACTGCACACAATATTCCAGGTGTGGTCTCACCAAGGCCCTGTACAATTGCAGCAAGACATCCTGATGCCTGTACTCGAATCCTCTGGTTATGAAGGCCAACATACCATTTGCCACCTTTACTGCCTGCTGCACCTGCATGCTTACCTTCAGCGGCTGGTGTGTGAGGACACCCAAGTCTCGTTGCACATTCCCCTCTCTCAATTTATAGCCATTCAGATAATAATCTTCCTTCCTGTTTTTGCTACCAAAATGGATAACCTCACATTTATCCACATTGTACTGCATCTGCCATGCATTTGCCCACTCACTCAGCTTGTCCAAATCACACTGAAGCATCTCTGCATCCTCCTCACAGCTCACCCTCCCACCCAGCTTTGTGTCATCTGCAAATTTGGAGATATTACTATTAATTCCCTCATCTAAATCATTAATATATATTGTGAATAACTGGGGTCCCAGCACCGATCCCTGCGGTACCCCACTAGTCACTGCCTGCCATTTGGAAAAAGACCCGTTTATTCCTACTCTTTGTTTCCTGTCTGCCAACCAGTTTTCTATCCATCTCAATACACTACCCCCAATCCCATGCACTTTAATTTTACACACCAATCTCTTATGTGGGACTTTGTCAAAAGCCTTCTGAAAGTCCAAATAAACCACATCCACTGGCTCCCCCTCATCAACTCTACTAGTTACATCCTTGAAAAATTCCAGTAGATTTGTCAAGCATGATTTCCCTTTCATAAATCCATGCTGACTCTTTCCGATTCTGCCACTGTTTTCCATGTGCTCAGCTATTAAATCTTTTATAATGGACTCTAGAATTTTCTCCACTACCGACGTCAAGCTGACTGGTCCATAATTCCCTACTTTCTCTCTGCCTACCTTTTTAAATAGTGGGGTAACATTAGCTACCCTCCAATCTGTAGGAACTGTTCCAGAGTCTATAGAATCTGGGAAGATGACCACCAATGCATCCACTATTTCTAGGGCCACTTCCTTAAGTACTCTGGGATGTAGATTACAGGCCCCGGGGATTTATCGGCCTTCAATCCCATCAATTTCCCCAACACCATTTCCCTACTAATACTGATTTCTTTCAGTTCCTCCCTCTCACTAAACCCTGTCTTCCCCAACATTTCTGGTATGTTATTAGTATCCTCCTTTGTGAAGACAGAACCAAAGTATGTATTTAGTTGGTCAGCCATTTCTTTGCTCCCCATTATAAATTCCCCTGTTTCTGACTGTAAGAGACCTACATTTGTCTTCACCAATCTTTTTCTCTTCACATACCTATGGAAACTTTTACAGTCAGTTTTTATGTTCCCTGCAAGCTTACTCTCACACTCTATTTTCCCCTTCTTAATCTATGCCTTGGTCCTCCTTTGCTGAATTCTAAACTGCTCCCAATTCTCAGGTCTGTTGTTTTTTCTGGCCAATTTGTATGCCTCTTCCTTGCATCAAATACTATCACTAATTTTCCTTGTAAGCCATGGTTTGGCCACCTTTCCTGTCTTACTTTTGTGCAGGAAACACCAACGCCTGGAAGTTCCCCTCCAAGCCACTCACCTTGGATGACTTGGAACTATATCACCGTTCCTTCACTGCTGCTGGGTCAAAATCCTGGAACTCCCTCCCGAACAGCACTGTGGGTGTACCTACACCACATGGACTGCAGCAGTTCAAGGCTGCAGTTCGTGATCACCTTTTCAAGGGAAATTAGGGATGGGCGATAAATACTGGCCTAGCCAGCGACGCCCACATCCCATGAATGAATTCAAAAAACATTAAGACCTTTCTGAGAGATCCATCATTTTTGTCAAATGAACAGCATATTCCGTGGTGTCAGCTAATATGGTGGATCTTCAGCATGAACATGGTATAAAAATAAAGATGCCCTCCAAAAGGTCAAAGAGATCTAATCATTTATTTTACACAACAGATGGACAAAATGCTTTATAGTAACATCCAGTGCACTGAAAACACCTTTGTCTTCTACCTCCAAACTAAAGTCCCCCTACATTCAGCCATCATCAAAACAATGTTACATAAGTTTCAGGTCACTTATTGACTACAAATTTGTCTTTTCCTATTTCTGGAAACTATCAAAGAAATAGTTTGCATGGACTAAAAAAGTTAACTACATACTACTGTAGGAAACTAATTTAAGAGTTTGGCCCAAAATCTACAGTCACCAGTGAATGAGCAATATTAGCCATTTGTTACACTTGCCCATGGGTTTTTGCACTGGTGTACTGTTACTTGAAAGCCATTTTGATGCATTGCCTTCTAGAGGGCATCTGGGACCTGTATGAACAGGGTATGAAGCTGTGTATCTGTTTAACCAATCAGACTGAAGAATCATTGATGGGAAGCATAGAGTTTGAACCAGCAAGTATCAGTGAGAATACTTACTTCAATGTCAAAGCATGGACAAGATGAAATGGAGCGAAAGAAAAAAAGGATTGAGAGTGAGCTTAACAAATGACAAGTAGTAAAAGGCATTTTAAAAAAATATACAATAATCATAATTTGAAGAATAAGGCCACAAACTTATAAAAGTTAATTTTCAGTGGCAGAGAGGTTGTTTGGCAGCAATTAAGATTTAACTGACCTTTAAAAATTTAATTATAATGGAATGGGTAAGCCCTAAACTTTTCTGTCGCATCTGGTGAATATACATCACATAAATACAGCAATGTCATATCATTTCATGTATTTAGATGCTGTACTATTATAGCAAAGCATCTGAAGGAGTAAGGCAGGGGCAAGCCAGTACAGCCAGCAACTTCCTGATTTCTCCTTCTTACTGCACATGTGCAGTCACTGGAGGTTACTGTACAATTTAATAACTGAGTGTTGATAGACTCATTATTTGTACAGCAAAATCCAAGCCATTATTTATTTATTTTTTAAAAACCTGTTATGATAGTGTTTCCAATCATATTCAGGATATAAGCCATATCAATTTCACAAAACTGAAAGCAGGTATTCAACAAATAACTTAAATTTTGTGCTAATGTCTACATATTTTAGTGTTTTCGGCAAAACGTTTAACTCAAAACACAAGAAATCTTGAAAAGTATATTAGTTGAGATTGAATATGAATAAAATAAAATCAAAAATATTAACTTTAATGTCTAGTTAAATTTTTGTCATTTTCTTATCTTGACAAGGTGTTGTACAAAATAATTACACCTTTATTTCACTTCTGGCTTTCATTTTTAAAAGTTCTGTTGTTGGCATCTGTTTATGTATTCGGAGACTGAGAAGAATTACCAAAATACACTTTGATTGTTCAAAGCAGTTTAACTTCGTTTTAAATTCAATCTGACATCAGCAGTTTATTAAAGTGCACAATGGTGGGTGGCATAGTCCCCAGCACACCAACACAATAGAAGTAAAGCAGGTTCATGATTGGGTTTCTCTGATACTAACCCCAATATTCCCCTCCATGCTTTTGTTTTTAATGAGTCTGTAAATCCCAGGTGGATTATGAATGGCAAATAGTTTCCCATATGGTTGATTTTTTTTGTAATATTAATTGTTACTAAAAACAGAGGAAGTGTGATCTTGTACCACCAATCTATTAATTGCTGCCAGTAAATTTTTGTGAACAGGTCATGAGCCTGCATTCTTGATTGGAGAATTGTGCATGGTGTATACACAATAAAACAAGATAAAAACAAAAAATTCTACAGTTGTTGTGCAATAAACAACTCATTTAGTCATCATGCCCTCACAAAAGGTCAGGGAACTAACAGCAAAACAATTTTTAACTTAATTCTATTATTAAATTTAGTTGTTCTTCAATAAGCTACCATGATTTTAGTGTCTATGCACCTTGGTGAAGGTATAGGTGCAAAGTGAATGCTTTAGCATCTCCAGTACTAGCAAAGGTTGGTATCTGGTACAAACATCTCTCTTTTTCTTAAGTGGTTTCATCATCAGCTTCTTACAGAAGTTGACTCACTCTGCCCAATAACTATTAGGGCAGTCACAAAAACCTAACAGGGAACAAACTCCCTTGTTCTGCAATGTATCGCTTTCTCTAAAACATACATTCCATTGATCTTGACAAAGGCACTCTCTGTTAACGCTGGTCAAAGTGACGTTCAGTCAATTTCATATACTGCTTTATTTCATAATAGGGAAAACATACAGAGCACCACGTAAGATTCAAAACATTTGGTACAATCGTTACAACTTCGGTTCACATATCATCACTAAACATAAAACATATGTAGGCTTGCACCCTAGTTGGTTCTCTAACTCAATTTAAAAGCACAATATCTCTCTCTGAATCATGTTCTTGCACCCACAGAAGAAATCACCTTTCCTTGCTATTGTTTGTGCTGCAGGGCAGATTTTCTTTTGTGTCTATGTTCATGTATTTATTCAAAAAGCTTATCTCCCCGACTCACAAAGATCAAAAGAATTCGTAAATAAATTAGGGTCGTATTCCATAGAATTTAGAACGTTAATGGGTGATTTGATCAAAGTTTTCAAGATATTAAGGGAAACATGGGGTAGATTAGGAGAAACTATTTCTGTTAGTTGGGGAGTCTTGGAAAAGCGACATAGCATACAAGATTAGAGCCAAACTTTTCAGGAGTGAAATGAGGAAACAAGCAAAGGGTAGCAGAGGTTTGGAACTCTCTTTCACAAATGGCAATTGATGCTAGATCAATTGTTAATTTTTAAACTGAGATTAATGGAATTTTGTTAGCCAAAGGTATAACGGGATATGGGCAAAGGTGGGTATATAGAGTTGGGCCATGATATGATAAATAGTCCTGACGGGCTAAATGGCCAAGTCCTGTTTCAATGTTCCAATAAGATGCTGGATGCTGTCTTGAATTGTAAACTATTCTTTGATTCTATAACTGCCCAACTGCAGTTAAATCACCTCTCATCTACCTGTGGATGGCAAACCAGCACAGGGCTATCTGGGGAAACTACCCTCAGGCAAGATGTTGCCCATAACACATACAAAAAAATTGCTTACGCTCAACTATATTTCTTGAATGAAGAGTTTTATAGATACTTAATTGAAGGGCTATGCGGAGTACAACACCTCAACAACTCTTCAATCTAACACGCAGTGGCAGATGGATGTTTAGAACCCCATCTGTATTTATTGTAGAAATATCTGCCTGTCACAGTTCAAATCTTCTTTAAAAATGTTCACAGACTATGTAAAACATATCTTTTGGATAACAAATGCATAAAATCTTGTCTACAGAAATATGTTGAGGAGGGGCAAAAGAAGATGCAGGAGGAATAATAATCGAGGTCGTCTGAATGCTTCATTCACCCTATAGCAGCTCATCTCTACAGATCCTTAGGCAACAGGAATAGTGGTTAATTAAAGCTTGTAGCAGTTTAAAAATTGGACTGGGTGGTCAGATTACTTTTTTATGTTTAAATCCAAAGAAAAATGCTAATTTGTATGGTTTCAGGCTTCCCCCAAAAAAATTGACAATGCAATCCATTTTTTCAAAATGACTCAATCCATGCGGTAAAATTTATATTTGCCACAGCCTATTAAATGATGTTTGTTTTGTAGATTATGTGACTGTGACAATCCATCTGTTACTGTGTGATTAATTATATGGATATTAAGACCCAAAAGGCTAGCTAACATCATTAATCTTATATCTATTCTCAACAGCAGTCTGATAATCCAGGTAAGATGCAACCACTTGTGCATTTCAAAATGGGATAGTATCTATCTGTGGGTTAACTTTGAAAGCTACAAGTAGGTTGTCTGTATTTTTGGTTGGAAAATTTTATTTAGGAAGATGTGCAGCTGAGCAAAAGCATGTTGTACAAATGAGGCTATAAGTTACCATTGATATTGTGCTGTGAAATAACTAATCACACATGCTGTCTTCACTTTAGCTTCTCTCACAAATGAACCACCATTCCAATTCTATTATTATTATAATTTGCTTTAACAGGTTAGGATGTGAAATTATCCCAGTGACTGACAACTCCACTCAACTGAATGACAATTACCTGTCGGGCAAAAATCACACATATTCATTTTAATGCAAGATCCCATTCCACGTTTGTGCAGAATCAATGCGAGTTGGCAACAGTGCCTATTGGTGCATTGTATTCAATACTAAAAAGAAAGCCAATTTGTACAAAACTAAGAATGAACATCATATTGAGGACTACACCTTAAGGATTAAGAGACCCTGTTTTAACTAAACAGTGTTCCTTGTCCTTCCCAACCAGTCTACAGCCTTTGCCACCGTGATCACACCAACTTCCTCCAACGATTTTTCATCATGGTCCAGCTGGGTGGAACTACACTCACCTGGCTCCATTCTTATTGAGCCAACTGTAACCAACCTCAGAGTCATAGAGGTCTACAGCACAGAAAATGGCCCTTCAGCCCATCGAGTCTGCACTGGTCAAACAAGTACTTAACTATTCTAATCCCATTTTCCAGCATTTGGCCCATAGCCTTGCATGCCACGGCATCACAAGTGCACATCCAAATACTTCTTAAATGTTATGAGGGTTTCTGCCTCTACCACCCTTTCAGGTAGTAAGTTCCAAATTCCCACCGCCTTCTGGGTGAAAAAATTCTTCCTCACACCCCCTCTAAACCTCTTGCCCCTTACCTTAAATCTATGCCCCCTGGTTATTGATCCCTCCACCAAGGGGAAAAGTTCCTTCCTGTCTACCCTATCTATGCCCCTCATAATTTTATACACCTCAATCATGTCTCCCCTCAATCTTCTCTGCTCCAGGGAAAAGAACCCCAGTCTATCCAATCTCTCCTCATAACTAAAACTCTCTAGCCCAGGCAACATCCTGGTAAATCTTCTCTGCACTCTTTCGAGTGCAATCACATCCTTCCTCTCATGCGGATTCCAGAATTACACGCAATTCTCTAGCTGAGGCCTAACCAGCATTTTATACAGTTCTAGCATAACCTCCCTGCTCTTATATTCTATGCCTAGGCTAATAAAGGCAAGTATCCCAGATGCCTTCTTAACCACCTTATCTACCTGTCCCGCTACCTTAAGGGACCAGTGAACATGCACACCAAGGTCCCTCTGATCCTCGGTACTTCCTCGGGTCCTATCATTCATCGTGTATTCCCGTGCCTTGTTTGTCCTGCCTAAGTGCATCACCTCACATTTATCCGGATTAAATTCCATTTGCCACTGATCAGCCCATCTGACCAGTCCGTCCATATCCTCCTGTAATCTAAGGCTATCCTCCTCACTATTTACCACCCCACCAATTTTCGTGTCATCCGCGAACTTACTGATCAACCCTCCTACATTCAAGTCTAGATCGTTTATATATACCACAAACAGCAAGAGACCCAACACCGATCCCTGTGGAACCCCACTGGACACATGCAACCAGTCACAAAAACACCCCTCGACCATCACCCTCTGCTTCCTGGCACTCAGCCAATTCTGGGTCCAATTTGCCAAACTGCCTTGGATCCCAAGGGCTCTTACCTTCATTATTAGTCTCCCATGCGGGGCCTTATCAAAAGCCTTGCTGAAGTCCAAGTAGACTACGTCAAATGCATTGCCCTCATCTACATATCTGGTCACCTCTTCAAAAAATTCAATCAAATTGGTCAGACATGACCTCCCCTTAACAAAACCATGCTGACTGTCCTTGATTAATCCTTGCCTCTCCAAGTGTAGATTAGTTCTGTCCCTCAGAATTGCTTCCAATAGTTTCTCCAACCTGCAATGGTTTCTCTTCCTGCTCCCACACTGTTACCCCCAAGGATCTATTTTTTGGCCCCCTTCCTTTCTCATTGACATGTGGTTCCCCAGCAACATCCAAGAACACAGCTTTAGTTCCCATCTATTCGCTGATGACACCCAACTGCACCTCAACATCTCTCTCAACTCCTCCACTATCTCTAAATCGTCAAACTGCTTGTTAGACATCCAGTATTGGAGGAGCAGAAATTTCCTCCATTAAATATTAAGATGGCAGAAGCCATTATCTTTGGACCCCGCCATAAACTTTGCTCGCTAGCCACCAATCCATCTTTCTTCCTGACAACTGTCCGAGGCTGAACCAGACTGTTCGCAACCTTGGTATGATATCTGACCCAGAGTTTCCAACCCCGGAATAAGCTAAGACAGTTTATTTCCACCTCGGTAACATCACTTGACTCCACCCCACCTCAGCTCATCAGGCCTCTGTTATTTCTTGACTTAATAATTGTAACACAATTCTGGCCAGCCTCCCACGTATTACCCTCCATAAAATTTAGGTCATCCAAAACTATGCTGCCCATGTCCTAAAGCCTAAACCCATGTGCTTGCTGGCCCACATTGGCTTCCCGTTAAACAACACCTCAATTTTAAAATTATCATTTCTAAATCCCTCCAAAGCTGGCCCATTCCTATCTCTATAATTTCCTCCAGCCCCACAACCTTTGCAAGATATCTGTGCTCCTCTAGTCTGGCCTTGCCAGCATCCCAATTTTAACTGCTTCAGCATTGGTGGTTGTGCCTTCAGCTGGCTAGGCACTAAACTCTGGAATTCCTGGGCCCTAAGCTCTAAGATTGCCTTCTTCAACATCTCCGCCTCTCTATTTTGCTTTCTTAATTTAAACCTACTTCTTTTGGTCATCTTTCCCAACATCTACTTTTGCGTCTCGGTGGCATATTTGGTTTGATAACATTCTTATGATGTATCTAAAGACTTTTTTAAAATTATGTTTGTTATGACACAGCAGTTGGCAAAGGTTGAGTTATTTAAAATCCCAGAGGGAAACTTTCAACAACTGTCATAACCAATATTTTCAATTGGTATGTTTGAGATGCAGCTCTGAATTCAGAAATAAAAAACCACCCAGCCTCAAGAGGTATTTTTAATATAAATTAAACATTTATTAACTTAACAACAAATTTAAACACATACACGTCTACAAATTAATATCATAATAACTTTTAAACAAATCCCCAAATTAATCACTCCCAGGTAATCTTCCCCAAGGCAACACTAACACAGACTTAAACAGGGACCAGGCAAAGCACACTTTATCTTACAAATTCAAAATGAAGTTCCTTCCAATTTGTTTCCTTTGCAGACAGTTGTAGGGCTTACAGGTTGCTAAGATGCCTCTTCCATGCCTGTGCCTCACACACAAAACTCTTTCTGTATATAGCTAGCCTTCCCTTTGAATGCAAATTCTCATTGTATCACCACGCCCTTTGAACGCCACCTCTTGTAACAATAAACCCCCTTTCATTGTACCAATTTTATCAGTAATATAAACATATTACTTGGTGTCTCCTAGCTAGGTGCAAGAATTCACCCCCAAGTCTTTGAAATGGTTTATTCAACAAAATGCAAATGTATCCTTTAACTTATTGTTTAACATCTCAAAAATACTGAACATCAAAGCACCCAGACAAGTTGGCTTTAATCCAATTAAGACACACACACTCACACCCACAGGCACAGACCCTACTCCAAGTCCAATTTAAAATAATTTCCGATAACATTATATACATTAATATCTTCATGACAATGTTAAAGATGTTATTTAAATACAAGTTGTTGCTCTACATAAAACTTGTGACTTTGACAAAGTTTGGTATCTGCAGACCAAGCTGTAATTCATTTATACAAAAGCAAAATACTGCAGATGCTGGAAATACTCAGCAGATCTGGCAGGATCTACGAACAGAGTGAGCTTATGTTTCAGGCTGATGACCTTCTATCAGAACCAGCATCGACCAAAAACATCTGTTTCTTTCTCCATAGATATGGTCTGATATTTCTAATATTTTCTGTTTTTATTTGTAATTCACCTGCGCTGACTCTGTGAACCATGGTTTTTTTCTGCATAAACTGGATTTATTGATTAATTATCATGATGTGGAAATGTAAACTTTGCACAAAGAACTGTAACAGATGTTAATTTAGTTTCTTCTTTTCCCCCACATCTGTTACAACTTGCTCTTCCTGCAATGTTAATAGTTTCACATTTTTTATGTGGACATATCCAGTCACCATCACAGATGTGAATGCTTCTCACTGACATCTTTTCCACTTCCATTGAAAAGGCTGAAAAATTATGAAGCTGCAGATAGCTTATTACAGGGAGAGTGCAAGAGAAAATAAACTTTCTTCAGGTGTCATGTCAGTCATTATATTACATCAGGGGTCTTCATTTGCACAAAACAATTCTTTTTGCACTGCAAAGCTAATTAAGGCTGGAGGGACAGAAATTGGAAACATTCTGGCAGAAAAAAAGCTATGGCCTTTTCAACACCAACAACTAACGGTGTAAAGCCTGTGGGAATGTGAAATGAGCAAGATCAGAGTGGAACACTGCAAAGTATGTCAAACTAGAAGACTAGATACAGAAGTGGATTTAATGAAAGAGAAATCTTAATGAGATGCAAACTGGTGAGTAAACAAAGATGTTTCTCCCTGAAATAAACATTGTTTAAGATGCTATAACCATCAAAAATGCAAATGATTAATGGTAAAAGCTTCTTTGGTCCATACACGCAACATGCGTTTAAGTGATAGGTATTGTTTTATTAGATTGTTAGTAAAGCTGGTGACTCAGTGCGCACAACAAGCTTCCAAAGAATTGAAGCCTTGAAGGGATTTAATTAGTCCCAATCTAGTTTGTTGTTTTTTTTTAAATCTATTTGGGCTTTAAAAGGTTAGGTGGAGGGGTTGGGAGGTATGGTTGGGCAAAAATCTGAATAAATGCTCTGACACTCCTCATGGAGCTAGTTACAGAAGTGCCCTCAAGGGACACAATGTTCCTAGGCCAGAGGGAAGGACAAAATAAGGGGCAGAATTTTTCATATGGTGGGCGGGCTCGGCGGGGCCCATCATCACCCGCGATCGGCTCTGCGCCGCCATTTTACGCGGGCAAGCCAATTAAGGCCCACCCAGCGTAAGGCATGACCGGTAGTGCTTAGCGCTACCTGTGCAGTCGGGGGAAGGAGGGAGAGTCAGGGCCAGCTCAATGCCTCAGGGTGATTGGAGCACATGAATGTGAAAAAGCGCTTCAATCTCCCTGAGCCATTGAGCTGCCTCAGGGAGATTGAATCAATATTAAAATTATTAAATAAAAGGTGTAAAAATTTATTTGAACATGTCCCCTCGTATGACTGTGTCTTGCTCTTGATCATATCCAGTAACAGGATAAGGCTCACCTCTGATGCAGCCCCTTGCACTTCCCACCACCCACCCCCCTACTCACACCATACCTCATATTTCAGCACCCCCCCCCCCACCGCTCCCCTACCCTCCCCTCACACCATACCACATATTTCAGCATCTCTCTCTAGGTGCCAGAAAATGTCAGGGAATTAACACTTATAGGATATAAAAAAAAAACGCAACTTAAATCAGAGTGAACAGAAACTAAGCTAAAATACAAATGGAAATAAAATTTTCAGAATGGAGAATAAACTTAAAATAGATGAATTTCAAGTAGAAGAAAGTCACCATCGTCCTAGAGGACCATAGGCTACTCTCTCATTAGGAAGAGACGACTGGTAGTAAGTTTAACCGGAGGGTCACCACACCGCAGGCGAGAGGCAAGGTTGAGAAGGCAGGGCCTTCATGGATGACCTCAGTTGGTACGGGGACTGAACCTGCACTGTTGGCGTCAACTCTGCATCACAAACCTGTCGTCCAGCCAACTAAACTAACCGACCCTGAGTTTCAAGTAATGAAAGAACATTAAGTTATATTACAAATACACAAGAAAAGTCAGGATTGTCACTGAAGCGTAATCCTAACTCTCCCAATTTGACATTCAATTGCATTTTGAATACCTGTAATATTTTTGTCTCAATTTCCTTTTCTCACAAATTACTCCAGACATTTCACACTTGGAGCAGAGTTCCTCCCATTATTGATATTAACTATACATTTCACATTTTAAATTTGCGTCCTATGCTGTTACTTTTCTAACGTAATGCGAAGAAATATTGTGAGTTCGCCTGAGCAATGGCATTTTGCACAATAGATCTCCTGATCTCCCCTTTTGCTCAAGAGAAGTCTATATAGCACAAGGTTCGCTGCTGATCTGGCCTGTCCCTTTAAATCCATTGCTCAGGAACTCGCTTGGGAGAATTGGTCTAAGTAGGCTGTCGGGTTGATTACAACGTGATTATTGTTGCAGTTGGTGTTGGTTTTTCTAATTTGGCAGTTCTTTGGCTCCTCTTCTTGGTATCTTACCTTCTTCAGGTCATTTCAAGGTCAGAAAAATGAGAAGAAATAACTAAGAATAACTAAGAAATGAGAAGAAATAAGCTCTCATTTAAAAATTGTTAAGGTACCAGCAAATAAAAGCCGAATAAAGTGTTATTCACCTCCACCTTTGATGTCTTTATCTTTCACCATTCAGTCCCTCAAGCCTTCTCCACCATGTTCCACTATTCAATTATATCATGGCTGATCTGTAACATAACTCCATTTACTCACCGTGGTTCCATTTTCCTTAATACTCTTATCTAACTAAGAATCTATCAATTTCAGTTTTGAAATTTTTAAATGATCTAGCTTAACAGCTTTTTGGGGGAAAAAATTCTAGATTTCTATTAATGTTTGAGTGAAGATGTGAATCCTGATATCAGCTTCAACAGCCTAGCTCTAATTTTAAGGTTATACTTCCTCATTCTGAACTGCTCACCAGGGGAAATAGTTTATATCAATTGTATATAATTGATAGTGTCCTGTCAATTTTTAAAAATCAACTTTAACATCGCAATTAGATCACTACTTAATCTTCAATACTTCAAGTGAATACAAACTTTCCTCATAATTTAACCCTTTTAGCCACGATATCATTCTGGTAAATCTGTACTGTACCCTCTCCAACGTCAATATATCCTTCTTGAGGTATGGTGCCTAGAAATGAATTCATTACTTCAAATGCAGTCTAATCAGAGCTTTACGTAACTGTTAATGTAACTACCATCCCTTTGTACTTCAGCCCCATTGGGGTCAAGGCCAGCACAACATTAAACTTTTAAATTATTTTTTGCACTTGTACACTAGCATTTAGTCATTTCTGTACATGGTTCCTTAAACCTCTCTGCTGCTCAACAGTTCCCAGTTTTTCACCATTTAGAAAATGTTCTGATCTATCTTCCTGGATCCAAAGTGCATGGCCTCATGCTCACAGAATCTTAATGGCACAGAAGGAGGCCATTCGTCCCATCAAGTCTTCAGTGGCTTTCCAAATGAGCTTATGATCTAGTGCCATTGCCCTGTCTTTTCCCATACCCTTGCACATTGTTTCTATTCAAATAATCATCTAACATCCTCTTGAATGCCTCGACTGAACCTGCCTCCACCACAATTCCAGGCAGTGCATTCCAGATTTGAACCACTTGTTGTGTGAAAAAGATTTTCTCACGTCACACTTGCTTCTTTTGCAAGTCACTTTAAATCTGTGCCCTCTTGTTATTAATCCTTTTATGAGTGGGAATAGCTTCTCCTTATCTACTCTGTCCAGCCCATCATGATTTTGAACATCTCTATCAAAACTCCTCTCAGCCTTCTTCTCTCCAAGGAGAACAACCCTAACCTCTCCAATCTATCCTCATAGCTGAAGTTTCTCATCCTTAGAGCCATTCTTGCAAACCTCTTCTGCACTCTCTCCAATGTGTTCACATCCTTCCTATAATATGGTGGCCAGAACTGTGCGCAATAGTCCAGCTGAGGTCTAACGAGTGTCTTATATAAATTCAGCATAACCGCCCTGCTCGGCACAATGAACTCCATCTACCACAATTTTGCCCACACACTTAATCTATCAATTTTCCTTTATAACTTCCTGCTCCCATCTACATTACTTAGTGCTACCAACTTAGTGTCATCAGAAAACTTGCATATACGGTTCTCTGTTTCTCCATCCATAGAGGTTCAAGAAAGTGACCCACAATCATCTTCTCAAGACAGCTTTTGTTTCTTTCACAGGGTGTGGGCATCACTGGATAGGCCAATGTTTATTGCCCATCCCTAATTGCCCTCAAGAAGATGGTGGTGGTGGTGAGCCACCTTCTTGAACCGCTGTAGACTATGTAGTGTAAGTAACCCCACAGTGCTGTTAGAAAGGAGTTGTGAAGGAACAGTAGAAAAGTTCCAAGTCAGGATAGTGCAACTCGGAAGGGAACTTGCAGGTAGCAGTGTTCCCGTGTATCTGCTGCCTTTACCCTTCAAGGTGGTAGCAGTCATGGGTTTGGAAGGTGATGTTGAAGCAGCCTTGGTGAGTTCCTGCAGTGTATCTTGTAGATGGTACACATTGCCGCCACTGTGCATCGGTGGTGAAGGGAGTGAATGTTTGTGGATGGGGTGCCAGTCAAGTGGACTGCTTTATCCTGGATGGTGTCGAGCTTCAGGAGTGTTGTTGGAGTTGCACTCATCCAGATACGTGGAGAGTATTCCATCATATTCCTGGCTTACAAACATACGAATCAGGAGCAGAAGTGGGCCATTTAGCCCCTCAAGCCTGCTCTGCCGTTCAACAAGATCACAGCTGATCCATTTGTGTTTCAAATTCCACATCCCCATCTACCTCCGAGAACCTTTGATTCCCTTGCCTAACAAGAATCTATCTACCCCCGCCTTAAGAATATTCAATGACCCCGCCTTCAAAGGCAGAGTGTTCCAAAGTCGCTTAAGCATCAAAAAATTTCTCCTCATCTCTGTCCTAAAAGGGTACCCCTAATTTTAAAACAGTGCCCCCTAGTTCTGGACTCACCCACAAGAGGAAACATCTTTTCCACGCCTAACTTGTTCAGAATCTTATATACTTCAATCAAGTCACCCCTCATTCTTCTAAACTCCAGTGGAAACAAACTTAGTCTGTCCAACATTTCCTCATGAGGCAACCCACTCATTTCCGCTATCAATCTAGTAAATCTCCTCTGAACCGCCTCCAAAGCATTTACATCCCTCCTTCAATAAGGAAACCAAAACTGCACACAATACTCAAGATGCAGTCTCACCAACTGAAGCATAACATCCTTACTTTTATGTTTAATTCCTCTTGTAATGAAGGATAGCATTCCATTCACCTTCTAATTACTTGCTGTATCTGTATACTAACTTTTTGTGACTCATACACTAGAACACCTAGATCCCTCTGCACCTTAAAATTCTGCAGCCCTCTTCCATTTAAGTAACACTCTGCTTTTTTATTCTTCCTGCCAATGTGAACAACTTCACATTTTCCTACATTACACTCCATCTGCCAAATTTTTGCCCACTCACTCAACCTATCTCCTCATGTCCTCTTCACAACATAGTTTCCTGCCTATCATTGTGTCATCTGCCTTCTACTTCCTGATTTACAGCTATTACTGGAATGTTTTTTGTCTCCTCTATAGTGAAGACAGAAGCAAAATGCTTGTTCATTTCATGCACCATTTCTTTATTATCTACTATTAACTCCCCATTCTCACTCTCTAGAGGACCAACCCTCACTCGCTCTTGTCTTTTTTAAATACCTGTAGAAACCATTGCTATCTGTTTTTACATATCCAGCTGACTTCCTCTCATGCTGTAATTTCTTTCTCCTAACTAACCTTTCAATCATTCTGTGCCATTCTTTACATTCTGAACAATTATGACCTGCCACTCATCTTTGCGCAGTTATATGCTTTTTCCTTAAGTTTAATGCTTTCCTTAACTTCTTTAGTTAACCACAGATTATAGTAGGAATATACTTATTCTGAGTATTCAGAAATATCTTATGCCTTGTAAATTGTGGACAGTCTTTGGGGAGTCAGGAGGTGAGGTGCTCGCCACAGGATTCCTAGCCTCTGACCTGCACTTGTAGCCACAGTATTTATATGGCTAGTCCAGTTCAGTTTCTGGTCAATGGCAACCACCCACCCCGGCCAGGATGTTGATAATGGGGAATTCAGCGAGGGTAATGCCATTGAATGTCAAGGGGCAATGGTTAGATTCTCACTTGTTGCAGGTGGTCATTGTCTGGCCCTCGTGTGGTACGAATGTTACTTGCCACTTGTCAGCCTGGATATTGTCCAGGTCTTGCTGCATTTGCACATGGACTGAGGATGGTGCTGAACATTGTGCAGTCATCAGCAAACATCCCACTTCTGACCTTATGATGGAAGGAAGGTCATCGATGAAGCATTTGAAGATGGTTGGGCCGAGCATATTACCCTGGGGAACTTTTATTTTACCATGAAGGTAGAACCTGTTTATTCCAAAAAGTTAAGCGCTCCTGGGAAACTCAAGACAATTTGCCTTAACGGTGTCTGACAAAAGTGCAAGTCTGGACATTTCCTGGAAAAAACAGGTTGTATTGGTTACTTGTCATTTAATGCAATACTGTAGAACAGTTATACAAGAATCACAAAGATAAAAGCAAAATACTGCGGATGCTGGAAATCTAGAACAAAAACAAAAATACCTGGAAAAACTCAGCAGGTCTGACAGCATCTGTGGAAAGGGATACAGTTAACGTTTCGAGTCCAAATGACTCTTAGTTCTGATGAAGAGTCATTCGGACTCGAAACGTTAACTGTATCCCTCTCCGCAGATGCTGTCAGACCTGCTGAGTTTTTCCAGGTATTTTTGTTTTTGTTATACAAGAATCACACTCTGTTATTAGTCAATGCATAACAAAGCTTGTTGTTTAAAACCACTAGGGCCTGAATCAGTTTATTGCTACAGAACTAACAACATTTTGTTATGACCTTAATCACAGAAAATCTGCTAACACTCTTCATCTTTTTCTCTCACACTTACATGTAAATGTGAACATTTTAATTACCATCAAGAAAACGCAGGTCAAAATTAGAGCTTTCAAACTTAGCAGACAAGCTAAAACAAAAAAGTGCTGGAAGAACTTGTTCATGAATTCCTGTTGGCTATTAACAGTGTTCATATCTAACTCCCTGGATGATATATTATAAATCATCTTCATATAGCTTGCCTGAATGTTGCCTAAAGTAACAGTTGTGAAAAGATGGTAGTACTCTTCCAACCAGCAAGGGTTACACTCCACCATCATCACTCTCAGTCTCCTGCAGAATCATCTTAGCTTTTGGAAAACTTGAGTGTTTCTGAGACTAGAGAAACATCAGCCTGCAGACAAAGCTCATAGGCTGCTGTTCTGATTGTGATCAAGGCCTTGGCTACTTCTACCTTCCCTTCTCTCAATACCCCAGGATGCATTCCATCAGGTGACTTACCAACTTTCAAAATGCTAATCTTTTCTATCTGTTACTCTCCCTCCACAACTTCCCCATCTCATTTTGTGTAATCCTCACATCATTGGTTTCCTTTTGTGAAGGCAGCTGCAATTTATTAATTTAAACATAAAAAGAGCAGGAGCCAAGAGCAGAGATTTAAAAACAGTAGGAGCTGAAAGCCAGAGTGGAAATTTAAGAGCAGGAACTGAGAGCCTGAGCACACCGTTAAAAAGAGCAGGAGCAGCAGGACAGAGCAGAAATTTAAAAGCCAGAGCTGAGTGGAAATTTGAAAAGAGCAAGAACTAAGAGCCAAAGTAAAGATTTAAAAAGAGCAGGAGATGAGAGTGGAAATTCAAAAACAGCAGCAACTGAGAGTCACAGTGGAGACTTAAGAAGAGTGGGAGCAGAAATCAGAGCTGAGGTTTAAAAAGTGCGGAGATTTAAAAAGCAGTGACAGAAAGTCAGAGCAGAGGTTTTTAAAAAGACGGAGCTGAGGGCAGGGGCTTAAAAAAAAGTGGGAGCAGAGAGTCAGAGCAGAGATTTAAAAAAGAGTAGGAGCTGAAAGTCAGGGCAGAGTGACACTGGCTGTCCCAGAAGTGAAGGGACATCACTGGGATAAAGAGCCACATGGAGTGTATTTTCTGGTAGTTTTTAAATTTAATCAGGGCTAGATTGATTGATTAATTACTACAAAAACTAAAAAAACTGAAGCCAATTTTATAATTTGTAATATAATTACAATCAATGCTCAATCAGTTAATCAGATCTAGGGGAAAAGTTAAAATTAAATAACAAGCAATAGCAACACTGAAGAGTTCTGAATTTTTCAGTAAATTAAATTCTATGGCTTTTAGATAATGGCAGTTAAGTAAAACATTCCAGCTAACCTCCCTATAAGTTAAAGTTATGTCAGCACAAGAGAAGCAGCTGAGTGGTGCATAGCTGGTAAGTCTTTATTTATTTTATCAATAAGTGTAATAGTCTAATAAATAGAGGTATGGCAGGGCAGCTCAGACCTGTGAAGTATGCATCCTGTTCCAAACGGGAACTCCAGGACATTTCGTGTATCTTGGACGATCACATATGCAGCAGCTTGAGCTCTGGGTTTTTGAGTTTGAGCAGTGGCTGGCATCACTGCAGCACATCGGCAAGACTAAGAGCTAAGTGGATAGCATGTTTATAGATGTGGTCACCCAACAGCTTAAGGATATGCGAGGAGAGGGGGAACGGGTGAACTCCTGGCAGTCAAGAAGGACAAGGCAGGACTAGGTGAATACTGGTGAGAATGAAGATTCCTCTGGGAGGGTGCAGCCAGAGCCAGGTTCACAGAACCACACCAGGTTCAGCTGTACAGGCAGGGGCTCGTGGGGGAAGGAGGAAGATTGGGAAATCAACAATGTTACGGGACCCAATTGTTGGGAGAACAGACAGATGTTTCTGTGGCCGCAGCATAAATACAGGATGCTACGCTGCTTCCCTGGTGCCAGAGTCAAGGATGTCACTGAGTAGCTGCAGAGCACTCTGAGGGAGGAGGGTGAGCAGCCAGCGGTAGTAATCCATTTCAATACCAATGACAGATAGAAAGAAGAATGAGGTCCTGCGGGCAGAGTTTAGGGAGCTGTCAAAGAAACTAGCAAGCAGGACCTCAAAGGCAATAATTTCCAGGTTATTCCCAGTACCATGCACCACTGTGTATAAAAATAGGATAGAACAGATGAATGAATGGCTGGGGAAATGGTGCAGGAGGGAGGACTTTAGGGACATTGGACCAGTTCTGTGCGCTAAGAAACAATAGAGGTATTATTACACTACACGGTGTATTCTATAAACCACCACCTATGGGACAAATATAGAGGAACAAATTTGCAAGGAAATTTTGATGGTTCCAAGAATTATAGAGTAGTTATAATGAGGGGTTTAATTATCTTAATATAGACTGGGACAATAATAGTATAAAGGGCAGAGAGGGGCAAGGGTTCCTAGAGAGTGTTCAGGAGAATTTTGTAAATTAGTATGTTTCTGGTCCAACAAGGAAGGAGACATGGCTGGATCTGGTTCTAAGGAATGAGGAGGGTCAGGTGGATCAAGTATCAGTACGGGACCATTTAGAGAATCATATTACCATAAAGTTTAGGTTAGCTATGGAAAAGGACAAAGAGCAATCCAGAGTAAAAGTAATTAATTGGAGAAGTGCCAACTTTAGTTGGGTAAGAACAGATCTGGCCAGGGAAATTGGAATTAAAGGCTGGCCGGCAATACTGTAAGGAACCACTGACTGCCTTCAAAGAGGGGATAGTTTGGTTACAGTCGAGGTACATTCCCACAAGGGGAAAAGGTAGGACAAACAAATCCAGAGCTCCATGGATGATGAAAGAGACAGGGAGTAAGGTGAAGCAGAAAAAGGTGCGTATGACAAATGTCAGGTGGACAATATAAATGTAAACTAGGTCGAATATAAGGGAAGTGAAAAAACAAACAAGAATCAAAGAGAGAACATGAGAAAAGACTAGCAGCTAACATAAAAGGGAACCCAAAAGTATTCGACATGCATGTCAATAGTAAAAAGGTAATAAAAGAAGTGGGGCCAATTAGGAACCCAAAAGGAGATTTTTTGCATCGAGATAGGGAGCAAAGCTGAGACACGAAATGAGTACTTTGCATCTGTCTTTACCAAGGAAGCCATAGTGAAAAAGAAGGTATTTGAGACACTGTATGGGCTAAAAATTGATAAAGAGGTGGTATTGGATAAGCTGGCTGTGCTTAAAGTTGATAAAGTCACCAGGGCCTAATGAGATGCACCCAAGGAAACTGAGGGAAGTAAGGGTGGAATCTGTGGAGGAACTGGCCATGATCTTCCAATCTTCCTTAGATACAGAGGACTTGAGAATTGCAAATGTTACATCTTTGTTCAAAAAAGGATGTGAAGATAAGCCAAACAACTACAGGCCAGTCACTTAAACCTGGGGTGGGAAAGCTTTTAGAAACGATAATTTGGGGACTGCGTTTGCTGCCACCACCATGCATGCGCAGTTGTATGCTGATGATAGGCCCAGGTTGATGGCCGCCATCTTTATAGGGGGCAAAGTGCAGCAGCGTGCATGGACAGCTGCCGTCTTTATAGGAAGCAATGTGCGACATGAACCTAACTTACTTACTTTCAAGAACTATGTACCATGGGTCAAAATAAAGTGGCTGTCAATGCTTTGCAAAATCATATTTGGTTCTGCAGCGTCATTAATTCACTCCATTTTTTCAATACTCACTCTCTATTTACCTCTCTCTCCATCTCACTTTTTATCTCAGTCTCTCAGCATCTTTGTCTCTGCATATGTCTCTCTTGCTATTTACGTGTGGTTCATTCATCCTGTTTGCATCACACCAGCATTCTATCTCTCTCTCATCTCCCATGCTCTACATCTGCATCTGTCTGCCCTTCTCAGATGCCGGGGCCAGTGTCCAGAAGCTGGCTCTCTGCCTGGCTGTGGGACAGCGCAGAATCGGATTACCGCTTTCTGGTGAAAAGTCTGGGGCGCAATTAACAATCTGGGTTGCGCTGTTGGGGGACGTAGCAGAGGGCAAGGGTCGTAAATTGTACGAGGACCACCTTGCTGCAATGCTGGAAACGGCAGTGCCGATGCTCGCAAACCACTGAGTTCAGCCTATTTAAAATCAATGGAAACGAGTACTTGATTTCTGTGCATATGCGGATCAGTGCACATGCGCAGACGGGTATTGGCGGCCATCTTACACGGCCATATTGTGTAGGCTGGAGTAACCCTGTAATTTTGGATGAAATCAACAGTCACTTGGACAAAGGTGGATTGATTAAGGGAAGCCAGTACAGATTTGTTAAGAGCAAATCATGTTAAACTAACTTGTTTGAGTTTCTTGATGACGAACAAAGAGGGCTGATGAGGGTCATGCTATTGATATGGCATCCACGAGCTTCCAAAAGGTGTTTGTGAAAGTGCTGCACAACAGGCTTATCAGCAAAGTGAGAGCCCATAGAATAAGAGGAACAGTGGCAGCAAGAATATGAAGTTGGCTGAGTGACAGGAAACAGAGTAGCAGTAAACAGTTGGTTTTTGGGCTGGAGGACGATATATAGCTGGATTCCCTACGGGTCACTGTTAGGACTACTACTTTTCTTGATTCTGTTGTTATTCCTATGGCTGGGGAATAAGTTATAATTCAATGTCAAGGTTTCATTCAACTGCTTCAACTGCCACTGTGTAAATGGTTGTGATGCCACCAGGAATGGATGTCTTAGGGCAGAAGTTCAATATGTGGGTGATGTTTTGACTTGAATGGCCACAGTCACAATTTGAGCTGTTCCTCATGTTCCATGCATGGAGCAAGTGGCCACATCCTCCCTGGACCATCCTCAACAAGCTGAGGATTTTCCAGACTTTCCATGGAAGGTTGAAACCTGGGACTTCACCTCCTGGGTCAGTTACCAGGTTGTAGTTGGTGATGTTTGCACTCAACTGCAAGGTGGGGTTGTCGTAAGTTTGGAGGATATGGAGTACGTTCCAGTAGTAGGTGCTATAGGATTTCAGACAGGTGCAAAGGTTTTTATTTGATGTCCTAAATCAGGGGGAGCGCTTCATTACCTGTCAGCCAGTGGTATTCTTTGAGAATGTTTTCCCTGCGAAGATCAGGAGGTTCAATGTGTGCTAGCACAGGAAGTAACTCCAGCAGTGTTTGCCTCAACATCCCAGAAATAATCCTCATGACTTCCTGAAGGTGGATATCTACTATGTTTGTCTGGTGGTTCTTGATCTATATTAATAACCTAGACTTTGATGTACAGGGCACCAATTAAAAATTTGCAGGTAAACAATACTCAGAAGTATTGTGAACCATAAGGAGGAGAGAGATAAACTTCCAGAGAACTTAAGACAGGCGGTGAAAAGGGTGGAGAAGTGGCAGATGAAATTTAATGCAGAGAAGTGTAAAGCAATTCATTTTGGTAGGAAGAACGAGGAGTGGTAATATAAAATAAAGGGTACAATTCTAAATTGGGTGCAGGAGCAGAGGGACCAGAAATTAAGACAAGATCTGATAGAGCTTTTCAAAATCACAAGAGGCCAGGACAGAGTAGATAGGGAGAAACCATTCCTCTTGAAGGAACGATTAAGAACTAGCGAACACCGGTTTAACGTTATCAGAAAAAAGAAGCAACAGTGACAGGAGGAGAATTTTTTTTTTTTTTAAAAACACAGTGCCTGGTTAGGATCTGGAATGCTCTGCCCTACCTTTAAATGTGGTGGAGGCAGATTTAATTGAGGCCTTTAAAAGACAGATGGATAAATCTGACATGAAAAAAATCAGTAGGGCTAGGTGAAAAGGCAGGGGAGTGGGACAGGACGAGTTGCTCCTCCAGAGAGCCACAATGGACACAATAAGCTGAATAGCCTCCTCCTATGCTATAACAACTCCTGTGATTCTTGGACTTTAGCCATGTCCTCATCAGCTGTGGCTCAATCGATAACAAACTTGCCTCAGTCAGTGTTGTGGGTTTAAGTCCCACTACAGCACTTAAGAGCAAAAATCTAGGCCAACACTCCTGTGCAGCACTAAGGGAGCGCTGCATTGTCAGAGGTGCCATCTTTTGATGCAACATTAAATTGAGGTTCCGTCTGCATTACAAGGTGGACAAAAGGCACTATTTTGAAGAGGAGGAGGGGAGATATCCCCAGTGTCCCGACCAATATCTATCCTTCAATCAACATCACAAAAATAGATCATAGCTCCAGGGCAGAATAACTGTGGGCACCCCAATGATGCACTGGGGAAGACCCTATCTGGAAGTGCAAACATCCGATAGGCAATTGCCCTGCACTGGGAACCATCCAAAAGTGCGATTTAAATCGCAAACATCGGATGGTTCCGACTGTGTTACATCAACAGTTACCCAGAAAAAGTTAGAATTAAAACCACTTCTAGCTTCTGGATACAATAGCACAGACCCACGCAGGTCCCCTAGTGGATACCCAGCAACCCCTGACTACCCCCACAGAACTTCCCCCCCCCAACTCCCAAACCCCCAGGGGACTCTCCCCACATCCCCCGCCCGCCCATGGGACCACCCTGGGACTCCCCCCACCCCTCAAACCTTCAAGGGATTCCCCCCAATCCCTGACTAGCACCACCCAACTGTCCAATCCTGCCCCCTCCACCAACTGTCAACTCGCGCCCCTCCCCCACCCAACCTGACTGTCTGACCTCCCCCCTACTCCTGGACTGTCTGATCTGCCCCTCCTCTCCTCACACAACCCCTAAGACCCGGTAATCAGTCAGTTCCATAAAAGAGTGGGCACAGCTTCCTCCATTCGATTCTGCAATGCTTGACTGAAGACCTCAGGAATGTACTATGCTGCACAGTTCTCCTCAGCCTGAGTCGGAAGGTCAGGCAAGACAGGGTGGAGAAGGTTTCCAGGTAAGAAAGTATGAGTGGAATGGCAATCCAATTCTGATTGCCACTTGGCGGAAGTGCAGGTCCCATCTGTTCATTATCACATTGTTTTTTATGAAAGCTTACTGTGCGCAAATTACAAGTAACTTAAAAGTACTTCATTGGCTGTAAAGTGCTAGGCATGTCCTAAGATTGTGAAAGGCACAATACAAATACAAGTCTGTATTTATTTTTCTTTCTCTGTTCCTATAAGATGATTTCCCTTTGGGTTCTTAATAGACCCACCAATTGCCCTGGCCGTATTCTTAGTTCATATTTTTATAAAATGTTTTGGAATTAAATTTTATGCTGTCTCCTAATCTTTTCTCATAATTTCTCTTTGCCCCCTGCATTGACTTTCCATAACCTTCCCAGTTGTTAACTCAAATGTATTCCTGTCTAAGCATCCTTTTTGTGATTTTATTTTAACTTTTATTTCTTTTATCATACAGAACATATTCACTTTTGATGCTCTGAAGTTTCCCTTCAAGGAATAGCTTTATTTGTACCAGAACTCTCTCCTTCCCAAATGCAATCCATTACTATTTTAACTTGGAATCTCCAATCTATCTGTCTAAAATCACTGAAATTAATCACCTTACCTTAGATATTTTCTGGTTTCTTGCCATAACTACTCTAAACTAAATTATGTTCCAGTCACTGTTAATTAGATGATCGCCACTATAACGCACCCCACTTATGAGGGCAATTAAGGCCCACTTAAGGGCCTCATCCTGCAGATACTCAGAATTAACAGGCAGCGGGAGAGACCTAAGCCCAATGTGTAGCCTGGCAGGCTTGGCCCTGCAGGCTGTTGGACAGTTGAAGTCGGGGGTGGGTGCCTTTTTTCCGGGTTCCTGGTGTCAATTGAAGGCCCACCCCAAAAGTTCTCCCTTCATGCATCTGCCTTTCCCTTCCTGCCCTGCCCAGCCCCCTTGCTGGCATCTGCCAGCCCAAGATCCTAGATTTAGTTGGAGTGGCAGATCCATTGCTGAATGCTTCCTCCCTGGTCCAGCAGCATTAACGGCAGTAGCCTCTATTTGGCTGGCAGCATTTTGAGGCAGTCAATCCTCCTAGAAAGGGGTAGAAGTCTCACCTCATAATAATTAAGCCCCCGTTGGTCAAAAATTTAAAGCGGGGCAAGCCGGCCAAATGGAGCCCATTGATCAAGAAAGTTCTCCACACATATCAGAAATTCTTTCCCAACTCTTAGTACTGCACCTTACCCAGTCTATATTAGGGTAATTAAGGTCTCTTAATGTTACTATTCTTTTTTTTTTAAATATGCTATTGAAATTTGTCAACAAAATTTGCTCATCTATTGCCTTCTTGCTGTTTGGAGCTCTATATACAACTCCCAGTAACGTAACAACTACCATTGTGTTCCTTCACTCAAGGCAGATTCAGTTCTAAAACAATATATCCTTTCGAGTCTGGGAAGAGTGTCCTCTGCAGTCACCGTCGCCGAGTGAAAAAAAACAAAGAGTGATATCACAGGAAAACCGTAAGTTCATTGGCTGGTAAGTAACTGATAGTTTGAACTACCTATTCTAAGTTGATTTCAGATTAAAGGTGACTACTGGGGCCCAGGGTCGGAGGCCTAACACTTCAGCTTCAACACAGCAGAGAGAGCAAGTTCCAGTTGATTTTAAAAAGTGTATTTTGAATCTCTATTCTAACTTGCTTTCAGATTAAAGGTAAATAGGAGAAATATTTTACAGATTGATAAACTAAAGACCAGTAGGAAATTTAAAAACAAATTGAAAAACTAATTAAATAAAATAGAAATGCAGGGCCAGGTGATGTGTTGTAACTGCATGATGTGGGAGCTGGTGGACCTCATTGTGGTTCCTAGTGACCACACCTGTGGCAAATGTTGGTTGCTAGAGGAACTCCGGCTCAGAGTTGATGAGCTGGAACCTGAGCTTTGGACACTGTGACACATCAGGGAGGGGGAGAGTTACTTGGACGTTGTGTTTTAGGAGACAGTCACATCCCTTAGATTAACTACCTTAAATTCGGCCAGTGGTGAGGGACAGGAAGGTATGACTATGAGTGAGGCAGGTAGAGGGATCCAGGAAGTAGCACTGCAGGAGCCTCAGCCCTTGCCCTTATTCAACAGGTTTGAGATTCTTGCTCCCTGTGTGGACGAGAGCAGGGACTGTAGGGAGGATGAGCAAACTGACCATAGCACCGTGGTACAGGGAGTCATTCAAGTCGGGGGAGAAAAGAGAAATGTAGTTGTAATCGAGGATAGCGTAATTAGGGGAATAGATACTGTTCTCTGTAGCCAGGATCGAGAGTCCTGAAGGCTATGTTGCCTACCTGGTGTCAGGGTTAAGGATATCTCATCTGGGCTGCAGAGGAACTAAGAGTGGGAGGGAAAGATCCAGTTGTCATGGTCCATGTAGGTACCAATGATATAGATAGAACGAGGAAAGAGGTTCTGCTGAGGGAATACGAGCAGCTAGGGGCTAAATTAAAAAACAGAACCAAAAGGTAATAATCTCCAGATTACTACCTGAGCCACAAGCTAATTGGCACAGGGTCAATAAGATTAAAGAGATAAATGCATGGCTCAAAGATTGGTGTGGGAGAAATGGGTTTGAATTCATGGGGCATTGGCACTAGTACCGGGGAAAGAGGGAGCTATTCCATTCGGATGAGCTCCACTTGAATCATGCTGGGGCCAGTGTCCTGGCAAATCGCATAATCAGGGTTGTAGATAGGGCTTTAAACTAAATAGTGGGGGGGAAGGTTCAGTTGCATGGAAATATAAAAAATCAAAGTTTAAGGAGAGGGTAAGAGTGCAGGTTAGTGACGAGGCTGATTGTTACCAAAAAGTGAAAGGAAGGGACAGAGTGTGTGAACACCACGTTGCACCAAAGAATCGTATAAGAGTAGGGAAAATTGACAATAGGGCAAACTTAAAGGCTTCGTATCTGAATGCGTGTAGCATTTGGAATAAAACTATTGAGTTAACAGTGCAAATGGAGATAAATAGGTATGATTTGGTGGCGATTACTGAGACATGGTTATAGGGAGAACAGGTTTGAGAGTTGAATATTCCAAGGGTACTCAGTGTTTCAGAAGGATAGGCAGGAAGGAAAAGGGGGTGGTGTAGCTTTGTTAATAAAGGAAGAGATCAGTGCTATAGTGAGGAATGATATAGGCACTGGAGAGCAAGATGTAGAGTCAATCTGGGTAGAAATAAGAAATAGCAAGGGAAAGAAGTCCCTGGTAGGAGTAATCTATAGGCCCCCAAACAGTAGTTCAGCAGTAGGGCACAGTATAAACCAGGAAATACTGGGAGCATGTAAGAAAGGCACGGCAATAATCATGGGAGATTTTAATATGCATATAGACTGGACTAATTAAATTGGCAAGGGTAGCCTCGAGGGAGAGTTCATAGAATGTATTTGAGATTGTTTCTTGGGGCAATATGTTGTGGAACCAACCAGGGAGCAGGCTATTCTGGATTTGGTTTTGTGTAATGAGTTGAGATTAATTAATGATCTCACAGTAAAGGATCCTCTAGGGAAGAGTGATCACAGCATGCTACAATTTCAAGTTCAGTTTGAGAGCGAGAAATTTGAGTCCCACACTAGTGTTCTAGAGTTAAACAAATGGTAACTTGGTTAGGCATGGTGGCAGATTTAGCCCTAATGGACTGGGCAGGAAGACTACAAAGTAGGACAGTTGATGAACAGTGGCAGATATTTAAGGAGATATTCAATTCCTCCCAAGTAAAATATATTCCAAAGAGGAAGAAAGATGGTATGAGGGGGAAAAGCATCCATGGCTAAGCAAGGAAGTTAAAGATAACAAAGGCAAAAGCTAAGACATACCAAATTGCAAAGGTCAGTGGCAGACTGGAAGGTTGGGAAACTTTTAAAGATCAACAAAGGGTTACTAAAAAAATAATAAAAAGAGCAACGGTAAATTATGAAAGAAAACTAGCGCAAAATGTAAAAACTGATAGCAAAAGCTTTTACAAGTATATAAAAGGAAAGAGAGTAGCTAAAGTGAATGTTGGTCCCTTGGAGGATGAGACTGGGGAGTTAATAGTAGGGAACGCAGAAATGGCAGAGACGCTTAATCAACATTTTGCCTCAGTTTTCACGGTGGAGGATACTAATACCACCCCAATAGTAACAGGTAGTGCAGAGGGTATAGAGAAGGAGGAACTTAGAACAATCACCATCACTAGAGAAAAAGTTCTGAGCAAACTATTGGGATTAAAGGGTGACAAGTCCCCAGGACCTGATGGCCTACATCCCAGGGTCTTAAAGGAAGTGGCAGCAGAGATAGTTGGTGCATTGGCTATAATATTCCAAAATTCCCTGGATTCTGGAAAGGTTCCAGTGGATTGGAAAAATGCTAATATAATGCCCTTATTCAAAAAGGTGGGGGGGGGGGGGGGGGGGGGGGGGGGGGGGCGCGCAGTGTGCAGAAAGTAGGAAACTATAGACCAGTTAGTTTAACGACTGTCGTTGGGAAATTGTTGGAATCCATTATTAAGGAAGTAGTAATGGGGCATTTGGAAAGTCAAAGTGCAATCCATCAGAGTCAGCATGGTTTTATGAAGAGTAAATCGTGTTTGACTAATCTGCTAGAGTTCTTTGAAGATGTGACAAGCAAAGTGGATAATGGGGATCCTGTAGATGTAGTATACCTGGACTTCCAGAAGGCCTTTCACAAGGTGCCGCACAAAAGATTAATACACAAGATAGGATCACATGGAGTTGGGGTAATATATTAGCTTGGACAGAGGATTGGCTAACCAACAGAAAGCAGAGTGTCGGGATAAATGGTCTTTTTCTAGATGGCAAGCTGTAACTAGGGGGTGCCACAGGGTTCGGTTCTTGGGCCCCAACTATTTACAATCTATATTAATGACTTGGATTCAGGGATAGATGGTACTATAGCTAAATTTGCAGATGACACCAAAATAGGTGGGAAAGTAAGTTGCAATGAAGAAATAAGAAATTTACAAATGGATATGGATAGGTTAGGTGAATGTGCCAAATTTTGGCAGATGAAGTTTAGCGTGGATAAGTGTGAGGTTATCCATTTTGGTCAGAAGAATAAAAAGGTGACTTATTATTTAAATGGAGAGAAACTTCAGAATGCTTCAGTGCAGAGGGACCTGGGTGTCCTCGTGCATGAATCGCTAAAAGCTAGTATGCAGATACAGCAGGTAATAAGGAAGGCAAATGGAATTTTGGCATTTACTGCTAAAGGAATAGAGTATAAAAATAGGGAAGTGTTGTTGCAACTGTACAAGGCATTGGTGAGAGCGCACCTGGAGTACTGTGCACAGTTTTGGTCCCCTTACTTGAGGAAGGATGTAGTTGCATTGGAGGCGGTTCAGAGGAGGTTCACTAGATTGATTCCAGAGATGCGGGACTTATCTTATGAGGAGAGATTGAGCAGTTTAGGCCTATACTTGCTGGAGTTTAGAAGGATCAGAGGAGATCTAATTGAGGTATATAAGATGCTAAAGTGGATAGACAAAGTAGACGTGGAGCGGATGTTTCCCCTTGTAGGGCATTCTAGAACGAGAGGCCATAGTTTCAGGCTAAGGGATGGTAGATTTAAATCAGAGATGAGGAGGAATTACTTTTCTCAAAGGGTCGTGAATCTGTGGCATTCGCTACCTCAGAGTGCAGTGAATACCGGGATGCTGAATAAATTTAAGGAGATGGACAGATTTTTAATTAGTAACGGGTTGAAAGGTTATGGGGAGAGGGCAGGAAATTGGAGTTGAGGCCGAAATTAGATCAGCCATGATCGTATTGAATGGCGGGGCAGGCTCAAGAGGCTGAACTGCTCCTATGTCCTTATTTAGATCTTTAATCAGTACTGCCGCATCCCCTTCTTTTTCCTTCTCTATTATTCCTAAATACTTGGTAATCAGGAATATGAAGAACCAGTTCCTGGCATTGTTTGAGCCATGACCCTGTCAATGCAAATATGTCAGAATCCCGGGGAACAATTTGTGCCTGCAGCTCTTATCAGTTACACTGCAGACATTGATTCACATATAGTACCTCCCATTATCACTTTTGTTATTTTGCTCAATCTGCTCCCTTCAGTTTTTGGGATATTTCTGATTTTACTGCTGTTTATATCTCTCTCTCTCCTCCAACCTCACCGCTGCTCCCTTCTGTTATTTTTCTGATTTCCCTCCCCCTTCTAAATTAGTTCAAACCCTCCCCAACAGGACTAGTAAACCTTCTATGCAAATTCCTTATGGATTGTCAAATTTTCTCCAGGGCTCAAGCTATCCAAATTTCACAAATTAATTTGATTATCCAAATTTCAACTTCACATGCTGCATACAAGAGCCAAATTGTTTTTCTGGATGGTTGCTACATGGTACTGCATTATTTGTATCCCAAAAGGTGATGCAATGATGTAGATAATTTGCAAGTTTGAATGATTTCTTTGAATGTTACCAGAACTAAAGGGTTATCAGGAAAGAGTGATTAGGCTGGGGTCCTTCTGTCTAGAAAAAAGACCAAGGATGAAGAGAAGACTGAGCCTACAGGGTCACCTGACAGAGGTCTTCAAGGTTATGAAAGGATTTGTTAGAGTAGACGTGAAATGTTTTCACTTGCGGCAAAGACCAGGACCATAATATAAGATTGCTACTAATTAATCCAATCGAGAATTCAGGTGATACTTCTTTATCCCAAAAGTGGTTAAGATGTGGAATTCATTATCATAGGAAGTAGTTGAGAGAACAGCACAGATGCATTCAAGGGCAAAATAGGTAAGCAAGTAAGGAGGAAAGTTACAGAAAGGTATGTTAATGGGGCTAGGTGAAGAGGGGTAGGCGGAAACTTGTGTGGAGCATCAACGTTGGGCCAAATCGCCTGTAAATACTTGGTAATCAGTTTGTAAAATAAAATGGCTATGCTTTGATGACTGTAGTTTCAGGTCCCTCCAGGAGCCTAAATACACACCAGCTACCTAAAATCAGGCAATTTTGCATCCAAGTTAGTTTTATGATTTTGTATCTTTTATTAATATCATCTTTTCTCTCAACCAACAGTGGATCCTGTAAACAGACTCTTGCTCTCTACAATCCAAAATCTGTATCTTATCTCGGTTTTGGGTATGCATCTTTGTTAAGGTCAAAGATTAATATTTATCCCATTGAAGTAATCCGCTTACTGGATGTAAGTTTTCACCATGCTACCAAATTCTCTTCCAAATGGCAAATGCTACAATACATATAGAGAGGTGAAATGCTGAAAATAATTACTTTATTTTTCCTTTTTATATGTTAACAAAGTTACCAATTCTTAGTTTCTCCATGCCATTTATTATCTGCAACTAACTGGATTTAATCAACTTCAATGTAACCTGTTGCTTGGAAGTGCACAAGAATGACACAAAGCCATTATCTATTCCTTGCTATGAAAATAACTGCTTGACTTTCTGTATTTCCTCCCAACAGCATTACTACGAACATACGGATTAGGAGCAGGAGCAGGTCACTCGGCCCCTTGAGCCTGTCTGCCATTTAATAAGATCATGGCAAATCAATCAAGTCGCCTCTTACTCTTCTAAACTCCAGTCGATACAAGCATAACAGGTTCAACCTTTTCTCATAAGACAACCCGCCCATTCCTGGTATTAGTCTAGTAAACCTTCCCTGAGCTGCCTCTAATGCATACATCCTTCCTTAAATAAAGGAAACCAATACTGTACACAATACTCTAGATGTGGTCTCACCAGTGCCCTGTATAACTGAAGCATAACCTCCCTACTTTTGTAATCAATTCCCTTCACAATAAATGATAACGTTCAATTAACTTTCCTAATTACTTGCTGTACCTGCATACTTATCTATAGCGATTCATGCACTAGACAACCAGATCTCTCTGTAACCTCTCACCATTTACATAACCATTTCTTTTTTATTCTTCTTGCCAAAATGGACAATTTCACATTTGTCCACATTATACTCCATTTGCCAGATCTTTGCCCACGCACTTAACCTATCTATTTGTAGCTCCCTTAGGTCCTCTTCGCAACTTACTTTCCTACCTATTGTGACTGTTGTCTAGAGGTGCCAAGTTTCCAAGCAGGGGTGACACCATTTCATGTTGCTGCATCTTCCCAAAATATTGTACATCTTAAGTTAACTGAAACCAAGCCTTTTGCAAAATATATAAATTATTTTATACTTCTAACAACAAAAATTTGTGACCTACTTGCTTGATTTTTCGTTGTGTTTTCAAGGAAAAGGTCATTCCAGAAGATAAATACTGCAGGTGAATCACACATGGTTCATGCGAAAAGTGAAGGGTAAAAAGACAAAAGGGGGACAGGAGGAGGACAGAGAGAGAGGACAGAAGAAGAGAGAGGCGAATAAACTGGCAGTTTCTTTCTTCGTTATAATTTGACTTTTCCTCAAAAGAAAAGTTGAAATTTGGAAGCAATTAGAGCCTCTTTGAAGGATAGTTATGGAGGGAAAGATAAAAATTGATTGATGATGAAAGGGCTCTGACCTAACACAACATGCGCTTGGGTGAGCAAGTGGGGAGAGGGAGTAATGGATATTGAGTTAAGTTTAAAGTTAGTAGCAGACGTTCGTGTGTAAGGCATTGGATGGTCATGAGAATAGTTTATAAACACAAGTCTTTTTTTAAAATCAAATACGCAGATGAGCTATGTTGTAATTGTGTTCCTTTTCTAATTAAAATTATTTTACAGAAATTGCAGATCCCCAAATGGATAACAATTTAACTTATTGTGCAACATAATCCGAATTGGAATATTGGATTTTACTTCACCGTACATTTCAGAAGACAAGCATATTCTGACTCGCAAATAAAAATTCCAATGCTAGAAAATAAAACGAAGCATGCTTCTTGCAGCTTTCTCCAAAAATTTCAGTTGTAAGTGATGTTTGAAATTTCCTTGCAGCATTTGCTGAGAGAGAAAAACAGTGTTAACACTTTAGGGCTGTGACAGACCTAAAACGTTACCTCTGTTTCTCTCTCCATAGATGCTGCCAGACCTGCTGAGTATTTCTAGCATTTTCTGTTTTTATTTCAGATTTCCAGCATCCACACTATTGCGCTTTTGTGTTGTTTGAAATTTATATTTTTTTATGTTTTATTAGCCAGGAGAAAGAATAAACGGTCAATTTCCTGGACTTAATTTCTTTGTTGTGCATATTTGTTAATCATATGCATTGCATTATTTCTCAGTGAAGGGCCATTATTGAATATTTTTCTTTGAAATAATTATACCAGCTCCAAAACCTTCCAGGTTACCATAGGTCAAAATGTATTTTAAAAGTAATTTAGGCCATTTTCATTTGTATCTATCAATGAATTGTTTAAAAAAAAAGCCTGTTCAATGCCACGACTGCACTCAAGTTTGATTTATGACATTAAAAACAGATTGATCAACACAGCTAAATGCAAAAGTGAAGAAGTTGTTGTGATCCCTGCATTAAAAAGATAGGTACAGAAGGATGTATAAAGACCGCAGGGATTAATAATGAAAACAAAAAAACTGAACCCAAGGTTCACTGCACCTAGGTTATGCATAACCTATCCAACCAGTGGCTCCTATAGTGGGGCACCCAGAGTTCACCAACTACCAAAACTCAAATACAAAAGCAAAATACCGCAGATGCTAGCAGTCTGAGATAAAAACAGTAAACGCTCGAAGTACACAGCAGGGCTAGGAGAATCTCTAAAAAGAGAAACAGAGTTCCAGTTTCAGGTCGATGACCCATCGTTAGACATTCTGATGAAAGGTCTTCAATCTGAAACCTTAACTTTGTTTCTCTCTCCACAGATGCCTTTAGACCTACTAGCTATTCCCAACAAAACTCAAAAAAGGAGGCAGCAAAAATACGAATTAGGAGCAGCAGTTGGCCAAGTGACCCTTAGAGCCAGCTCTGCCATTCAAAAGATCATGGATGTCTGATTGTGGCCTCAACGCCACTATCCTGCCTACCCCTGATAACTTCTTGACTAACAAGGGAATCAAAGTGCATCTACCTCTGCCTTAAAAATATTCAATAACCGTGCCTCTACCACTCTCTGGGGAAAGAGAGTTCCAAAGACTCATGATCCTCATCTCTGTCTTCAATGAAAGACCCTTATTTTTAAACTGTGTCCCCTAGTTCTGGTCTCTCCCAAAAGGGGAAACATCCTTTTAGAATCCACTCTGTCAAGCCCCCTCAGGACCCTATATGTTTCAATAAGATCACCTCTCATTCTTCTAAAGTCCAGTGGATACAGGATACATGTAGGTCCAGATTCAATCCGAGTTTAGATAATTACTCATTATGCAATGCTTTGTACAGAAACAGATTAATATGAAGCTCATGCATGGCTCCATGAGATCTCTACTATTTAAAGGCCCAGAGGTGACAAATGAGTTTGGGGGAAGCAGTCATGAGTCATAGACTTAATGTCTTTTATATGCTGGTAGTAGGAATTATACTATTAGAAAGATTTTTCCTTGATAGTTTCAAAGTTTGATTGGTTGTGGAGTGGAGGTGATTCCTAAAGATTTATCTTCTCTTCAACAAATTATTAAAAATTGTAATGAATTGAGATTCCCGCTTTGAATTGTTCTTGGATTATAAGGCAAAAAAAATTCTATATGTATTTGCAAACCTTTAGGAGTATTTTATTCCCTTAGGGAGTTTCAGAATACTAATTGGTGTACTATAAAATATCAGAGATCTGATCATGATCCACACCTTAAACATGAATGTTAATTGGCTGGAGGTGAGACTTCTACCCCTCACTTGGGCAGAAGTGCCGCCTCAGAGAGATGCCAGCAAGTCCCAGCAGCGCCAGCAGCAGCAGTAGCCAGGACTGGGACTACAAGCAGTCCCCAGGATCTAGGTTCTGAAGTCCAGGACCAGGCAAGTGCAGGGGGGTGTTCTCATAGTGAGGAGGGGAGGTGAGGCCCGGCCAGGGGGCTCGGGGAGGTGATATCTTAATGGGGAGGATGGGGATGGGGCGGGTGGACATACACCTATAGGGGATAAACCTTGTAGGCCTCCCACCTGCCCCACCCGTCCCACTGCCCGAGGCCCAAGCAGGATGACTTGCCAGGCGTCCCCTTGTCCCTGAACTCCATACGCCAGTATCAAAATTTATGATGGGTTAGAAGTGACCTTTAAATGACCAATAATTGGCCAATTAAGGACCTCAATTGGGGCAAGGAAGGCAGGCTACCCTAGGCCTCGCCCATCACCTGTAAAATTGCATACAGGTCAGGGGCGTGCAGGAAGGCGGCAGCAAGGCCACCCAGGGAATTTGCACGCCCTGCACCTGCAAGCCCGCTGGTGAGGTCTGTAAAATTCTGCCCGATATCGTCTGAACGTGTTTTGTAATACAAAACTAAAAGGAGTATTGGAACCATTAGCTATGTTCACAGTCTTCCATAAAGCACTTAACCAAAAGCTTGCCTTTTATACAAATTATATCAAAAAACAAGGAGAGAGAAATAATGGACTTACCATGACCTTTTACCTTGGTTCCGAACCAACTGAAAGCATTTGAAGCTTTGATGGTTGCACCCAAGACATCATTAATTATCTCTTAAATGGCTCATTCCTTCTGGAAGGAAAAGTGAACAATGTCCGTTTTTTGAAAGCAAATGCTTAAATCTTTAAAGTCTAAAGACAAAAAAGTGACTTCAATTTCAAATAAGAAAAATAAGGAACATTTAAGCGTTTTAAACAACCAACTGTAGACACAATCAAAAAGAAAAAGCTGCAGAGTAGAGCAAGTTATAAAGCAAGGCTGTGATTGTGTCTTCAGTGTCTTCCAATCAGGATATATATTGCACAACACAGATCTGCATTAGAAAAGTATGCAATGGTGAAATGTAACAAACAGAAAATGCACGCATACATAAAACTTTTAGAATATAACTAACTGGTGTCCGATGTTATTACTCAGTGAATTAGAAATTTTATCAGAATTGTGGATGTTAAGCCAAGTAGTGTTATCAGGAACCCTGATTTTGTGTTCGAGGCAATAGGAAGATAGCAAAGATCTTGCAGTACTGGGTTAAGCTTTCAGTGTCAATCAGTATTTTACAGGGGTATTAGGTTACTGCAAAGGCCTCCCCTCGAAGATCCAGGAACACTAGAGAGATTCTGGATGCAATGCAACAGGTCCCACCAGGATTTGGAACATTGGAGATTGGAGAATTAAGTCCTGGGTCTTGGAGAATTGGGGCTGATTTGGGGGGGGTAACACAGTGCACTGGGGAGGCAAGAGTCCAGCAGATTTTTTGAGTGGGGAGGTAGGTGGGGAGGTAGGGCTGAGTACTGTCTGAAAACTTTAAGATGAAGGGAGCCAGGCAAATGAAGCCAAAACTGCCCTTGACCACATGGGACCTTCAGGCAACCTCCCCTATTACAATCAGCCTCCTTCTGACCCACCCAGATACCTTTTGGTCTGTCAAACACCCACCTACATCATCAACCACCTCCTGACTTAAAGCATTTAAGGCTGAACTTTAGCACACAAAAATGGGTGGATTGGGTTTAAGTCAGATATAAAAATTTGAAACAATGAATCCAAATCCCCAATCCATCCACTTCAGGATTTTACAGAGTTGGGGCAAGACGATGGCAACCACTCGAAATGTTAACTGTTTCTCTCTCCACAGATGCTGCCAGATCTGTTGAGTTTTTCCAGCATTTCCTGTTCTTATTTTAAATAAGAGGCTGCCAGCCTCATTAAAATATTTAAATTACCAACCAACCAACCATCTTTTTTTATTAATCATTCACGGGATGTGGGCTTCGCTGGCTGGGCCAGCACTTATTGCCCATCCCTAGTTGCCCTTGAGAAGGTGGTGGTGAGCTGCCTTCTTGAACTTCCGCAGTTCATGTGGGGAAACATCCTCTCAGCATCCACCCTGTCAAGTCCCCTCAGGATCTTATATGTTTCAATAAGACCACGTCTCATTCTTCTAAGCCCCAATGGATGCAAGCCCAACCTGTCCTCATAAGATAACAAAGCACCATGCTTGATCAGCATCCTATCCACCTTAAATATTCACTTCCTCCATTGCTGGTGCACTTTATTGTAGTGGGCACTAACACTGCAGCGACTCGCCAAGGCTTTTGACCTAATTTTTAGAAGGTCCCGTTCACCCATCACGCCTGTACTGACTGATGTACATTGGCTCATGATCCACCAGCAGCTTGATTTAAAATTCTCATTTTTCATGTTCAAGTCCCTCTATGGCCTCACCCCAACCTATCTGAGGTCAGCAGTGTAAAGCACTGGGTGTTCCCCTAACCTGGAAATGTGAACACTGTATGCTGTCTGAAAGCAGTAGTGTTAGCACTGTGTTTTGTATGAACTGTAGCCTGACTGACAATGACAGGAACAAATTGCACAGTCCAGACTGTTCAGTGTGTTTTGTCCTCCAAGGAGACCAATCAAAAATCTGGTAAAGCTTGCTTGTGTTGCAAATATTTTACTTATCTGCTATCTAGAATGGTAGCCTTGGAGTGATGCTGGAATAGGAGCTTGTTAAACATTTTTCTTCTGGATTTTTAACTGGGAAACACATAGTCTTGTCCTTAACCAAGATATCAGGGAGAATGCTGGAACTGAAAATCTATGAGAGTTCTTGTGGGGGCTAGAGCATGAAAGTATGGAGAGCAGACCCAAGGGAGTTATTAATTAGGTTGATAGAGCAGTAGCATTATGGTATGTAGAAAGCCAGGGGAGGAGGTGAAGTTGTGAAAAATACGCTGGAATACGTATTCGTTCATTTCCAGGGGCACAGGGCACTGATGGATGGGCTGGGGATAGGCAAAGGGATGTGAACAGCAAAGAGAGAAAAAGGAAGTAGTTGGAAATACCTGAGATGTCTTAACACTCACCAGTGATTGACACCTCAGGAAAGGGAAGGCCTTGTTTAAACATTGGGATGATTGAAGCCATCATCACGGGGGCCCTGTCACAACCCTATCACTAAACAAAGTTTTTCTGGCCATTGTCACATTGCTGTTCGTGGAACATGGCTGCGTGCAGTCTGACTGCTGCGTTTCCTACAACAGTGATCATTGGCTGAAAAGTGCTTTGGGACATTCCAGGGTTCAGCTCCTTTATCCATGGTTTGAACCAAGGCTGTTATGAGGTCAGGAGCTGAGTAGCCCTGGCAGAACCCAAACTGAGCATCAGTGAATAGGTTATTGCTAAGCAAGTGCTGTTTGATAGCATTGTTGATGACCCCTTTCATCGCTTTAGTGACGATGGAGAGAAGACTGATGGGGCGATAATTGGCCAGGTTGGATTTGCCCTGCTTTTTGTGGACAGGACATAACTGGGCAATTTTCTGCATTGCTGGTTAGACGTCAGTGTTGTAGCTGCACTGGAACAGCTTGGCTAGGGGCACAGCAAGATCTGGAGCACAAGTTCTCAGTACTATTGTTGAAATGTTGTCAGAGCCCAAGCCTTGGCAGTATCCAGTTCCTTCAGCCATTTCTTGACATCACATGGAGTGAATCAAATTGACTGAAGACAGGTATCTGTGATGCAGGGAACCTCAGGAGAAGGCCAAGATGGATCATCCACTCAATGTGGCAGAACTGCAGAGCTTCGATCTGATCAGTTGGTTGTGGAATCACTTAGTTCTGTCTATCACTTGCTGATTATACTATTTGGCATGTAAGTAGTCCTGTGTTGTAGCTTCACCAGGTTGACACCTCATTTTTAGGTATGCCTGGTGCTGCTCCTGGCATGCCCTCCTGCACTCTTCGTTGAACCAGCGTTGATGCCCTGGCTTGGTGGTAATGGTAGAGTGGTGGATATGCTGGGCCATGAGGTTACAGATTGTGGTGTATACAATTCCGCTGCTGCTGATGGCCTGCAGCACCTCATGGTTGCCCAGTCGAATTGCTAGATCTGTTCTAAAACTATCCTATGGTGGTAGTGCCATACAACACGATGGAGGGTATCCTCAATGTGAAGAAGGGACTTCGTCTCCACATGCGGTGGTCACTCCTACCGATACTGTCATGGACAGATGCATCTGCAGCAGGCAGGTTGGAGAGGATGACGTCAAGTACGTTTTTCCTTCTTGTTGGTTCACTCACCATCTGTTGCAAAGTCTAACAGCTATGCCCTTCAGGACTCAGCCAGCTCGGTTAGTAGTGGTGCTACTGAGCCACTCTTGGTGATGGACATTGAAGTCCCCCACCCAGGGTGCATTCTGCGCCCTTGCCACTGTCAGTGCTTCTTCCAAGTGGTGTTCAACATGGAAGAGGGCTGATTCATCAGCTGAGGGGCAGGGGGGGGGTGGGTGGTATGTGGTAATCAGCAGGAGGTTTCCTTGCCCATGTTTGACCTGATGCCATGAGACTTCATGGGGCCCGGAGTCGATGTTGAGAACTCCCAGGGCAACTCCCTCTCGACTGCATAGCACTGTGTTGCCACCTGCTGGGTCTGTCCTGCCGGGAGGACAGGACATACCCAGTGATGCTGGTGGTGGCGCGTGGAACATTGTCTGTAAGGTCTGTGAGTATAACTATGTCAGGTTGTTGCTCGACTAGTTTATGAGGCAGCTCTCTCAATTTTGGCACTAGCCCCTAAGACGTTAGTAAGGAAGACTTTGCAGGGTGGCCAGGGCTGAGTTTTCCATTGTTGTTTCTGGAGCTTAGGTCAATTCTGGGTGGTCCTCCTTCAGTGAATTCCATTCCTTTTAGAGTAGTGGAGGCAGGGTCATTGACTCTCCTGTTAGTCAAGAATCTATCCAACTCTGTCTTAAAAATATTCAAAGGAAATGGAGGCAGGCAGGAAAATGGAGTCAAGGCCACAATCAGGTCAGCCATTATGTTATCAAATGGCGTACTCTTGCTCCTAATTCGTATGCTCCTATGTTTTCTACGTTATAGCACTTCAAAAAAAGTACTTAATTCGCTGTAAAGGGTGCCCCAAGGTGATCAAAGATGCTATATACATGCAAGTCTTCCACTTTTTTTCCTTTAAACATTTCTGAGTCTTATCCTACCTACCTAGTCATCCTATCCATCTCCTTATCTTCTCTCTTTGCTCATTAAACACATATCCCTATCCATAATTCTCCATTCCTCCAACTCCTCATAAATTGTTCCTCCTTAATGTCACCTTTTTCTGCAGCTTATTCCCTGAAATGGCCTCTCTAAATCCCTTTGCCTGTCTGATCATCTCTTCTCCTTCAAATCCACACCACTGATCCAACTTTTAGTCACACTTCCTAATCTCACCTTCTTTGACCCTGTTTTCTCATGCCTTGTGATTTGTTCTACATTAAAGGAAGTGTATAAATGCATGTTCTTGTTGTTTTGACTACTTAGGCAGGTAATGATGGGTATAGGTGGCATTTGTGGTAAGTAATAAAGACCTTGAAGATAGAAGAGAAGGTATCAGCGGAGATGTTCAAAGTGGAGAAGTAGCTGGAGAAGTAAGGAGATAAGTTGAAATGGGGCTGGAAACAAGAACCCTGCTGGCACCAATGTAGTTGAATATGTAGCCAGACAATGGACTGTTAATTGGAGAAAGAAATTATTTTTGAATAGTCAGGCCCTTTATCAAGCCTAGTTAAGTATTGCTCTGTTGTTTTTTGTTTAGCTAAGAGAACCTTTCTTTGCCCTGTAAAGCACAGAAGGATCTTTGTTCCCTCTGAGAACTGATCGACTCATATTACCTGAACAAACCAAAGTGACGGAACATCTTAAATCTTCTAAATGACATATGACTCATTATTCACAAATTTTGTGACTGGAAATTCCTGAAGGCCTTGAACGAACTTGCTTGACGTGGAATTTGTATAATGATGAGGTCTGGTGGCAGCACCAATTGTGTTCTGATGCAGGAATGGGTAACAACAATCACTCTGCCTATGCTATTGGAATAGCAGTCGGACATACAGCCCCTCAATTATCTCCTGGCTTATCTACACAACTCCATTTACCTGCAGCTGCGTCACATTCCTTTATATCCTAACCTAACAGAAATCTGTTAATCTCAGTCTTGAAAATCTCAGTTGATCAATATCCAGAATATTTTGAGGGAAGAGAATTCTAGATTCCAGTACTCTATGTGTGAAAAATGTCTTCCAGATTTCATTCCCAAACAGTCTAGCTTTAGTTTTAAGCTAGTGTCCCCTTGTTCAGGATTTTTCCACCATAGTTTCTCAGTATGTAGCCAATTGAATCTCTAACATTTTAAAAACCTCAATTAGGTCACTTCTAAACACAAGGGAACACAAAACTATGTTCATGCAACCTGTCCTCATAACTTAATTCTTTCGGCCCCAGTATCATGCTGGTAATTCAGTGCTATTTGGCACTCCATGGCCAACATATTTTTCCTGAGGTATGGTGCTCAAAATTGAATACAGTTACCAATCTACGTAACAAAGTTATGTCCAATCCATACACTTAAGATTTGCTAAATTCAACTAGTCAGGCATGACCCACCTGTTACAAAACCATGCCAATGATCAGCTCATACATGCCCGAGGGCACAGTGGCAGTGTCCCTGATGATAATTCCAGTAACTTCCCAAAAGTGACGTTAAACTGACAGGTCTGTGGTTTCCTGGTTTCTCCTTCCTACCTACTTAAAAAAAGAAGTGATATTAGCAGTTGCTTAGTCCAAGGACACAATTCCTCAATCTAGAGTGCTTTGGAAAATTCTTATTAACAAAACTGTAATTTTCTCACCTATTTTTCTTAATATCCCAGGGTGGAAGCTATCAGGTCTAGGAGATTTGTCTATCTCAAATGCGCTTACTTTTTCTGATACCATTTTTCAAAATCTCATCTTAAATTTCTAATTGGACTTGACTTATTTTTAGATTTCATAATTCTATTATTTTGTCCTCTTCCTCAACTATGAAAATGGATACAAAGCATTAATTTAACAACTCAGCTATTTCTTTATTATCTATTATAGTATCAATATACAGGCCCATTGGCATGTGTTCATGCGTTGGCATCTGTCAACCAGGTCCCAGCTATGGGTCAAATAGTGCCCACTGCATTGTGGGTCCGGCTCAGGAGAATCATAGGCACTGCAATGGAGTCCTATAGGTGGCTGGTGATTCCATTAAGCAATCACTTTCTGGCAACTCCTGCTACTAAGCAGGTTCCAGACATTAGGGCTCCCATCCTTCCTCTGGATTCAGTCTACAAGGTCAAGAGGAAGATGCAGATACTGGCTAAGTCTGCATCTCCAAATCCTGCCCAGGCTATGCAGCCATAAAAAACAAATGATGAGGACACTTCATCCTTACTCTTACTAGTGAGGGGACCAACATGGAAGGTTGCTGTCTACGGGTTATAAAGCCCAGCTTGATTGGCATAAGGAAAGGGTTGCCTTCGGTGATCGGAAGGATCACTGCATTCTATTGGTCAGTCACTGCCTGCCTCAAGCTGGACAGCCTCCAGCCAATAAGGTGCTGACTCACCAATGTTTGCTTTCATCCTTAAACTGTGAGGATTAGAGATCCTATGCTGACAGGCCGATGGTAAATGGGTACCAACAAACGAAAGGTGGAGATTCTCCAGTTTGGAAGCTGGATCATCAGGACTGTGTAGCCTGACATGCATAAGGACTTGCAGTCAACAGACAAAATACGTAAGACAGCACTGATCAACTGTGAGCTACATAAGTTTAACACTGACATTGATGCTCTCCAAGACACTAGACTGGACGACACTGGATCAATAAGTGAAGCCAATTCAATTTTCTACTGGCACAACAAAAGTGCAGATGACCACAGTGAGCAGGAATAGGGCTTTACTGTCAACAACAGATTGAAGCAGATAATTGAGATGCATGTTAGAACTTCTGAAGGCCTTGTATATCTTTGTCTATCATCAGATGGAGGTTTAGTCACCATTGTCTGTGCTTATGCATCAACCTGTATGCCATTGCCAAAGACGAAGATCACTTCTGCGACAGTCTATACGATGTTCTCGAACATCTATCACATGGAGAAAAGTTATTTCTCCTGGGGGATTTTAATGCAAGAGTTGGATCAAAGTTTCATGCTAAACTTGCCTCAGATATCTTGGTATTGGCAAGATAAACAAAAATGGGCAGCAGCTACCAGAACTTTGTGCACAGCATGGACTTTATGTTTCTAACAACTTCTTCTAGGGCAAACATCTGCACAATGTATAATGGCACCATCTGAAATCTGGCCTCTGGCACCAACTTGGCCTGAAAATCACCAGAAAATGAGATCTGTTCAGCATTCTTCACACCTGTACCTATCACAGTGTAGATTGTGATACTGATCACTTGCTTCTCAGTAGCAGGGTAGAAGTGTAACTATGGAAAATACACAAGTCCAAACACAATGGCATGTTACACGTCAACATTTCATGCACGAGGGATGATGACAAATGTCTTGGACAGTCCCTTCCACCTGCGGGCTCACCAAATAATGCTGACGAAGCATGGCGATCCCTGCAGTAAATCATCTACGAAGCTGCAGTAACCACATTTGGCAAAGGAAGAAACAAGAACAAAGATTGAGATCAGCCTTGCAGAAATGACTCCTATCATTGAAGCGAAGAGTTCGGCTCACCTTGCTTACAACCTGTCTCCTAGCCCGAAAGCATGGCACCATTCAGCTCTATGGTTCCATGTCTGTCAGTTTTGAGATCAAACAGGTCTGTATCTTAGTCCCTACTCTGTTTTAGAATATAAAAACATAAAAAATATGAACAGGAGCAGACCACATGCCCATTGAGCCTGTTCTGACATTCAATACAATCATGGCTTCAACTCCATTTTCCCACCCACTCGCCATATCCCTTAATTCCCTGAAAGACCAAAAATCTGTCTATCCCAGCCTTAAATATTTTCAGTGATGGAGTATCCAGAACCCTCTGGGGTAGAGAATTCCAAAGATTCACAACTGCTTGCGTGAAGAAAGTTCTTATCTCAGTCCTAAATGATCGGCCCCTTATCCTGACACTGTGGCCCCGTGTCTTAGATTCCCCAACCAATGGAAACAACCTCTTAGTGTCCACCCTATCAAACACCTTCAGAATTTTGCACAGCAGATGGTAAATGCGAAGCTGCTCAAATCCCAGAGGGAAACTTGAAACAATTGCCACAACTGTTTTGCAATTTGTGCTTTATTTCGAGATGCGTGCCTTGAATTCAGTGGTAATGAGCCCACCAAGACTCAGAGGTTTTTGTACAAAACTAAATTAAACATTTATTAATATAAGAAAAGATTTTAAGCACATACATAGGTCTACACAACATTACTATAACTCCTAAATCTCGTAATTAATCTAGCTCCCAGTTACACCTCCATTAAGGGAACAATAAAAACAAATACATTTCAACAGACCCAGGCAAAGCACACAATACCTTGGACAGTGATAGTCACAATGAGTTTTCTTAGCTTTGGTTCCTGTAGACAGCAGCTTGATGCATAGAAGCTGAAGGCTTTTCATACTGATTAGATCTTAGAATTCCTTTTCCCTTACACATAACCTCATCTCCTTTATACATGTTCCTCCCTTTTTAATGTAAATTGCTGATACAAATAAAAAAATAAAATATAAGTAAAATATACTACTCCAGCAAATATGTCTTTGCAACTTTACTTTTTCTATAATATAAATCTTCTATTGTAATCATAACCTTTGGGAAGAATAAACTGTTTGACTTAGCTTCATATGGCTAGGTGTAACATCCTCTCATCTCTTTGAAATTCAAACTGTTCTGGTTTATCTAAAAATGCAAATGTTCCTCACACCTCACATTCTAAAACCTCAGCCACTTTTACATATTTAGCATTCCAAACCTAGCTTCCCCTTTTCACTCAAAAGCTCCAGATTAGCTGTCTCTAACTCAATTAAATCCCACACACACATCTACACACAGAGAAACTAATCCAAACCCTACTATTAACCTACCTTTACAATAAATCACAATAATTTTATGAAAATTATTACATTTTCTTGACAAGAATCTAACCATCACCCCTTGATGTTAAATGGCATTACCATCACTGAATCCCCCACTATCAACATCCTGGGGGCTTACCATTGACCGGAAACTGAACTGGACTAGCCATATAAATACTGTGGCTACAAGAGCAGATCAGAGGCTAGGAATCCTGTGATGAGTAACTCACTTCCCGACTCCCCAAAGCCTGTCCACCATCTACAAGGCACAAGTCAGGAGTGTGATGGAATACTCTCCACTTGCCTGGATGAGTGCAGCTCCCACAACACTCAAGAAGCTTGACACTGTGCAGGACAAAGCAGCCCGCTTGATTCGCGCCACATCCACATACATTCACTCTCTCCACTACTGACGCACAGTAGCAGCAGTGCGTACCATCTACAAGATGCACTGCAGGAATCCACCAAGGCTCCTTAGACAGGCTCCAAACCCACAGCCACTACCATCTAGAAGGACAGTGGCAGCAGATAGATGGGAACACCACCATCTGCAATTTCCCCTCCAAGTCACCCACCATCCTGATTTGAAAATATATTGTTGTTCCTTCACTGTTGCTGGGTCAAATCCTGGAACTCCCTCCCTAACAGCATTGTGAGTGCACCTATACATGGACCGCAGCAGTTCAAGAAGGCAGCTCACTATCACCTTCTCAAGGGCAACTAGGGATGGACAATAAACGCTCACCCAGCCAGCAAAGCCCACACCATGTCAATAAATGAAATAAATAAATTTGTGGCAGACTTTGCCTTTCCAGAATTGGCTTGTTCAGCCATCAAAAGAAGTGCAGCAGATGATCATCTGACCTCACCAAAATTTTGAAGATGCATTCCCATCATCTGTCATAGATGGAAGGGTTCCAATCATTATAGCATCAACTGCATTTTTCTTTAATGGACTCATATTTCTTTTACCATTCACTTTTTCTTAATATATTTTTAAAAACTGTTCACTTTCCTGTCCCTAGCATTCTCCATATTCTCCCTTTTTGGATTCATCACTTTCTTTCAAAACCCTTTATGCTTTTGACAGCTTTCCCACTCTATTGAATTTCTACCTTTCTCTTTATTTGTGCAAACCTTTTCTTTTAGCTTGATTCTGAATCTCAACTTATTTGCTTAACCGCACAATTGCAGTTTTTGTCTTTTAGGGGTACGTACTAGCTTTGTAATCCACCAAAGAATACATGCCACTGTTTGCCTATAGGTTTGCCCATTAATAGTGCAGCCACTTTGTGATCAATTTATATCTAATTTATTTGAAGTTTGTCTTAATTCACCTTGGGGATTTTTCCTTCTCAAACCAAATAATGAATTTAATTATTTCATAGTCATTATTTGAAAGCTGTTCCCTTATTGTCACTACTGTTAACTTGTCACAAAATCTAATAATTTCATTCATAAGGCTTTCTTCCTTGGCAATTTTTAAAATATACTACTCTAGCAAACTGTTCCAAATACTTTGTCCAAAATCACATAGCATCTGTTATGGCACAGCAGATGGTAAATGCTAAGCTGTTCAAATTCCAGAGGGAAACTTGAAACAACTATTTTACAATTTGTATTTATTCGAGATTCGCACCTTGAATTCAGTAGTAATAAGACCACCGAGTTGTATACGTTTCTTATAAAACTAAATTAAACCTATATTAATTTAGAAAATGATTTTAAACACATACATAGGTTTACAAATTACTACTAAGATTAACTAGGGGAGCTAGGAGTTACCAATCTCCCAGTTACACCTCTGTTAAGGCAACAGTAAAACACATAAATTTTAAAAGACCCAGGCAAAGTAACACAATACCCTGAACAGTCAAATTCAAAGTGAGTTTTCTTCACTTCAGTTCGTGTAGGCAGCAACTTGAGGCTTAAAGGCTGGAGGCTTTTCACACTTGTTAGATCTTAGAATGCCTTCCTCTTACACATAACCTCATCTTCTTTCTACAGGTTTCTCCTTTTTTAATGTAAATTCCATTGTCAATATGTCTTTTCAACTCTACTTATCTAATAATAAAAATTGGTACTATGAAAGATTTTATCAGTAAGCTTTGGGAAAAATAAACACACTGTTTGGCTTCTTCTGGCAAAATGTAACACTTCACCACCTCTTTTGAAATTCAAATTACTCTGGTTTATCTAAAAATGCAAATTTTCCCTTTACACCTCACATTTTAAAACTTCAGCCATGTTCTCCTTTTTAACATTTCAAACCTAGCTTCTCTTCTGATACATCAAAGTCTTCAGACCAGCTGTCTTTAATTCAACTAAGTCCCACCCCCCACACACACACAAAACTGCTCCAGCCTTACAATAAATTCCAGTAACAATATGAAAATTATTATATTTTCCTGACACATCAGATCAATGATTTTTGAAGCATAACATGTCAGGAAACGCAGCAGATAATTTGCATGAAGCAATATTCAAGAATAGCAAATGAGACTAAGACTAATTACTCTGTCTTGGTGGGGAAAATGTTGGTCAAAACACTGGATGGCCTTCAAATAGTTCAGGTGGAAGTTAAATCTTCCATTGCACATGTAGACAGAACCTCGGATTAATGCCCCATCTGAAAAATGGTATCTCCAAGAATGCAGCACTCCCTTAGCTCTGCACTAGATTATCAATCTAGATTTTGCTCTCAACTCCTAAAGTGGGGCTTTACAAATTTCTGATTCAGAAATAATGTTACTATTACTGAGTCAAACTGGTATTTTGAATATTTATCTAGTATATCTTCAAAACTTGTGTAATTTATTAGTAATTCTAAGGTTTATTCAGGTGTGGTAAGGTTTTTTCGCAGTAGTAAAGGTTATTCGGAGTAGTAGGGTTTACTACTTCAATTAAGAAAAATAAATGAATTAACACATAATGAAGATGGCAGGGCAGGTGATATGTTCCAATTGCAGAAGATGGGAGCTCATGAACACCGGTGTTATTCAGGGAAAACACGTTTGCAGTAGGTGTCTGTGGCCTGAGGAGCTTCAGCTCAGGTCATTGAGCTGCAGGCTGAGCAGCAGACACTGGGCAAGTTACCTGGACGCTTTGTACCGGGAAGCAGTCACATCCCTTAGGAGGTTGTCTTCTGATTTGGTCAGTGGTCAGGGATAGGAGAGTGTGACAGCGAGTGAGGCAAGTATGGGGGCCCAGAAGGTAGAAGCGGAGGAGCCTCAGCATTTGCAATTGTCTAACAGGTTTGAGGTTCTTGCAACCTGTATGGATGAAAGCAATGGCTGCAGGGTGGATGAGCAAACTGACCATGGCACCATGGAACAGGAAAGCATTCAAACAGGGGGAGTTAAAAGAAATGTGATGGTAGTAAAGGGCAGTACAGTCAGGGGAATAGGCACAGTTCTCTGCAGTTGAGAGCAAGAGTCCAGATAGCTGTGCAGCCTGTCCTGTACCAGGGTTCAGGACATCTGCTCTGGACAGGTGTGGAACTTGCAGTGGGAGAGGGAGGATCCGGTAGTCGTAGTCCATGTAGCTATCAACGACATAGGTAGAACTAGCAAAGAGGTTCTGCTAGGCAGTATGAACAGCTAGGTGCTAAATTAAAAAGAAAAACCTCAACGGTAATAATATCTGTATTATCATCTGAGCCACGAGCAAATTGGTGTAGGGTAAATCAGATCAGAGTTAAATATGTGGTTCAAAGATTGATGTGGGAGAAATGGGTTTCGATTCATGGGGCACTGGCAGCAGTCCTGGGGAAATGAAGGAGCTGTACCATTGGGATGGTCTTCACCTGAACTGTGCTGGGATGAATGTTCAGGCGAGTGGTCTAACTGAGGTAGAGAGGGCTTTAAATTAAATAGTGGAGGCGAAGGATCAAATTTGGGAAGAGGTTATAAATTAATTAGAAAAGACAAGGCAAGATAGCAAGGTAAGAATAAGGGAAATGATGACTGAAGTGTGGCAGGAAGGGATATAGTGTACAAACCGAAGAGTGCACCAGCAGATAAGGCTAGAGGTTACAAAAATAGTAAAAAGGCAGAACTAAAGGTTCTGTATCCAAATGCATGTAGCATTCATAACAAATTAATTGACAGCACGAATAGAAATAAATATGTATGATCTGATAGCCATTACAGAGACATTGCTACAGGACGACAAAGACTGGGACCTAAATATTCAAGGGTGCATGAAAGGTGGAGGCGTAGCTCTGTTAATTAAGGATAATATTGATAGAATAGAGAGAGATGACCTTAGTTCTGGAGAACAAGATGTAGAATCAATTTGGGTAGAGATAAGAAATAGTAAAGGTAAGAAGTCATTTGTGGGAGTGGTTTATAGGCCTCCTAACAGTAACCGCACTGTAAAATGGAGTATACAGCAAGAAATAGTGGGGGTTTGTGAGAAAAGTATGGCAATAATCATGGGTGATTTTAAATTATATATAGATTGAATGAATCAGATTGGCAAAGGTAGCCAAGGTGATGAGTTCATACAGTGTTTTCCGGACAGTTTCTTAGAGCAGCACATTCTAGCACGAACCAGAGGGCAGGCTGTACAAAGATCTGGTAATGTGCAACTAGACAGGATTAATTAATGACCTCACCAATACTCATTCAATGTCCACCAACATTCATTACAAGCCCACCGACTCCTACAGCTACCTCGACTACAGCTCCTCACACTCTGCTTCCTGTAAGGACCCCATCCCATTCTCTCAGTACCTCCGCCTCCATTGCATGTGTTCCAACGATGCCACCTTCCTAAAAGGCACTTCTGACATGTCTTCCCTTTTCCTTAACCAAGATTTCCCTCCCACTGTGGTTGACAGGGCCCTCAGCCATATCCAACCCATCTCCCACCCCTCTGCCCTCAAAACTTCCCCTCCATCTTAGAACCATGATAGGGTCCTCCTTGTCCTCACTTTTCAACCCGCCAGCCTCTGCATTCAAAGGATCATTCTCCACCATTTCCAGCATGATGCTACCACCAAACACATCTTCTCCTCACCAACACCCCCCTCCCCCCATCGCAATCAGCATTCCATAGGGACCATTCCCTCCATGACATGCTGGTCCACTCCACCATCAACCCAACTCCTCATCCCCTTCCTAAGACACCTTCCCATGCAATCTCAGATGGTGCAACACCTGCCCCTTTACCTCCTCCCTCCTCACCATCCAAGGCCCCAAACACTCCTTTCAGGTGAAGCAGCGCTTCGTTTGCACCTCCTTCAATTTGGTCGACTGTATTCACTGCTCCCAATGCAGTCTCCCCTACATTGGGGAGACTAAACGCAGACTGGGTGACCGCTTTGCAGAACATCTTCAGTCTGCAAGCATGACCCAGACTTTACTGTCGCTTGCCATTTCAACACACTATCCTGTTCTCAAGCACACATGTCTGTCCTTGGCCTGCTGCAACGTTCCTGTGAAGCCCAACACAATCTGGAGGAATAGCATCTCATCTTCTGATTAGGCACCTTACAGCCTTCTGGACTTAACATTAAGTTCAACAACTTCACACCATGAGCTCTCTCCTCCCTCTTGGCCCCTTTTTAAATCCCATTTTTTAAATGTATTTATTTTATTCTTTTATTTATTCATTTCTTAATTCTTTTTCCCCAACTCCCCCTCCCATCACAGGGCCATTTGTCATTTGTTTTTATGTTTTGCTTTCACTAAGTGCTGACCCTTGTTCTGCTATTAACACCTTCTGCTATCTTACTTTTATGCCACTATCAGCACCTTCTTTACTATTTACTACTACCATTAACATTCCATTTGTCTCGTGTCCATGACATCTTTGTCAATCTCTCCTTAGCTATTACCTATCCCTGACCTTCTATCTTGTTCCACCTGCTCCATCCCCTCTTAAACAGTATAAAATCCATTATATTTCTACTTCTCTTTAGCTCTGAAGCGTCATACGGACTCAAAACATTAACTCTTTCTCTCTCCACAAACGCTGCCAGACCTGCTGAGTTTTCCCAGCATTTTCTGTTTTTACCGCAAAGGATATTAAGTGAATGGGCAAAAATTTGGCAGATGAAGTACAATGTGGGAAAATGTGAACTTGTCCACTTTGGCAGGAGGAATAAAAATACAGTATATTATTAAATTGCAGAACTCTGAGGTACAGAGGGTTCCGGATGTCCTGGTACTTGAGACACAAAAGGTTGATATGCAGGTACAGCAAGTGATGAAGAAGGCAAATGGAATGTAGTTATTTATTGCAAGGGGAATCATCTATAAAAATAGGGAAGTTTTGTTACAGTTGTACAAGGTGTTGGTGATACCACATCTGGAGTGCTGTGTACAGTTTTGGTCTCCTTATTTATGTATTGTTTAGGTCTCCTTATTTAAGAAAGGATATAAATGCGTTATAAGCAGTTCAGCGGAGGTTCGCTCGACTGATACCTGGGATTGGGGGGGTGGTGGTGCAGGTGGCAGGTGGTTATCTCATGAAGAAAGGTTTGACAGGCTGGACCTGTATCCATTGGAGTTTAGAAGAATGAGAGGTGACTTTAGTGAAACATACAAGATCCTGAAGCATCTTGACAGGGTGGACGCTGAAATTACGTTTCTCCTTATGGGAGAGACTAAAATTAGGGGACACAATTTATAAACAAGGGATCTCCTATTTAAGGTAGAGATGAGAGAAAAAATTCTCTCAGGGGGGTCATCTTTGGAACTCTCTTCTCCAGAGAGTGGCAGAGGCAGGGTTATTGAATATTTTTAAGGCAGAGGTAGACAGGTTCTTGACTAACAAGGGAGTCAAAGGAGTAGATTCAATGTGGAGTTGAGGCCACAATCAGATCAGCTATGATCTTGTTGAATGGCAGAGCAGGCTTGAGGGGCCAAATGGCCTATCCTAATAAAAGTAAAATACTGCGGATGCTGGAAATCTGAAATAAAAACAGAAAATGCTGGAAAAACACAGCAGGTCTGGCAGCATCTGTGGAGCGAGAAACAGTTAGCGTTTCGAGTCCGTATGACTTATTCAGAGTAACCCCCGCTTCTAATTCGTATTCACGATAGTTTAGACATTCAAAACGTGGTTTCTGGTTCTGTGGTTTGTACTTATCCTAATAATCTTCAACTTTTCTATTCGCATAGAACGATATGTTTGGCATGTTAAACACATCATGGGCGTGATTATATCGATATGCGAATAATCATGCTCTTCTCCTTATCCAAAAGCCAATTTTACCATTACGCCTAAAAATCAAAAATGTCGAAGACCGTAATTTCAGCACGAACCATATTAATCAGGGTTACAAGTTCTTTTCACTTTCGAATAAAACAAAAAGCTCTCAATAGTCACCATTAGCTGCCACTTTAAATGGTTGGAATCTGTTTTCCTAGAGCTGCCGAAAGGCCCAAGAAAAATCTGAACACAAGTTTTTAAACTTTGAGCTCTTTTCATTTTATCCTTCCACTTGTGTAATAACACAACGTTTACAGTCAGCGTCTGAAATAAAGTAATCAAGTCGCATATTTACCCTCCCGCAACCAGACTCCAGGTATTAATTAAAACACTGTTCTATTTACCAACAAATTAAATGTTTCCGAACTCCCTCTTCAAGCCGTCTGCCACGCGCTGCATTCTGGTATATGTAGTCTCACTACTCAGGGCCGCTCTCAAACGGCTGATGACGCTGCCGCGCTGAAAACTACAGCACCCAGCATACAGTGCGGCAGCGCAGGAAGTATTTGTGCGATGTTTCCCTTCCCCCACCCAGTAGTGGTTTCTGGTTCCGGGGGCGCCCTGCGGTGCAAGTGGAGCAGAGAGAGACTCGTAGAGGGGAAGCAGTGTGGAGCCCGGCCAGCCCACTCATACACCAATACCATGAAATCTACAACACCTCTGCTGCACTCTCACTCCATCAGGCAAATTCTCCTCCTGCTGGTGAGTCCCTCGTTCCTTTAGTGACTTTCGGTTCATTCTCTGTACTCGGAGCGGGGCCTCGGCCTAAAGCCGGCCGGAGAGGGAGGGGAGCTCGAACCCGCCACAGCCGGGTCTGAGTGTCGAGGGAGGCCCTGTCTCTGGCCTTTGAGACTGTGCCGCTCGCTGCCCGGAGCTCAGATCATTACTCTTCCCCAAGAGGCTGTGAGAATGACGGGGTCACCTCGCCGCTGGGCTCCTGGCAGGGATGTAAATGGATTTTTTTTTTAAAAATAGACTTTAACCGCCGTTTCGTCTACTCGGAAAATACAACCTGCCGCAGTCAACTACTGTCTTTCTAAAGAACTTCCATTCATCTGCCGGTTTGATCTTCCGGATCTCGGGGTGTGGGTGTGTGTCCGTCTTTCATAGGCTGAGAGTTCAATCTAGGCACCCGGAAATGGAGAGAGTATTCCATCCACAGAAAACCCGGGCATAGACTCTGATGTGTTTCTATTGAAGTTGCATGATATGTGCTTAACAACAAATAATTTAATTTGTGAAGCGCTTTTTACCGAAGCCAAAAACATGGATACGGGACTAAGGGAGATATTAGAGGGATGAGTAAGAGGTGGTGGTTTGAAGGAGGAAAAAAAGTTGGAAAGATGGTGAACATTAGGAAGAATATTCAAGAAAGTGGGGGCCTAGGCGACCATCAATGGTGCATCTGTTTGTACAGGAGACGATAGATGGGGAGCAGGGTTGGGGGAGGTCACCGAGATAGGAGACAAGATTACAAATAAATTCTCATCCTGGTTTTTAAATCTTAAACGGGAGGAGGAGCCAGTGTAGGTTAACAAGGGTGGGGTGATTGATGAACAGGATGGGGTGTGACCGACAGAGACACAGACAGGTGGTCTGGTGTTTGTGGAGGGTGGAGAAGAAGAATACTGAAATAGTTGAGTGTGGAGGAAACAAAGATGTGGATAAGCGTTTCAATGGCATATGGTCCGAGACAGGAATGGAAGTGGGCAGTTGTAGAGGTGGAAATCTTTGTGACGGACAGTCAGAAGCTCAACTGCAGATTAAATAGGACAGCAAGATTGTAAACAATCTAGTTCAACCTGAGACAGTGGGCAAAAAGGTAGATGGAATCCATGGCAAGGGTATAGAGTTTCTGGCAGGATGGCGGTTTCAGTCTTACAAAATTTAACTTGAGGAAACTAGATACAGCAAAGGCTATCAGCTCCTACATGTCCTCGTTGTAGTGCTGAAGACTGGTGTTCCAGAACCTAGTTAAGCTTTTCCAGTTAGCTATAATAATGACATGCATCATACAATGTACAAAATTGCCTGAATATGTCATGTCCACAAAATTCAGGACAGTCTGGCCAATTACCACTCCATTTTTCAACTTTCAATCATCAAATTGATGGAGGGAATTGTCAACAGTGCTGTGAAGTGGTACTTGCTCACTAATAACCTGCTTTCACTGATACTCAATTTGGGTTCTGCCAGAGCCATTTGGCCCCAGATTTCATTGCAGCCCATGTCCAAACAGGGACACAAGCTGAATTCTATGGGTGACTTTAGAATGGTTGCCCTTAACATCATGGCAGCATTTAACTGAGGGTAACCAGAGCCCAAGAAAAGCTGAAATCTTTGGGAACAGGAGGGAAAACTCCTTAGTGATTGGATTCATACCTGGCACAGAGTTGTTGAAGGCAGTCATCTTGAACCCCAGAGCATCACTTCAGGAATTCCTCAGAGCAACATCCAAGGTCAAACTACCATCAATTGCTTAATCAGAGACCTTTCTTCCAACACTGCACAGTGGTTGGCTCTGTTCACAATTCCTTGTGCCATATATGTGCCAGACACACACTATCTCCAACAAAGAGAGCCTAATCATCTCTCTTTGACACTCAATGGCATTAGCATTGCCAAGACCCCCATCATTAACACCCCTGGGGGGTTGGGAGGACAGTGTCACCATTGACCGAAAACTCATCTACCCCAGTCACATAAGTATTGTGGCGATCGTAGTATGTATGATACTGGATACAGCCAGTGGCTCACCACCTGGCTCTCCAAAACCTTGACACCACCTACAAGGCACAAGTCAGCAGTGTAATGAAACACACTCCACTCACCTGGATGGGTACACTATGGCTACCTGCCAACGCTTCTTTCAGAACTTCTCCCAATCCCACAATTCCACAGCCTAGCTGGAGAAGGGCAGCAGGTGCATGGGGACACCATTTATCCCTAAGTTCTGCTCCAAGTAGCACGCAATGCTGACTTGGACTTAAATTGTTGTTCATTTCATTGTCGCTGTTCAAAAACTTGGAACTCCATACCTTGTGGCATTATGAGAGCACCTTCAGGAAGGCAAACCACCACTACGTTCTTAAGGAGGTTTGGCAATAAATGCTGGCCTGGCAACCAACGCCCATAACCCAAGAATGAATTTTAAAAATAATTGTAGCTCATTCAAAACTGGATGCCGGACAAGCAACCTGACAATGCAAGTGGTGGGGGCATCAAGAAAATAGAGCAGTGGAACCCTGGTGTTGTCAGTGTATATTTGGAAGATGGCTCCATCTCTTTGGATGATGTCGCCAAGGGGCAGCATGAGGAAGAGGACATCAAAAATGCCCAGAAATTTAGGGATAATGTCATAAAGATTGGGGAAGCTTTCATAAATGTAGCAATCGGAAAGAGAGGAGTTAAGAATTGGGGTTTTAATGAGGCAAATGGAGAAAAGACTAGCTCTATTGATTAGTTGGCCAGTAACAAGAAAGAATAAGCTTACAATCATTTGATGAACACAAGTGTTTAGGATATATTTTATGCAGTGGAACAGAATCTATAATTGCTTTTAAAATATGATATTAAAAAATGAAAAGCAGGAAAAAGGTTCTGAGTGGATTGTTCTTTCAGAGAGATGACCCAATAAGCTGTATGGATTCTTTCTGTGCTCCAAAGATCTGAGATTCTGATTTTAAGACATTGCATAGTGTGGATGCTACTGAAGTCTTCAAACATTAAGTGAACATTTCCACCATAAATCTTGGCGATTTAAGATCATGCCTCAAACATATTCTTTTTGGGCTGAAATATTTCACATATTAAAAATACTAAAAATGCCTCTTGAATAGTTATATTACAGAAGTTCATGCACACTTATGGTTATCTGAACAAAATTGCTCTGAATCTGATGTCTCAATGGAAGTCTTTTATCAGTAAACGTTTGACTTCATATACAAGAGATATCTGAATTGTACTTGGTTATTTTGACATGTCATCTCACAAGTGAATGGAGCCTAGTTGCTTATGAGTGACTACAGCCTAGTACTAACTAAATTAATACTTCACATGTGGCCAGCAGGATATTCTGGAACTTGTTGATAGATCTTTGCTGTAAATAGGACATGGAGCCAAGACAAGGTGGCATTGAATGACATACTCATGTTCCTATGGTGGTTTTGGTGACAAGTTGGAAATCATTTCAGGACTGTAAAACCTTACAAATTGCCCAGTAACATAAGTGTTAAACAATATAAAATCAATTAGTCCCTTACATAGGGGTCAGAAATTCAAGGACTAATGTTCAAACTCACTTGCTTTCGCCAAATGAGATTTTTCAGTGCTCAGCATGGCAATTGAAGGCGATATCACCCATCCTCAGTAACCCTTTGACCTTCTGCCCTGCTCAGGATCTTCTGATTTGTTGAAGTGAATGGTTGGCTTGATTTCATTGAAGACAGCAAACTGCAACTAGACTGGGAGGCTCAGTACATGTGTACTTTAGTTGGTCCTTCAACTGTGACGATGCCCCATCACAACAAATCAGTTAGAGTAATGGAAATGCTGCTGGACTTGTACAGAGAATAGCCTAGCTACACAAATGGGCATGAATTTGACTTTCGATTACAAGTTTGTTTTTCATTCTAAATCATGTAGCTACAGACCAGGTTTTATATGGCCAATTGTTGGTAGTTGCTAAGTCATGGTTTATATTCATAGAAACTAGGAGCAGGAATAGGCCATTCAGCCCTTCGAGCCTGCTCCACCATTCATTATGATCATGGCTCATCATCCAACTCAATAACCTGCTCCTGCTTTCTCCCCATACCCTTTGATCCCTTTCACCCCAAGGGCTATATCTAACTCATCCTTGAAAGCATACAATGTTTTGGTCTCAGCTACTTTCTGTGGTTACAAATTCCACATGCTCACCACTCTGGGTGAAGAAATTTCTCATTTCAGTCCTAAATGGTCTACCCCACATCCTCAGACTGTGACCCCTGGTTCTGGACTCCCTCACCATCGGGAACATCCTTCCTGCATCTACCCTGTCTAGTCCTATTAGAATTTTATAGGTTTCTATGAGATCCCCCCTCATTCTTCTGAACTGCAGCGAATATAATCCTAATCGACTCAATCTCTCCTCATATGTCAGTCCCGCCATCCCAGGAATCAGTTGGATTCGCTGCACTCCCTCTATAGCAAGTACATCCTTCCTCAGATAAGGAGACCAAAACTGCACACGATATTCCAGGTGTGGTCTCACCAAGGCCCTGTACAATTTCAGCAAGACATCCCTGTTCCTGTACTCGAATCCTCTGGCTATGAAGGCCAACATACCATTTGCCGCCTTTACTGCCTGCTGCACCTGCATGCTTACCTTCAGTGACTGGTGTGCGAGGACACCCAGGTCTCGTTGCACATTCCCCACCTCAATTTATAGCCATTCAGATAATCTTCCTTCCTGTTTTTGCTACCAAAATGGATAACCTCACATTTATCCACATTGTACTGCATCTGCCATGCATTTGCCCACTCCTCAGCTTGTCCAGATCACACTGAAGCATCTCTGCATCATCCTCACAGCTCACCCTCCCACCCAGCTTTGTGTCATCTGCAAATTTGGAGATATTACTATTAATTCCCTCATCTAAATCATTAATATATATTGTGAATAACTGGGGTCCCAGCACCGATCCCTGCGGTACCCCATTAGTCACTGCCTGCCATTTGGTAAAAGGCCCATTTAATCCTACTCTTTGTTTCCTGTCTGCCAACCAGTTTTCTATCCATCTCAATACACTACCCCCAATCCTATGCGCTTTAATTTTACACACCAATCTCTTATGTGGGACTTTGTCAAAAGCCTTCTGAAAGTCCAAATAAAACACATCCACTGGCTCCCCCTCATCAACTCTACTAGTTACATCCTCGAAAAATTCCAGTAGATTTGTCAAGCATGATTTCCCTTTCATAAATCCATGCTGACTCTTTCCGATTCTGCCACTGTTTTCCATGTGCTCAGCTATTAAATCTTTTATAATGGACTCTAGAATTTTCTCCACTATCGACGTCAGGCTGACTGGTCCATAGTTCCCTGTTTTCTCTCTGCCTACCTTTTTAAATAGTGGGGTTACATTAGCTATCCTCCAATCTGTAGGAACTGTTCCAGAGTCTAAAGAATCTGGGAAGATGACCGCCAATGCATCCACTATTTCTAGGGCCACTTCCTTAAGTACTCTGGGATGTAGATTACCAGGCCCCGGGGATTTATCGGCCTTCAATCCCATCAATTTCCCCAACACCATTTCCCTACTAATACTGATTTCTTTCAGTTCTTCCCTCTCTCTAAACCCTGTCTTCCCCAACATTTCTGGTATGTTATTAGTGTCCTCCTTTGTGAAGACAGAACCAAAGTATGTATTTAGTTGGTCAGCCATTTCTTTGCTCCCCATTATAAATTCCCCTGTTTCTGACTGTAAGGGACCTACATTTGTCTTCACCAATCTTTTTCTCTTCACATACCCACAGAAACTTTTACAATCAGTTTTTATGTTCCCTGCAAGCTTACTCTCGTACTCTATTTTCCCCTTCTTAATCAATGCCTTGGTCCTCCTTTGCTGAATTCTAAACTGCTCCCAATTCTCAGGTCTGTTGTTTTTTCTGGCCAATTTGTATGCCTCTTCCTTGCATTTAATACTATCTCTAATTTCCCTTGTAAGCCATGGTTTGGCCACCTTTCCTGTTTTACTTTTGTGCCAGACAGGAATAAACTATTGTTGCAGTTCACCCATGCACTCTTTGAATGTTTGCCATTGCCTATCCACCATCATCCCTTTAAATAACGTTTCCCAATCCATTATAGCCAACTCGCGCCTCATACCATTGTAGTTTCCTTTATTAAGATTCCTGAATATTGTTTTTGATTTGCTGAAGATGAGGAAATTGAGTTAATGTAAATGAAGAATTAAAACCAGAAATGTTACAAAACCACAGGTCACCCAGCATCTGATAGGTGAAGGAAGAGAATCGTTAAGTCCACCAATACCTACATAGTTAATGTGTTATATGACCAGAAAACAAATAAAAAAAAACAGATGAAAAGCGTGAGAGAGGGGGAAAAATTGAACATTACGGATGCAGCAGAAATTAAATTAAAATGAAAAATGCAAGCCAAGCATAGTGGGTCCATACCAAGCTCTGCTCTGATAGTCTCCACAAAGTCCAAGCCGTTTCCACCGCATCCTTTCCCTGCTACCTCCACCCACCCCAGACCACTGTTGAAGTTTGAACCAGACTGCAGCTTCAGAATCCTGTTCGGCTCCAAGCTGTACTCCCCAACCCCTGTCCTCTCCATCACAATGAGCACTCACTTTCACCTCTAAGATTATACATCGCTGCTTTTGCTCTAGATCACTTCCTACTGAAACCCTCATCCTTGCTCATATCATCTCCATGTGACTATGCCACACTCTTTGCAGACTCCAATTGTCCGCCTTCCATAAACCCCAGCTTGTCCAAACTATGCTGCTGGTATTCTATCCCACATCACATTCCACTCACCCAACACCCCTACCCTTCATTGGTTCCCTGCCCTCCCAACATGTCCAATTAAAATTTTTCATCGATGTGTTTAAATCTCGACATGACCGAATCCCTTTTTATCTCTACCTCAACAGCTCTACAACATTCCAAGAAGTCTCCATTCTTCTGCCTCTGGTTTTCACCTAATCTTTGGCAGGTATGCCTTTAACTGACAAATCCTCATGATTTGGATTTCATTTCCAATGCCCTCCATCTTTTCCCCTCCCTCTTTTTCTTTTTAAGGTGCTCATTAAAACTCACCTTCTGTGACGAAACTTTTAGGCACCCCGTGATAGCTCCGCTGGCACTATATCCATTTTTTGTCTCATTAAGCCTCTATGAAGCATTTTGGGATGCTTTGTGTTAAAGATACTAAATAAATACAATTGATCCTTATATTAAGATTCACTTTACAGCAACTGTACCTTATGTAGTGGACACAGGGAGATGTATAATTGCAGTATTTTTATTTTAGAAAATCTTAAACCCGAATGATACCAGGTCTAATTTAAACCTTTCCAAAATCTAGGGTAGATTTGCTTTTGTACGAATTACTTAAACATATCTGAGATGTTCAACTTTTCCTTTTCGTGCATAGGCAGAGCTCAAACAGCTGTTTTGGGGGAAGGGACTGGATATTCATTGCTAAGCCTGCAGTCCATAAATAGGCTTTGGCTACCAAGTTTCCTACATTACTGAAGTAACTACGCTTCAGAGCACTTGATTGGCTGTAAAACACTTTGGGACATCCTGAGGTGTGAAAATTGCTATTAAAATGCAAGGCTTTTTTTCTCAAAATAAGTTTGTTCTAAGTAGTGACTTCTGTGACACCAAAACACCCCAAAGTACTTTATGGCCAATGAAATACCAAGCATATTAGCTGTTGTATTGTAAAGAGACACAGCTTATTTGTAGACAGCAAGACCTCTCAAACATCATTGAGATAAAAATGTCCAGCTAATCTGTTTTAGTGCTGTGATTTAGAGATACATTTTAGTGAAGACACAGGGAGAGCTTCCCCCCTCTTCAAATAGTGCATGCCATAGGGCCTTTCACTTTCAGCTGAGGGTCAGATGAGACTTCAATTTAATGTTTCATCTGAAAGACAGAACCTCCAACAGTGCAGCACTCCCACAGTAATGTTTTGGATTGTCAGCCAAGATTTAGTGTTTGAGCCTGTAGAATAGGGTATGACCCCGGAGTCTTCTGACTCGAATGAGGGAGCCAAAGTTGACGATGTGATCAGCTTTAAATTCAAAATAACAAAAATCCAGTGTTAATCAAACCTTTCTGTTGCAGGAGACGCTGACTGTGAATGTAATTTTGTATTAGAACCTGCCCCCCTTGACTTTGATTTGTTTTTCAAAATTCATTGGTTACAGTGTTATGATTATGTAATTCGAATTTTTGTTATAGTAGACCTGGAAACAAATAGTTACTGTGGGCTAACTGATGATAAGCTATATGGATTTGTAAAGGGAATTTTTAAAAATTTCTTCTTTGACGGGGTTTGGGTGTCACTGGCTCGGCCACCCCTAATTGCCCACCCCTAATTGCCCTTGAAAATGTGGAAATTAGTGCCTTTGAAATGTGATACGGTCTTTGGGCATAATAGATGATACAGTATTATGAAGGAAATTCAGTGAATGCTGTGCATATGGATTTCAAAGGTGCTTGCTAAGGTTTAACCTAAAGTGAGCGCTTCTGATTAAAGGGAATGTGACAGTATAAGTAGCAAACTGACTAAAGGACAGATGGTAGAAGGTGGTGATTCATAGATTTCATTTGTTGTAGAAAGTGATGTTAGTAATGATACTATGATACCAATGCCTTTCCTCTTGCTCTCCTCCATCCCTGTCATTTCACTTTTTTTTTCTATCTGTATATTTTAGGTGAGATTTGGATTCATTTATATAGGGGGAGCAGCATAACAATTTACAGACAACTAAAAAGACTACATGCTTTACCGTAAGGAAGATGTAGATAGATTGGTAGGTTGGGTAGACAAATGTTGGATGATGTTTAATGTGAAAAAATATGAGCTGACGTTTTTGGTGGAGACAAATAGTGGTACGGTTAATAAGGTATATAAAAAAAGGAAAATAATTAATTGAATAAAATAATTTAAGTAGCTAATAAAGACACATTAAGGATGGCAGGCCAGGTGACGTGTCACGCATGCAGCATGTGGGAGCTACTGGATGCCTGTGAGATCCAGGGCGCAAGCATTTGCTACTCACGGAGCTTCGGCTCACAGTCATTGAGCTGGAGGCTGACACTGCAACACGTCAGGGAGTGGGAAGGTAGCCTGGATACTTTGTACCAGGAGGCAGTCACACCTCTAAGGACAGGGTCTTCTGACTTGGTTAGTGGTGACGGACAAGAGTGTGTGATTGCGACTGAGGCAGGCAGGGGATCCAGAGGGCAGGAGCCTCAGTGCTTTTTTAAAAAATTCATTCATGGGATGTGGGTGTCGCTGGTTAGGCCAGCATTTATTGTCCATCCCTGATCGCCCTTGAGAAGATGGTGCTGAGCTGCTGCCTTGAACTGCTGCAGTCCCTGTGGTATAGGTACACCCAAGGTGCTGTTAGGAAGGGAGTTCCAGGATTTTGACCCAGCGACAGTGAAGGAACGGCAATATATTTCCATGTCAGGGTGGTGAGAGGCTTGGGGGAGAACTTTACGATCCCAGCTGATGTTACTACTGGACAAACCTGATCCCAGGGTGGAACCTGGTTTGATAGATCCTAACTTTTATTTTTTGTTTAGAAATGTGGAGTGTGGCTATGAACAGATTGACAGGAGTCAGCTGATGAACTTTTAACAAAAGAATAAAACATTTATTAAACAAGAGAAGATTAACTATTTTACAATACTCCTTCACCCACAACTATACTTTTATACAGATTTATAAGGATAACACAAATTTCAAAAGCTATCTTGTATTCTAATGCTCACAGTAAGTACACAGTCCATGTAAACCAATAGGTGACCTGTGATCAGGCACACCGCACTCTGGAACCAAGTGATAGATTCCACCCCAGAGGAGGCTATGGATCCCTCCCACAAGACGCTTCTCACTCCATGAGCCAGCCGGTCTCTCTGAATTCCATATTTCACGAGGGTTTCCAATCTCCACTTTCGAAGAACCAGCTTTAGAATCTTCTCCCAAGCAATGCTTTCTCTCAGGCGCCTTCCATAAAGGTCCACCTCCAGGGTTTCGAACTCTCCTTCCGATGTTCCTTTCCCCTGGATCGCCACATGCATTCAAGCTTTGCCTTCCCCACACACACTCTCAAATACTTAGTCGTGCCAACAGAACATCACTGCTTCACATGCCCGTAGTAAAAAGTTGCAGACCTTTGCCTGTCTTCTTAGATCATCTGGCTTCTAGAAAGTCTATTTTGCTTTAAGTCTGCGTCCTTCAGCTTTCTCCCTTGAAGCATGGAGCCTTCCTCTGCTCCTCACTCTTCACTTAACAGGACCATTTCCTATCCTTGTTCTTTCACTACTTAAAGGGCTTCTTTGGCCTTTCTCCTCTTCTGCCCCCTACAGTTCCCTCTCCCTGTAGATTGCTGACAGCTTGGTATCTCCCTTAAGATCCAGTACTCACTTGACATTCACTGTTACTTAACTGTAGAGCAACTCATCTAAGATTCTTAGATTTATTCTCATCAGCAATCTGCTTGGGCTGACAAGTGGTTGCATTAGAACATGGATTGCTTCAGTATCTGAGGAGTCGCAAATGGTGCCGGACATTCTGCAATCATCAGTGAATATTCCCACTTCTGACCTTATGATGGAAGGAAAGTCATTGATGAAGGGGCTGAAGATGGTTGGACCTAGGACTCTACCCTGAGGAACCCCTGCGGTGATGTCCTGGAACTGAGATGATTGAACTCCAATAACCACAACCATCTTCCTTTGTGCTAAACAACAGAGTTTTCCTCTGATTCTCATTGACTCTAGTTTTGCTAGGGTTCCTTGATGTCACACTTGATCGAATGCTGCCCTGATGTCAAAGGCAGTCACTCTCTCCTCACCTCGAGTACAGTTCTTTTTTCCATGTTTGAACCAAGTGTTGTTATGAGGTCAGGAGCTGAGTGGCCCTGGCGGAACCCAAACTCCGTGTCAGTGAGCAGGTTATTGCTAAGAAAATGCCGCATGATAGCACTGTTGATGACTTATTCCACCACTTGACTGATGATGGAGAGTAGACTGATGGGGTGGTAATTGGTCGGGTTGGATTTGTCCTGCTTTTTGTGTACAGAACATACTTGGGCTATTTTCCACATTGCCGGGTCGATGCCAGTGTTGCAGCTGTACTGGAACAGCTTGCTTAAGGACGCAGCAAGTTCTGGAGCTCAAGTCGTCAGTACTATTGCCAGAGTAGTGTCAGGGCCCATAGCCTTTGCAGTATCCAGTGCCTTCAGCCTTTTCTTGATATCACGTGGAGTGAATCAAATTGGCTGAAGACAGGCATCTGTGATGCTGGGGCCCTCAAGGGGAAGTTGAGATGGGCCATCCACTCAGCACTCCTGGCTGAAGATTGTTGCAAATGCTTCAGGCTTACCTTTTGCACTGATGTGTTGGTCTCCCCATCACTGAAAGTGGGGATATTTATGGACCCTCACCTTCTTGTTCATTGCTTAATTGTCCATCATCATTCACGACTGGGTGTGGCAGGGTTGCACAGCTTAGATCTGATTTGGTTGTGGAATTGCTTAGTTTTGCCAATCACTTGCTGATAATGCTGTTTGGCATGCAAGTAGTCCTGTGTTATAGCTTCAGCAGGTTGACACCTCATTTTTAGGTATGCCTGGTGCTGCTCCTGGCATGCCCTCCTGCACTCTTCGTTGAACCAGGGTCAATCCCCTGGCTTGATGGTACTTGTAGAGTGAAAGATATACTGGGTCATGAGGTTACAGATTATGGTGTATACAGTTCTGCTGCTGATGGCCCACAGTGCCTCATGGTTGCCCAGTCTTGAGTTGCTAGATCAGTTCGAAGCCTATCCCATTTTAGCACCGTGGTAGCGCCATACAACACGATAGACTTTATCCTCAATGCAAAGATGGAACTTCATCTCCAGAAGGACTGTGCAGTGGTCACCCCTACCAATACTGTCGTGGACAGATATATCTGCAGCAGACAGGTTGGTGAGGATGGGGTCAAGTATGTTTTTCCCTCTTGTTGGTTCCCTCACCACCTGCCGCAGACCCCAGTCTAGCAGCTATGTCCTTTAGTGCTCAGCCAGTTTGGTCTGTAATTGGTGCTACCGAGCCACTCCTGGTGCTGGACATTGAAGTCCCCCACTCAAAGTATATTCTGTGCCCTTGCCACCTTCAGTGCTTCCTCCAAGTGGTGTTCATTTGTTTTTTATTATTCATTCATGGAATGTGGGTGTCACTGGCTAGGCCAGTATTTATTCCCCTTAAGAAGTTGGTGGTGAGCTGGCTTCTTGAACTGCTGCAGTCCATGTGGTGTAGGTATACTCAGTGCTGTTAGGGTGGGAGTTTCAGGATTTTGACCCAGCAATAGTGGAGGAAGATGGAGGAGTACTGATTCATCAGCTGAGGGGGGACAGTACGTGGTAATCAGCATGAGGTTTCCTTGCCCATGTTTGAGACGTCATGGGGTCTGGAGTCGATGTTGAGGACTCCCAGGGCAACTCCTTCCTGACTGCATATCACTGTGCAGCCACCTCTCGGGGATTGTGATGGTGGTGTCTGGGACATGGTAAGGAATGAGTGTGACTATGTCAAGCTGTTGCTTGACTGGTCTGAGAGACAGCTCTCCCAATTTTGGCACTAGCCCCTAGATGTTTGTTATGGCACAGTGAATGGTGAATGCTGAGCTGTTCAAATCACAGAGGGAAACTTGGAACAACTGCCACAATTATTTTATTATTTATTTATTTTGAGATGCGCGCCTTGAATTCAGTAGTAATAAGACCACCAAGTCTTATAGGTTTCTTATAAAACTAAATTAAACCTTTATTAATAAAAAAAATGATTTTAAGCTCATAGATTTACAAATTACTACTATGATAACTCCTAGCTCCCCATGTCAACCTAACTCCCAGTTACATCTCCGTTAAGGCAACAGTAAAACACATTTTAAAAGACCCAGGCAAAGTAACACATTACCCTGAACAGTCAAATTCAAAGTGAGCTTTCTTCACTTCAGTTCGTGTAGACAGCAACTTGAGGCTTAGAGGCTGGAGGCTTTTCACACTTGTTAGATCTTATAATGCCTTCTTCCCTACACACAACCTCGTCTCCTTTTTACAGATTTCTCCCTTTTCAATGTAAATCCCATTGTCCCAATATGTCTTTTCAACTCTACTTTTCTAATAATCTTTCATAGTACCAATTTTATCAGTTATCTTTGGGAAAAATAAACACACTGTTTGGCTTGTTCTGGCTAAGTGAAACATTTCACCACCTCTTTTGAAATTCAAATTACACTGGTTTATCTAAAAATGCAAATTTTCCCTTTACACCTCACATTCTAAAACTTCAGCCATGTTTACCTAGTTAGCTTTTCAAACCTAGCTTCTTCTGATACATCAAAGCCTTCAGATCAGCTGTCTTTAATTCATTAAGGCCACATCCCCACACACACACTGCTCCTATCTTACAATAAATTCCAATAACATTATGAAAATTATTATATTTTCCTGACATGTTACTAAGAAGGATCGCAGAAGAAATAACGCAGAAGAAAGTAAGAAATAACGCAGGGTCGCGTTATCATTTCTGATGCCAGTGGTCTGTCCGGTTCCATTCCTTTTAGTGGTTCAAAGCAACTGAGTGGCTTGCTAGGCCATTTCAGAGGGCATTTAAGAGTCAAACCACATTGCTGTGGGTCTGGAGTCACGTGTAGGCAGATTTCCTTCCCTAAAGGACATCAGTGAACTAGATGGGTTTGCATGACAGTTGACGATGGTTTCATGGCCATCATTAGTCTTTTAATTCCAGATTTTTATTGAATTCAAATTTTAATATCTGCCATCCTGGGATTCGAACCAGGGTCCCCAGACCCTGGGTCTCTGGATTACTAATCCATCGCCTCCTCTTAGACAAGAGCAAACAGGTTTGAGGTTATTTCGGCTTGTTTGAATGGGGGCTGCAGGATGGATGTGCTGACTGATCATGGCACCATGATACCGGAAGCCATTCAAGGGGAAGGGGGGGATGTGTGGGGAGCAAAAAAGGAATGTGGTGGTAGTATGGGACGGTCTAGTGTGGGAGTTTATTCTCTGTAGCAAAGACTAAGAATCCGGAAGGCTGTGTGGCCTTCCCGGTGCCAGGGTTCAGGACATCTGCTCAGGGCTGGAGAGGAAGTGGGAGGGGGAGGATCCAGTTGTTGTGGTCCATGTGGATACCAACGACAGGTGGACTGAAAAAAGAGGTTCTGCATACTCAGCATGAGGAGCTGGTCACCAAACTCAGAAGCAGAATCTCAAAGGCGGTAATCTCTGGATTCTTACTTGAGCCACTTGCAAATTGGCATAGGGCAAATAAGATTAGAGAAATGAATGTGTGTCACAAAGACTGGTGTGGGAGAAGTGAGTTCCAGTTTGTGGAGCACTGACACCAGTATTGGGGCAAGTGGAACCTGTACTGTTGGTACAGTCCACACCTGAACCGTGCTGGGGCCGGTGTTCTAGTGAGCTGCATAAGTAGGGAAGTAGAAAGGGTTTTAAACTAAACAGTGGGGGGGCAAGGGATCAAATTTGGGAAGATGTGCTAAATCAAAGAGTAGGGACAAGGCAAGAGAGAAAGATATTAATATGGGAAATGATAAACAGATTGTGACAGGAACGGTTAGAGAGTACAAAGCATAGAATACATCAGGTAAGGTTAGAGGTTACAAAAATAAAAGAACAGAATGAAAGGCTCTGTACCTGAATGCACGTATCATTCGAAACAAAGCAGATGAATCGATGGCACAATTAGAAATAAATGAGTATGATCTGATAGCCATTACAGTGACATGGCTGCAGGATGACATAGATCTTGCCCTGAATATTGAAGGTCACATGATATTTAGGAAGGACAGGAAGCTAGGAAAAGATGGAGGGGTGGCTCTATTAATTAAGGATTGTATTAACACAATTGAGAGGGACGACCTGAGTTCAGGAAAACAGGATGGAGAAATGGTTTGGATACAAATGAAAAATGATAAAGGCAAAAAGTCAATTGTGGGAGTGGTGTACAGGCCTCCTAATAGTAACCGAGTAGTAAGGCAGAGCATTAAACAAGAAATAATGGGAACTTGTCAAAAAGGTACAGCACTTCTCATGGGGGGCTTTAATCTACAAAGAGACTGGATAAATCAAATGGGAAAAGGTAGTCTAGCTGAGGAGTTCATAATGTTTTAGGGATGGTTTATTAGAACAGCACATTCTGAAGCCAACTAGAAAACGGGCTATCCCTAGACCTGGTATTGTGCAATGAGACAGGAATAATTAACGATCTTACTTGAAGATGCTTCTAGGTAGCAGCAATCATAATATGATTGAATTTTACATTCAGTTTGAGAGAGAGAAGAGTAGGTCCAAGACTAGTATTTTAAACTTAACTAAGGGCAAATATGAGGGCATGAAAGCAGAACTAGCTAAAGTGAAGTTACAAGATTGGTCAATAGAGATGCAGTGGCAGACAATTAAAGGGGTATTTCAGAATACTCAGAAGAGATACATTCCAACAAGAAAGAAAAATTCCATCCATGGTTAACTAAAAAAGTTTAAGATAGTATCAAACTTAAAGCAAAAGCATATAATTGTGCAAGAATGCATGACAAGTCAGAAGATTCGACAGAATATAAAAAACAGCAAAGAAACACTAAAAGAATAAGGAGGGAAAAATTGGAGTATGAGAGACAGCTAGCTAGAAATATAAAGGCAGAAAGTAAGAGTTTCTATGGATGTTTTTAAAAAAAGAGTTAACAAAGTGACAGTTCCTCCTATAGAAAGTGAGCCTGGGAGTTACTAATGAAAATATGGAGATGGCAGGTGAATTGAACCAGTACTTTGCATCGGTCTTCACTATAGAGGATACAAGTAACACCCCAGAAATAGCTGTAAATTGGGAAGTGGAAGGATGGGAGGAACTCGGGCAAAATTACCATCACCAGGGAAGTGCTACTTAGCAAATTGTTGGAGCTGCGGGCTGACAAATCCCCAGGTTCTGATGGACTTCATCCTAGGGTCTTAAAGGAAGTGGCTAGTGAGATAGTTGATGCTTTGATTTTAATTTTCCAAAATTCCCTCATTTCGGGGAAGGTAATGTTAGATTGGAAAATAGCAAATGTAACTCCTTTATTCAAAAGGGAGGGCGACAGAAAGCAAGAAACTACAGGCCAGTTAGCTTAACATCTGTCATAGGGAAAATGTTAACTATTATTAAAGATGTTATGGCAGGGCACTTGGACTAATTCAAGGTAATCAGACAGAGGCAAAATGGTTTTGTGAAAGGGGGATCGTGTTTAACAAGTTTATTGGAGTTCTTTGAGGAAGTAAAATTCTGTGGACAAAGGGGAACCAGTGGGTGTACTGTACTTAAATTTCCAGAAGGCGTTTGAAAAGGCACCACATCAAAGGTTATTCTGGAAAAGAAAAGCTCCTGGGTTAACATATTGGTATGGATGGCAGATTGGCTAGCTAAAGGGTAGCCATAAATGGGTATTTTTCTGGTTGGTGGGAAGTAACGATGTGCGCCAAGGGCCAGTGCTGGGGCCTCAACCTTTTACAATTTATATAAATGACTTGGATGAAGGGACCAAAGGTATGGTTGCTAAATTTGCTGGTGAGACAAAGATGGGTAGGAAAGTAAGTCGTGAAGAGGACATAAGGAGGCTATAAAGGGACATAGGTTAAGTGAGTGGGCAAAGATTTGGCAAATGGAGCATAATATGGGCAAAAGTGATATTGTCCATTTTAGCAGGAAGAATAAAAAGGAAGCATATCTAAATGTTGAGAGATTCTGGAACGCTCAGGTTCAGAGGGATCTGTGTGTCCTAGTGCATGAATCGCAAAAGGTTAGCGTGTGCGTACAGCAAGTAATTAGGAAAGCTAATAGAATGTTATCGTTTATTCCAAGGGGAATTGAATATAAAAGTCGAGGTGTTATGCTTCAGTTGTACAGGACACTGGTGAGATCACATTTGGAGTACTGTGTACAGTATTGGTCTCCTTATTTAAGGAAGGATGTAAGTGTGTTAAAAGCAGTTCAGAGAAGGTTTACTAGAGTAATACCATGAATGGGCAGGTTATCGACTGAGGGAAGGTTGGATAGGCTAGGCTTGTATCCGCTGGAGTTTCTGCTGGAGTTTAGAAGAATAAGAGGCGACTTGATTGAAAGATTAAAATAGTTTCTATTTACTCCATCAATTCCTTTGATCATCTTAAACACCGCAATGGGATCACCCCCTAGTCCCTTAACTATAGAAAATTACATTTTGTGGTGCCTTGTGGCACCCCCAGATTATTGATGTTGGGGGCTTGCCAATGGTGATGTCACTGAATGCCAACAGGAGATGATTATGCTCGAGATGGTCATTACCTGACACTTTCCGGGCACGAGAGTTACTTGCAATTTACCAGTCCATGTCTGGATTTTGTCCAAGGCTTGCTGTATTTGGTCATGGAATGGTTCATCATCATGGGAATTGTCAACTAAGCTGAGCATGTTGAAACCACCAGTGCACAGCCCCACTTCTGACCTTATAGTGGAGGGATTGTTACTGATAAAACACCTGAAGATTATAGGATCTAGGATGCTAAATTCAATTGGTGGCCAAGTTTTCAAATCTATAATTTGAGGCAAGGTTATCTAAAGATGCATTCCCAATCGAGATTGAAAGACTTTAAGATCCTGAGAGATCTTGACACGGGAATGTGGAGAGGATGTTTCCTTTTGTGGGTGAATCTAGAACTAGGGGGCATTGTTAAAAAGAATTTAGGACAGAAACGAGAATTTTTTTCTGAGTGTCGTGAGTCTTTGGAAATCTCTTCCTCAAAAGGCAGTGGAAGCAGAGTCTTTTTAAGGCAAGGGGATGAAGGGTTATCAGGGCTAGACAGGAATGTGGAGTGGAGGTTACAATCTGATCAGCCATGATCTTATTGAATGGTGGAACAGGCTCAAGGAACCAAATGGCCTACTCCTAATTTGTATGCCTGTATGTATGTTCCTTATGATACAAAGGGTGAGAAATTATACAGGGCCTTGATGAGACCACATCTGGAATATTGTGTGCAGTTTTGGTCTCCTTATGAGGAAGGATGTTCTTGCTATAGAGGGAGTGCAGTAAAGGTTCATCCGACTAATTCCTGGGATGGCGGGACTGACCTAATGGCAAAGATTGAGTCGGTTAGGATTATATTTGCTGGAATTCAGAAGAATGAGGGGGGATCTCATAGAAACCTATAAAACTCTAACAGGACTATACAGGGTAGATGCAGGAAGGATGTTCCCAATGGTGGGGGAGTCCAGAACCAGAGGTCACAGTCTGAGGATACAGGGAGGACCATTTAGGACTGAGATGAGGAGAAATTTCTTCACCTAGAGAGTGGTGAGCCTGTGGAATTCGCTACCACAGAAAGTAGTTGAGGCCAAAACATTGTATGTTTTCAAGAATGAATTAGATATAGCTCTTGGGGCGAAAGGGATATGGGGAGAAAGCGGGAGCAGCTATTGAGTTGGATGATCAGTCATGATCATAATGAATGACAGAGCAGGCTTGAAGGGTCGAATGGCCTACTCCTATTTTCTATGTTCCTAAATCAGAGAAACTGAGGCATTTTTTTATTGAACAGAGATATTTAAGAGGGGATCAGATGGAGGTTTAGGGCATGAGGGATTTTGATGAGGCAAATTGGGGGGAGTGAAGAGTCTAAGATTTTTTGAATCTTTTTAATCCATATTTGAACAACAGCTGACTTAGCTTCTTTCCAGCTGAAAGGTGCATGGTATGCACATCCTGCATTTAAGGATGTTGGTTTGAATAAGTAGCACTTGAAGGACTTTGCCAAAATTAATAAATGACTTCTTCTGATTCTTGAATTCTTTTGAAAATAGTGCAGGGAGTGGTGTCTACCTTTTAGAAACATTTATTTTACCACTCATCTTGAAGTTTGATTACGAAAACCATTGACTAGATGTTGAATTATTTTGGAAGTAAGTCAGTTAATAAGCGCTGCTTGTATGTTGCCTCCAAGGCTAAAATATGCATGCTGATTTTTAAAAAAAACATTGGCTACCCTCGATTAGGAATGCATTTTTAGATAATCTTGTCTCAAATTAAAGATTTGAAAACTTGGCCACCGATTGAATTTAGCATCCTAGATCCTATAATCTTCAGGCGTATTATCAGTAACAATCCCTCCATTATAAGGTCAGAAGGGGCTGTGCGCTGGTGGTTTCAACATGCTCAGCTTAGTTGACAATTCCTACGATGATGAACCATTCCATGACCAAATACAGCAAGCCTTGGACAAAATCCAGACATGGACTAGTAAATTGCAAGTAACTCCCGTGCCCTGAAAGTGTCAGGTAATGACCATCGCGAGTATAATCACCGCCTGTTGACATTGTGGCATTACCATTGGCAAGTCCCCCAACATCAAAGTCCTGAGGGTGCCATTGACCACAAAGTGTAATTTTCTATAGTCAAGGGACTAGGGGGTGATCCAATAGAGGTGTTTAAGATGATCAAAGGAATTGATGGAGTAAATGGAAACTATTTTATGTGTCAGGGGAATCTAAAACAAAAATCTTAATTAAAGCCAGATCATTCAGAGGTGACGCCCGGAAACACTTCTTCACATAAATGTTAGTGGGAATCTGGGAGTCTTGATTCCCCACCCCCACCCCGCCACCAAAAAAAAAGTTGGATCAATTGAAAATTTCAAAACTGACATTGATAGATTTCTGTTAGACTAGGTTATTAAGGGTTTTGGAACCAAGGCAGATAAATGGAATTGAAATACAGATCAGCCATGAGCTAATTAAATGGCAGAACAAGTTCAAGGGACTGTATATCCTGCTCCTGTCCTAACTGAACTGGACTAACCACACCAACTGTAGCCACCATAGCAGGCCAAAGATTGAGTGACTAGCTCACCTGGTTCTCAAACACCACTGTACTACCTATAAGGCAGAAATCAGAATTGTGATGGAATACTGTCCACTTGCCTGGATGGGTGCAGCTCCAAAAGCCCTCAGCACTATTCAGAACAAAGCAGTCCGCTTGATCGGCACCAGAATGACGATCTTGAACCTCTGCAGCCATAATGTGCCAATAGTAATGTGTACGATCTACCGGATGCACTGCAACAACTTGCTAAGACTTCTTCAGCAACACCTGTTACACCCGTGACCAACACCAGGAAGGACAAGGGCTGCAAATGGCAAAGACCATTACTTCAGGTTCTTCTTCAAGTCGCACACCACCCTGACATGGACAAATGTTGCCTTGCCAAACTCTTCGCACCTTTTCCCCAAGATGAGTTGTTGTTGTTGTTATTAAGATTGCCTAGTAACTTTGCAAAGTTATCTTTGTAACTTTGCCCAACTTTATCGGTGCATCAGCTCACTATCTGTTGAAAGTCTCATCCATGCCCTTGCTACCGATTAGAGTTGGCTATTTCAACTCGCTCTTGTCTGGCCTCCCACATTCTACCCCCTCTAAACTTGAGGTTATTCAAAAGTCTCCTGCCCATGTTCTAATTTATACCAAGTTCCATGCACCCATTCTTCTCCTCCTCCTCCTCCCCCCCCCCCCCCCCCCGGCCCCACCCTGTGCTTGCTGACCAACATCATATCGATTTTAAAATTCTTATCCTTGTCTTCAAATAACTCCAAGGCCTCATGTATCCCTACCTTTTTAATCCCCAAGTTGACAATCCTCTGTTATCTGTGCTTCCCCCAATTCTAGTCTCTTGAGCATGCCTGATTTGAATTGTCCCATCATTGGCAGCCATGCTTTCAGCTACCAAGACCCTAAGTTCCTGAATTCCCGACAACGTTATGTGGCTTGGTGAGCAATTTTGCTTCACAATGTTCTGTAAAGCACCTTGGGACCTTTTACTATATTAAAGGTGCTACATAGCTACAAGTTGCTGGTGCTAATTCATCATTGCTGGATCAAAATCCTAGAACACAGGGAACTCCTTCACCACACAGACTGCAGTGGCTTACTATCGCCTTAAGGACAATAGGCATGGTCCATAAATGCCAGCTTACCTGTGACACCCATGTCCTGAGAATGAACCTCAAAAAATATTATTGGTCTATGATTACCCAGTTTATTCTGTTCTTCCCTTCTTGAACAAGGGCACCTATCCAGTCCTGGGATACTTGTATATTTACAGAAGATTAGAAAATTATGACTCTGCTCCCTGACTTTCAGCAGCCTATGATGTTGTCAGGTCCCATGACTTATCCACCTTGAGTTCTGCTAATTATTTTTCAGAACCAATTCTTTTTATACAATTGGCACTATTGGTTGTTCCATAGTTTCCTCTCATACATCTATGTTCTCACTTCTATCATTTATGGAAACAAAGATCTAAAATATTTAAGATCTTTCAATATATTTTCTCATCCTGCACTATTGGACCCCCATTAATAACTGGTCCAACCCTCTGACTTTAAAAAAAAGTTGTGCTCATAAAAACTCTTGCTATATATCTTTATTTTATCCTCTAGTCTTTTTCATATTCCCTTTAATCCCTCCAAACTTCCTTTTCACTATTTTCCTAATCATTTCCTTCAGTATTGTTTTCCCAAACCTTATCATGTGCCTTTTTTGTTTCAGTGTAGTTATAATATCTAGTAATCCACAGAACTCTGTTATTTGCACCCCGCCCCCCTCAACCTTTGGGTTTATGATTTGCTTTGTACCTTGTTCATCTCATATTTGTTAACCTGTTTATTAACTTTTATATGCAATTCAATTTGGACCAGATCAATCTTTATTTCTGAGTTTTATCTTCACTTTCCCCCTGAAATAACACTTTCACCTATTACATTTATGCTTTTCTAATTTTGCATTGAATCTACCTATGTTGTGGCCACTTTCCCAATTGTTCAGCTCTCACTGTGCCCAACTGTGCTTTTAAAATAAGAAATGTGCTTTATAGTTCTCCAGTTGTGTTCCTTGCAGTCATTATCAACTGCACTGAGTATGATACAGTGACCCCTTATTCACTCTGATACTGAGGTATGTGATTCGCCTACATTGTGGTCCACATATTGCACTCTACACAAATCATATGGGTGCACTGCACTGCCGTGGCTAATTTAAAAACAAAAGTAAATACTTAAAAAATTTTTGAAACAAGGTTTTAAGAATTTGCATCAATTGTACTTTCCTTGGATAATAAATACTGATCCCTGGCAACAGCACGCAAAGAAAGTTAAGATACAGACGCTGTGTGGCCAGACACAATGGAGAGCTAGTAGGATGAAGGCCCAGATGCAAACGCAAACACCAAAGTTTTTTTGAGAAGAAGCAAATCGCTCTCTCGGGAAGAGGTCTGTTTTTCTGTTTGGCAGAAAAGGAGATGGCAGCACTTGGAAGCGAGAGCTGGCCACAAAAGTCTGAAACCTGGAAAGCTGTGTGAATAGTTCAGATCTGCTAAAGTGTTTGGTGTCATCCTAGAAATGGTCAAACCGTGAACCAGCGTGTCATTGGTTAAAAAGCAACTTTGAAAAGCAAAACCATCAGGACTGTTATGAACCGAGGGAGAGGAGGCTTGTAGAAGTATTCGTTGCCGATGGTAATAGTACCCATGAAACTTGGAGATGAAAGCTGTTGTCGGAAAGGTAGGAAAGGGGGTGAGGTCGTGAAAGCAGACTTTTGGGAGCTAGAAAGGAGATTGAAAAGCAGGACCTCAAAAGCAGTAATTTCAGGATTGCTCCCAGTCCCATGTGCAAGCAAGTGTAGAAATTGGGGAATTGAATGAATAAACACATGGCTGGAAAGCTGGTGTAGGAGGGAGGGCATCAGATTCCTGAGGCATTGTAACTGGTTCTGGGAAAGGTGGGAGCTGTACAAGCCTGACGGTCTACACCTGAATAGGACTGGGATGAGTATTCTCGCAGGGAGATTTGCTACTGCTGTTGTGGGGGGTGGGGGGGAAGGGTGGTTTAAATTAGATTGGCAGGGTGATGGGAACCTGAGGACAAATTCAGAGCAGGGAATTGGAGGTGGAGAATTAGTGAGTGACTCTGAAAGACAGAAATGGCACAGGTTATAAAGTGCATAGCACAGGAATTTGGCAGCGTTAAAAGGTATATGTGTAAATGCAAGGAGCAAAGTAAATAAAGCTGATGAGCTAAGGGCACAGATAGATACATGGCAGCATGATATTATTGGTATAACGGAAACTTGGCTTAAGGAGGGGCAAAAATGGCAGCTCAACATCCCTGGATATAGAGCTTTCTGGCAGGATAGGGAAAGGTATAAAAAAGGTGGGGGTATAGCATTATTAAAGAATCAATTACAGCTGTGAGGAGAGATGATATACTAAATGAAGCATCAAATGAGATGATTTAGGTTGAGCTCAGAAATAAAAATGGGGCAGCCACACTGCTAGGTGTGTACTATAGACCCCCAATTAGTGGAAGGGAATTAGAAGAGCAAATATGTAGACAGATTTCTGAGTGCAAAAACAATAGGGCAGTAATTGTTGGGGACTTCAAGTACCCTAATATCAATTGGGATACAAACAGTGTGAAGGGCACAGAGGGCACAAAATCCTTGAACTGCGTTCAAGAGAACTTTTTCAACCAACATGTAACAAGCCCAACGAGAGGGGGAGCAATTCTAGATTTAGTCTTAGGCAATGAAGCTGGGCAAATGTATTAAATAGCAGTGGGGACCATTTTGGAGATAGTGACCGTAATACTGTTAGATTTAGCATCATTACGGAAAAGGACAAAGATAGAACAGGAGTAAAAGTTCTAAATTGGAGGAAGACAAATTTTACAAAGCTGAGAGGTGAACTGGCGAGGGTGGAGTGGATACAGCTATTAGAAGGAAAAACTGTCAAATCGTGGGAGGCATTCGAAGATGAGATTCTACAGGCACAGTGTAGACGTCCCCAGAAAGAAAAAGGTTAGTATTAGCAACCTAGAGCCCCCTGGTTATCCGGAAGCATACAGGGTAAGATAAAGCAGAAAAAAGACAGCTTATGACAGTCACAAAAAACTTAATACCGGAGAAAGCCTAGAGGAGCATAGAAAGTACAGGGGCAAAGTAAAAATGGAAATTAGGAAAGCAAAAAAAGATATGAAAAAAATGTTGGCAGGTAAAATCAGATAAAACCCTAATATGTTTTACCAGTACATTTAAGAGCTAGAGAATAACTAAGGAAAAGGTAGGGCCTATCAGAGATGTTCAGGTGGGTTGATGCAGATGATGTGGGCAGGTTCTCAATGAGTATTTTGTCCCTTCACTGAGGAAAGGGATGATGCAGCCATTCTAGTTAGAGATGGAGTGTGAAATATTAGATACAATAAGCATAGTGAGAGAGGAACTACTGGAGGGACTGGCATCCTTGAAGGTGGATTGTACCCAGGCTGTTTGAAGGAAGCCAGGGAGGAAATAGCAGATGCTTTGAGGAGCATTTTCCAATCCTCACTAGGTACAGGCGAGTTCGCAGAGGATTGGAGGTCTGCGAACGTTGTACCATTCATATAAAGGTGCGAGGGACAGGGCAGAAAATTATAGGCCAGTCAGTCTGACTTTGATGGTGGGAAAATTATTGTAAACTATTGAGACACAGGATTAACTGTCACTTGGGCACAGATCGATCAGGGATAGTCAGCATGGTTTTGTTAGGGGAAGATCGTGTCTTACTAACTTAATAGAATTTTTTGAGAAAGTAACAAGGAGGATTGATGAGGGAATGCAGTGGATGTTGTCTATGTAAATTTCAGTGAGACATTTGACAAGGTCCCACATGGCAGATTGGTCAGGAAAGTGAGATCTCATGGAATACAGGGGAAGGTGGCATGTTGGATCCAAAATTGGCTCAGCGACAGGAAGCAAAAGGTTGATGGATGTTTTTGCAAATGAAAACGGTTTCCAGTGGTGTTCCACAGGCTCCGTGTTTGTCTCTTGCTGTTTGTTGTATGTATTAATGATTTAGACTTAAATGTGCTGGGGGCATGATTGGGAAATTTGCAGATGGCACAAAAATTGGTTGTGTAATTGATAGTGAAGAGGATAGATGTCAACTCCAGAATGATATAAATGGTTTGGTTGAGTGTGCGGAGAAGTGGCAAACGGAATTCAATCCGGAAAAGTGTGAGGTAATGCATTTGGGGAGAGCAAACAAGGCAGGGGAATACTCAATAAACAGGAGGATATTGAGGGGGGTAGAGGAAGGAGACAGCTTGGAGTGCCTGTCTGCAGGTCCTTGAAGGTGGCAGGACAGGTGGCAAGGTGACAAGGTGGTCAAGAAAGCATATGGAATGCTTTATTTTATTGGACAAGGTATTGAATACAAAAGCAGGGATGTAGTGATGGAACTGTATAAAATACTGGTTAGGCCACAGCTGGAATTTTGTGTCCAGTTCTGGTTGCCACATTACAGGAAGGACGTAATTGCTCTGGAGAGGTTGCAGAGGAGATTTACAAGAATATTGCCAGGGCTGGAAAATTGAATCTATGAAGAGAGATTGGATAGGCTCGGGTTGTTTTCCTTAGAATAGAGGAGGTTAAGGGGTGACCTAATTGAGGCGTACAAAATTATGAGGAGTCGAGATAGGTTAGACAGGAAAGACTTGTTTCCCCTAGCTGAGGGGTCAATTACCAGGGGGTATTGATTTAAGGTAGAAGGATGAGAGGGGACATGAGGAAAAACTTTTTCACCCAGAGGGTGGTGGGTGTTTGGAATTCACTGCCTAAGTTAGTGGTTGAGGCTGAAATGCCCACTCATTTAAAAGGTACCTGGACCTGCATCTGAAGTGCTGTAACCTGCAAGGCTATGGACCAGATGTTAGAAAGTGGGGTGAAAATGAGCGGCTAGTTTCTTTTTTTCTCTTTTTGGCCAGCACAGATGCGATGGGCTGAATGACCTCTTTGTGCACCGTTACTGTTCTATGGATTGGACTCCTGACCTATCCTGCGTGAATAAAGAACAGGATGCTGTGAAACTGTAGTTACACAGTGCCACATTTATGCAGGGAGTGATAGGGTACTTATGGCTGTGTAAGAAATATCTTGTATCAGCTGTTTAATGCAAAATTTACCCTTTTTATTTGAAATATTGTTAATGTTTAATTTGCATTGGTTCTTACTCATGCTAAAGTAAAAATGACAAAAATTGGAATACAGTTCCCCATGAGGATCATAACGGTGTTGAAAAATGCAAAGCAAAAGTCCTTGTGATAGCTGTTAATAAAATTCTGCTATCCAGGCGAGCAATGCAAATCCTTAATACCTGATCACTGGGTCACTAGAATAACCTGTATGTGTGACTCCTGCTTGGTAAATTGTAATTCTTGTTTGTTCTTCATTACTGACCAAAACTCATAGACCCAAATAACATTTTTCCGAAATGGGGGCTATATAACAGAACTTAATTGACTGAAAATCTAAAACTTAGCTCTGTGACTTCAGATTTATAAATTTGGCTTTGGAAATAAATTGCAAATAAACCATTGATATTCCAGTCACAAATACTTTTAAGTTTATTGATAATTGCATAACTCTTTGACCATTTTCCCCCTTTTAATTGAATACTGTCATATCTAAATCTGTCGTCTGTTCTTACAAAACAATGGGATCGGTATGCTGGTTTTCCAGTAGCCGTAATACTCAATGTCTGGCACTTAGAATTTCTTTTTTCCCCAGAGCAGAATTTCTTCTTTTCCCAGAGCTATGTGCACAGAGCTCAGAGTATCTGCTGTATAGAGTGGTGAATGGCACAGAAAGTGCTTTTATTGAGCTGGAATTTAAAATACTTGTCTTATTTCAAAACTGCACATAAACAGTTAACAGTCAATTTGTTTTAAATGGATATCTGACTCGGTAATTGTCGTGGCTGGCTGTTGACTGAATACTTATAACTAATGTGTTTCTCAAGGGTATTAGAGGGATATGTGTTACACATTAAGCTGGGAGTATAGGCTATATAGAATGGGAACAGGAATTTGGTAGGGGGGAAATGAGTGCAGAAGGAGGTGTTAAGTGCTTTAAACCAAATTGGTCACCCTGCAGCCTCGGAGTTCAGGATGATATTAAGTGGGTGGCCATCAGGCAGCATAGGAGGCAGGCAGTGCAAAAATGCCCTGGGAGAATGGCACTCGATTCAATTTTGGTGCTGAAGACAAGTGAGGGTGATGGCACCAATTGGGGTGGGGTGGGGGGGGGAACGGCACAGCAGAATAATGCAGTGATCATAGGGGGGCTCAATGGACAGGTGTTTCTCTAACTGCTGATATGCATCCTGCGTGGTATGTTATCTCCTTGGTGCAAGAGTGAAGGGACATCACCAGGAGGGTGTAGAACATTTTGAGGGGAGAAGGGGAACAGCCAAAAATTGTTGCCCATGTGGAAACCATTGACATAGAGAAAAAAGGGTTGAGATCCTGCAGTTAGTGTTTCAGGAGATAGGGAGGCAGTTAAAAATCAGGTAGTAATCACTGAATCACACCCACTGCCACATGCTAATGAGGGTAGGAATAGTAGGATCAGAACAGTTCACATATATCTGGAGAAATGGTGCAGGAGAGAGGGTTTCAGATTCCTAGGCCATTTGGACCAGTTCTGGGGCAGGAGGGACCTGTTCAAAGTAGATGGGTCGCACCTGAACTGACTTAGAACTAATGTGCTTACTGGAAGGTTAACTCATGCTGTGAGAGAGGGTTTAAACGAATTTGGGAGGGAGGTGGGCACCAGGATGAAACATTTCAGTATAAACGAAGTGCGCAGAGGATTGGGTGAGATAATACTAGAATGGATTTGGAACACATACATAAATGCACAAAGCACGTTAAATAAGGATCGGTAAGCTGCAGGCCCAAATCCTCGCATGAAATTATGATATAGTAGTAATAACAGAGACCTGTCTAAAAGACTAGGAGGATTGGGAACTTAATGTTCTTGGCTTCTAAGTATCCAGGGAAGGAAAAACGGAAGGGGTAATGGTATGGATTCAAGAAACTTTTCTAGCACTGGAAAAGGACGATGAAATGAGGAGGCAAAGACAGAGGTGACTTGGTTAAAATTAAGGAACAATAAAAGACCTATTGTACTACTGGGTGTATGCTATAGACTACCAAATAGTGAGGAGGAGACGGGAGTAAATTACAGAAATATGTAAGATCTACAGAGCAATGACGACGGGAGACTTCAAATATTCTAAACTAGACTGGGATACTTAGTGTAGAAAGACAAAGAGGAGGAGGAATATCTGAAATGTGTATAAGAAAACTTCCTTGATCCATGTGTTTCCAGCCCAATGAGAAAAGAAACATTGCTGGATCTAGTTGAAGGTGACGGAGCAAGTTGAGAAGATTTTTTTTCAAAAAAGCAAGGATCCTTGACATCATGAATAGATCAATAGAGTATGAAAACAAGGAAGTCATGCGCAGTGGGGTTGGTGGGTCCTGGGGTGTGGAAGAGCAGGAGAATGGGATTAATTGGATATCTCTACCTAACGGGCACAATGGTTTGAATGGTCTCCTGTGCTGTATCATTCTAATCTGTTCATTTTTTTGCACTGATTGATCCAAATTTCCATGTAGTTTCTTTAAACTCCGGACAGTTTGTGTTAACCATGCTCATTTGTGTTTGGCTTCCAAGGATTCCTGCCAGTGAGAGCAGTGGGTTAGTGATAGTGTGCTCCTAAAGTTAGCTTCTACTGTGAATGCTTGTGTAATTTCATCTGTGGCAAATCGAGGACAGCATGGAAAGGTGATACTCATGAGAACAACACCCCCATTTTGCCACACCACTCTTCGTGTGCTTGTCTATCGAATTGGCACTGGGCCAAAATTTTCCAGCTACCCCTGTTGCAGGACCTCCATCACTATCATTAGCAATGCATTGATATATATGCCTGCATCTCTCTCTCTCTCTCTCTCTCACTTCCACCCCCCCTCCCCCTTCTGTCCACACCACCCCGCCTTCTCTTCACCCCTCCCCCCTATGTATTATTGTTGGTAATGAGTATGTTCAGCAGTATGTTGGAAAGGTATTTCACTTATCTCTTGAAAACGTAGCTCTTGCTGAATTTCTGTACCAGTGTAACATGCCTGTTAATTATTGATATGAGACATGAGCTAATACTCTATTTGAATCAAATTTTGTATATATCAAAATTAGTTTTTGATCTGGTGTCCAGTTTCCTGGTCTGATGCCCCTCCTTTCCCGAGTTCCTTTGCATTTTAGAATCATATGAAAGCAGGGTTGTGATTTTTGGTACAAAGTCACGAGGTTCCGGGTTCATATCCTTCCAGGGTTTGAGCACAAAAACCTAGGCTGACACTCCAGTGCAGTACTGAGAGGGTGTAGCACCGTCAGAGGTGCAGTCTTTTGGTTGAAATGTTAAACCGAAGCCTCATCCAACTGCTCGGGTGGATATAAAAGATCCTATGGCCCTATTTCGAAGAAGAGCTGGGGAGTTATGCTTGGTGTCCTAATCAATACTGATCCCTTTTCAACATCATGAAAGAACAGATTATCTTGTTGCTATCACATTACTGTTTTAAGGGAGTTTGCCCTGAGCAATTTGGCTGCCATGCTTTATACCTTACACTGAATTTACAATGAAGTACTTCTAGCACAGTCTGTTGTAAGATGCTTTGAGATATTTGGTGGTTGGGAAAAGCACTATATAAATGCAAGTCTTTCTTTAGGTAGCATTTATTTGGAATATTCAGTGCACTTCTGTTTATTGTGTTTTAGTGTGTTGGCAACCACAGTGAAGTAATTTTTTTGCCGTTTTAATTATATTACTTAACTTAAATGGCAAGTTGTCAACTTCTACCGTTTCATATGTAAAATATTTTATGTTAAAAGGGAAAGAGTGCTGTAATTGGTTCACATTCTGAAAAATACAAATAAGTAGAGCTGTGTCCAGTGAAAAGGACCTTGAATGGAAGATAGCAATTGAGTTTTGCTGCATTTCAATTTCCTGTACAAATGACCCTTTCTTCCAACTGTCACCCTGTTGACAGCATCAGGACTGCTCTGAACAAAATAACTGATATTCTCTGTGATTGAGATTGCATTATTCCTTCTTACCCAGTTACTCCAACAATTGATCTCTCAGTCCTTTTTAACTGTCACTCCACTTGTACCTGTTCAGTAGAGGTAATGCTACGCTCTGGCTCCCACACAGTAATCTCTGGAGTTTCCCAAGGATCCATCTTTGGCTCTCCCCCTCAATATGATAACATCATCCATGAGCACGTATGTGAGGCATGTAACCTTCCACATGCAGAGGACCAGCTCTTACTTTTTGGCCACTTCTTGACTACTTGTTTTTGACACTCAAGGTTTTGGAAGGGTGATGATTTCTTCATTAATAAAAGCAAAACATTGCAGAGGCTGGAGATCTGAAATAAAAACAAAAGTGCTGGAAAATCTGAACAGATCTGGCAGCATCTGTGGAGAGAAAGAAACATAATTAATAGTTAAGTCCAATATGACTCCTCTTTGGAACTGAAGAGAGGTAGATATATATTGGGTTTTATGCTGTTGAAAAAGCGGGGGGAAGGGTCAGGTAGAACAAAAGAGAAAGGCAGGAATCTGTTAGAGGGCAGGGGAGATTAAATACCAGAGATGTCATGGAACAAAAGGCAAAGGGAGTGGTAATGGTAGTAGTTGAGAAATAAAGCATTCGTCCAGAGTAGATTTTAACAGCAGAATAAAGGTCAACTATTTCTAAAAGCAAAAACATGAGAACATGATACAGAACAACAACAAAAATACCTGGAAAAACTCAGCAGGTCAGACAGCATCTGCAGAGAGGGATACAGTTGGTGTTTCGAGTCCATGTGACCCTTCATCAGAACTAAAACAGAAATGAGATGAATTATGAGCTGGTAGAAGGGGGTGGGACAGGAGAGCTCGATAGGGGATCAGTGGTAGGTGGAGGCCAAGAAGAGACTGCCAAAGATGTCATAGACAAAAGGGACAAAGGGGTGTTGACGGTGGTGATATTATCTAAAAGATGTGCTAATGGGGACATTAAGGGAAGCAAGCTAGTGAAAGATGGCCCTAGTGCGGGTGGGGTGGGGGTAAGGGATCGAAATGGGCCAAAAGGTGGAGATGAAACAATAGATCGAAATAAATTTAAAAATAGGAAGGGAAAGAAAAAAATAGTTTTTTTAAAAATGATAAATTATTGGAAAAAGGGGGATCGGAAAGAGGGCGAGGATGGAGGAGAGAGTTCATGATCTGAAATTGTTGAACTCAATATCAAGTCCAGAAGGCTGTAAAGTGCCTAGTCAGAAGATGAGGTGCTGTTCCTCCAGTTTGCGTTGAGCTTCACTGGAACAATGCAGCAGGCCAAGGACGGACATGTGGGCATGAGAGCAGGGTGGTGTGTTGAAATGACAAGCGACAGGGAGGTCTGGGTCATGCTTGCGGACAGACTGAAGGTGTTCCGCAAAGCGGTCACCCAGCCTGCGTTTGGCCTCTCCAATGTAGAGGAGACTGCATTGGGAGCAGCGAATGCAGTAGACTAAATTGAGGAAAGTGCAAATGAGGCGCTGCTTCACTTGAAATGAGTGTTTGGGCCCTTGGATGGTGAGGAGGGGGGAAGTAAAGGGGCAGGTGTTGCACCTTCTACGGTTGCATGGCAAGGTGCCGTGGGAGGGGGTTGAGGTGCAGGGGGTGATTGAGGAGTGGACCAGGGTGTCCCGGAGGGAATGATCCATGCGGAAAGCCGCTGGGGGGGTGGGGGTGGGGGAAGGGAAGGTGTGTTTGGTAGTGGCATTATGCTGGAACTGGTGGAAATCGTGGCAAAAATTGCAGCAGAGGCTTGCATCTGAGAGTCCCAGCTGTGAACTCGACACCTACCATATTTGCAGGGACAGGAAGGGGCCTGGGTTGGGATTTGCGTATGCGCGTTTCACAGAGGCAACTGCTCATGGAAATCAACAGCTGTCTCCACTCGTGAGAGGTGTCTGAAACCTGACGTGCACAATTTAGACTTGGAAGGAGCACGAGGAGAAATAAATGGAAGGATGTGGTGATAGGCTTATAAATGCAGAGGGATTGGAGGAGGCTTGTGTGGAGCGTAAACACTGGCATAAAACAGTTGGGCCGAGTGGCTTAATGGAATTCCATACGGAAAATAAGTTTCCAAATTGACTTATTTACAATCCAGTGGGACCCCTCCTTTATTTACTGACTGCTTAGTGATAATTATCACTATATTGTGTATGTTTTCCCTAGTCTCACTTAGCACCATATGTATACAGTGTTTGTTCCTAGAGCTTTAATGTTTTTCGCTTGTCTAGATTATCCATGTAACTAACACCCAAGTTACTAAGCTTGTTGTGGACCCTCAGCCAAAAACAGAAAACGTTTGAAACATTCAACAAGCTGGACAGTATATTTGGAATGAACAGATGAATTTAACAAGACATTGCAGATGAATAGTATCTAAAAAAAATAACAAGGAATGAAATGGGGAGAAAAACACACAGACACATTGCTTGATGTACTGTTGTCCTTCTAGATGGTCACAGTCGTGGGTTTGGAAGGTGCTGCCTAAGGAGCCTTGGTGAGCTTCTGCAATGCATCTTGTAGGTGGTACACACTGCTGCTACTGTTCATCAGTGGTGGAGGAAGTCAATGTTTGTGGAAGGGGTGCCAATCAATCGGGTTGCTTTGTCCTTGATGGTGTCAAGTAGCCCGCTTGATTGGCACCCCTCCCACAAGCATTCACTCCCTCCACCACCAATGACTACTACTCAGTTTTTGTCTATCCAGACTATTTTGATTGATCATTGTGTCATTGGGTTGCGTCTGGCGATGGGTTCATTTGGTGGAACACTGCCTGGTGTACATGGATGCATGAGGGGCATGCAGAGAACTGGAGTGTGTGATGTGCATGTGTTTGCCGACGATTGGTGGTGGCGGTGGCAGCGTTGCAGTGGGGAGGCAGTGGTGGTGGTGGATGAAGTTGGTGGAGAACAAAAACAGCAAAGGGAACGGGTGCCCCAACAACAAAATTACCCAGGCTGGAGAGATTGTTTCAATGGGACAGGGATGGCATGGCATGGGAGGAGTGGATGAGATGAGAAATTGGCTAACTGGCAAAATGGCAGGAGCAATTATTTGGTACAACTTATATGTTCTGTGCTAAAAATGAAGATTAACTTGATTTAAATGCAGAGTTTTTATAAAAGTTGACAAGCGAATTAAAGGAATGCATTAGTGTTGGTGCTGCAGTTGAAGGTGATAACAATCTGTACAGTTTCTGTATAACTTCAATAGGTATGCCACCACACAAATTTAGACTCATGGTGGAAAGAGCATCATAATGTTGGTAAGAAATGTGAATCCTAAACAGGACTTTGTCACAGAACATGATTGGTAGTTAGGAAACTTTTTCTTCATGATGCATGCTAAAATTGTAACTATAAACTATTATAATTATAAAAATAGGCAGATTGCAAGGAAATATTATTTATTCCTCGAATAATATGGTGCCCATCAGATGTAAATCTGCCTTTTCAACTTAGGAGAAAATGGTCCCCAATTAGAAATTCATATTCTATGACTATAAACAAGGCATAAGTCCAGAATCTTGACAAAATTTGTATTTATGTTCTGTTACAAATGGGGAGAGATAGTGGGACAGCTTTCTCCCTTTTCCACACCTCTTGGTTGTCTGCAACAAGATGTACCATAGAGGGAATGTTTTAAACCTTTCTTAGTGTTGTGATATTCAGTAATAAACACGAAGCGGCTTTTAGTAAGTTTAAATCCGAAGAAAGGATGACGTTTATTCACACGACACCCCAAATGTAGACGCAATGAAACACACTCACTCCCTCATACACACAGTCACACAAGTAAAGATGATTCTGGAAAGCAAAGCGTATGTTAAGGCTATTAGCAAAAACAAATACAGGAAGTAGATAAAGTGGTTGGACAATCCTTTAGGATGGGATGTGTTGCAGGCCTGATGAAGTTCCGTCTCTTGGTTCTTCTGAAGATAAATGGAAATTAAAAGTCTCTGTGGCTGAGTTTCTGTAGACACTAATCTTGCAGATGAAGACAAATTAGCCTCCCCTCTCTCTCTGCCTGGGTTGGTTGACTGGTTGTTCAGGCAGGGGCCTGTTCTTCTTGCTAAAGGATGATCCCTCTTGTTCTGCTGCTTTGCAGACTGCTGTCCCTCCCTGGCCCTTGCTGTAAAAGAATTTGTGATCAGAGGTCGGATTTGGTCATGTGACCCCCCCCCCCCCCCCCCAGCCCAGGCTAAAAGATCAATATCTCCACTGTCCACCTAACTGATTTGAGGTTAGAAGCCACTGCTACACAATGGAGTTTTCATGGTAGCTGTTCACACCCCCTTGTGATGAATTGGTTTCCCTGCACCTTTCTTTAAGGGTTGAGTTGCAGACAATGCACCTGGGAGGGCTATTGATTTAGAGTTTTGGTAAATATCCAGTCAGCAGGATGTATAAATTCACAAGTGGTTTCACAGTGTGAATGTCTATTCAAGGGAGGGCACTCCACTGTCATCATTTATTAACATTTTAAGAACATTCTGGAAGCATGTTCAAACATGAGTTAATCCTTTGTGCAGAAATCACAGAACATCATCTGACCCATGGCAGCCATTTTGAGCAGCATTTTGACCGTTTTTAGGAATCAATTTTCAAAAGTCTGCATTGACTGAAGTCTGTATGTTGAAAGTTGGAAAATAATATTTTTGCAGGCATGACATAACTCTCTCAATTCCTAGGCTTTTTACACATGGACTGCTTAATGTGGCTTTTATCAGAGTGAGAAGTTTTGATTCTGTTCAAGTCTTTGTGAAGGAATAAATAGAAATCCTGTACTTAATGGAAGATTGTTGCATTAAAGATTCTAATTTGACTGCAAGTATTTTGTGGTTCTCTGCTAGTAATCAAATAATTTTCTTACTAAGTCTTCTACCTTGCCTCTGGGGCTTTGCAGTGGCAAGTGGGTTAATGCTTCATTCTGTTGAGTTGGCATTGATCAGGTTTTAGCCCTATTCCACTATCAAGCAAGAAGGTATTGACTACAGTCAGCAGAATCTTCCATGCAAGGGAAGATTGAGAGGGAAAAGTTGGACATGCGCAATCCTTGATGATGCGACTTGGGGTACTGCTAACAGCCTAGGAGCAGGTCGCATGCCTTACTGTTTCAGCTGACAATATCAAGGCAGATGGACAATCAGTACCCCATCATTTTTCTTTCAGAGTCCTAGTGAAAAATTATTGAGCCTTCAAGTAATTGTGTTTCTGTTAGCCACAGATGAGTTATGTGCCATTTAAAAATTGCATTTGCTTGAGATAAAAATTGAAACAAGTTTTAGTTTAAAAACCTGAGAAAAGCAAAACTTTAACTGGTTAATATTCAAAAGCAAGTCCATTACCTCATATTTTGAGATATTGCTCAACAGCAGAAATAAATTTTTGTCTCACACACTGCAGCTGGATAAGCAAATTTTATGAAAGTATTGATTTACTTTCAAACTGGACATTAAAAACTCAGCTGGCTCATTTGCTTTTGTTCTGTCTTACTTACACTCTGTCTCACTTCTCCAACCCAACTTGACATGTTCTCTAGGGGAAAAAATGAGGCTGTCGGCTAAATGTTCAGTTGAAAATTAACACAGATTCATCCAATTTTCTACTAAAGAAAGAAGACAGTGTAGAATTTAAAAATTAAAAATAAAAAAGGCCACAGATGTATAATCAGTATTGTTCATCACACTTGAAATGTGTTTTTTCTCTTTAAAAAAGATTTGAAGTTTATGCATTCATGCAGGTGCATCAGCATCTACATCCTCGCTGTACCTGTCATGTGGCTTCCAGCTAGAAACCATCATGCTATCCCTGATTACACTGTTATTTTAGTTTGTTTTCAGCTGCTCCACTCCAATCTTAACTTTTACGTGCAGCCCACCTCTTGTGCCTCAGCCTCCTCCCTATCCAATTCCTAGCCACTCTCTATTACTTTCCTGCCCTCCCATGTTTGCTGACTTTCTTAATACCAGAGCAAAAGATAATATTTTTTACTCTTCAATAACAAAAACTTGCATTTATATTGTTCCTTTAACCTAACAGCATGTTGCAAGGCACTTTACAGGAGCGTTACCAAACAAATTTTAGCATTGCACCACACATGGAGATATTAGGAAAGATGACCAAAGGTAGGTTTTGAGGAGTATCTTGAGAGGCGAGAGAGGCAACCTTCTCCAATCCATCCTTTTCAGTTTTAGTCTCATCTCCAATCTCTCTTCAAGATGCTTAAAATGACTCTGCTCCCATCCCATCTCTCTCGAAACACCCTTTTCAAATTCTTTAGATTTGTTTTTGCCCACCTCAACATTGTGACTTCCCAGGCTGTTACTCCAACCACAGTAAGTTACCTGTCATTGCCCCCTAACTTTAGACAGCATTTGACATGGTCAACAATGCCATCCTCTTCTGTTGTCCAGCTCTGCAAAACTGCTAATTGTCCCAGCGTGACTAAGAAAAGAATGGATTTGCATTTGTTTGTCTTTCATGACTTCAGGACATACCAAAACACACACAGCACACAAAATATTTTTGAAGTGTAGTCACCTTGTTGTATTGTTAGCTGGAGATGCTTTGCTTATTAAAAGCTATTGGACTAGAAATAGAACCCCTCGAGGTAAGTTTTAAAAAAAAATTGAAAGCTGTTTGTTGTGTCAGGAGGAGCAGGAGTTTGGGCTGGGGCTGCCCCTCTCATCTTCATCCTGAATATGCCTGACCCCAGACTCCAGACTACCCAAATTCCACCAGCCCAAATCTGGCAAGCTGCCTCCAGACCTCTTGTTTGGGGATGGTAGTTCACCATTCCATGTAAATAAGACCTGGCTAATAAAATGGACCATTCTTACCCCTGCACCTCCCACACAGCCAGCTTGCCCATTCTGTTGGCATGATGCCCAGGAATTAGAATTCCCTTTCCATTTCTGTGTGTCTGTAGGACCAAGTTTTTTTTTTTTAGTTTGGACTGGACTGCAGCGTTTCAAGAAGGCAGCTCACCCCCCAGCTTTTCAAGGGCATTTAGAAATGGGCAATAAATGCTGGCTTAGCCAGCGATGCCCACATCCCATGAATGAATAAAAAAAAACTAACCTCTCACCTGCCTTTTGAATATTTTAGAGCCTTGTACTTCCTCCTGCACCCTTAGGGCTTTCAGCTTTGCCCTTCCCCTTCACTATCTTTGACATTGCCTCAGCAGTACTTTAGAGTCATAGAGGTCTCCAGCACAGAAAAAGGCCCTTCGGCCCATCGAGTCTGCGCCAGTCAAACAAATACCTAACTATTCTAATCCCATTTTCCAGCACTCGGCCCATAGCCTCGTATGCCATGACATCGCAAGTGCACATCCAAATACTTCTTAAATGCTATGAAGGATTGTGCCTCTACCATCCTTTCCAATGAGTTCCAGATTCCCACCATCCTCTCCAATGAGTTCCAGATTCCCACCATCCTCTGGGTGAAAAAATTCTTCCTCACATCCCCTCTAAACCTCCTGCCACCAAGGGGAAAAGTTCCTTCCTGTCTACCCTATCTATGCCCCTCATAATTTTATACACCTCAATCTTGTCACCCCTCAATCTCCTCTGCTTCAGGGGAAATAACCCGCCTATCCAATCTCTCCTCATAACGAAAACTCTCCAGCCCAGGCAACATCCTGGTAAATCTCCTGTGCACTCTTTCTGGTCCAATCACAGCCTTCCTCTCATGTGGATTCCAGAACTGCAAGCAATACTCTAGCTGTGGCCTAACCAGCATTTTATACAGTTCCAGCATAACCTCCCTGCTCTTATATTCTATGCCTCGACTAATAAAGGCAAGTATCCCATATGCCTTCTTAACCACCTTATCTACCTGTCCTGCTACCTTAAGGGACCGGTGGACATGCACACCAAGGTCCCTCTGATTCTCGGTACTTCCCAGGGTGCCTATTCCTGTGCCTTGTTTGTCCTGCTCAAGTGCATCACCTCACACTTATTCGAATTAAATTCCATTTGCCACTGATCAGCCCATCTGACCAGCCCGTCTATGTCCTCCTGTAATCTGAGGCTACCCTCCTCACTGTTTACCACCCCACCAATTTTCATGTCATCTGCGAACTTACTGGTCAACCCTCCTACATTCAAGTCTAAATCGTTTATATATACCACAAACAGCAAGGGACCCAACACTGATCCCTGTGAAACCCCACTGGACAGAGGCATCCAGTCACAAAAAACACCCCTCGACCATCACCCTCTGTTTCCTGCCACTCAGCCAATTCTGGATCCAATTTGCCAAATTGCTTTGGATCCCATGGGCTCTTATCTTCGTTATCAGTCTCCCATGTGGGATTTTATCAGAAGCTTTTTTTTTCTTTCTGCAATTCCTATCTTAAAACCCTCTTTCTTGCCTTAACTTTTCTTCCTGCTTTAAATACCGCTTTGAATTTCATGTTTTTAACTAAACTTTGAATCACTCTTTAACCATTGTCCTTTGGCTTCCATCAGTTTTCTTCTGTAAAGCTGTAGTCTTGGGTGTTTTTCTATGTTAAATGTGCTGTATGAATGCAGGTTGATTTCCATTAGGCATTTTTTTAATATGTATTTGTTCTATGCAGAACTGTAATTGTATCTTGAAGATACTTATTATAGGATGTTATTTGGCTCCTTAAATTGATTTGGGCTTTGTAACTCATTTTGTGTGTGTGTTTCTTTTTAAAATTATCTTTTTGTTCATGCCAGTGCACACACAAATGAAACTCTTGTATGTTTGCAGCTGAATAAACCATTTTTAAAATATTAAACCACTAGATGTCCATACGGGGGAATAATATCAACAGAAGAGACCTGATGCACAAATTGGTGACTAAAGATGTCCAAACTTGATAGTAGTTTGTGAGGAAAAAGTTTCTTCTTGAAACTGCTTACAATTTCTGTGCCTGTTTGGTGTCCTGCTTTGTTAGATCCTGCTGTTTGTTAGAAGGCTATAGGGAATCCCTGAGCATTGCATGCTGATTGATGGCTTTTAGACAAAATTTCAGGGGTGGTTGTAACCTAGTTTACTCCAGGGACCATTGCATTAAACTGGCAGACAAAAGAAAATGCAGGTCTATTACCCAGCTCTAGTGGGTAGACGTTCAGTCTCCAAGCACCATAAGATAAGCACACGTGGAGGAACGAGAGTGCATCAGGGACTGGAGTGATCTATGGACTCCTGTGGACTTGTAGCTAGAGGCACTAACTTCAGCATGTCAATCTGGATTAGGCATGGGAAAGATGACTGGTGGGCTTTTATTAAAAAAAAAGGTTACTATTCATTTAAATAGTTTCTGCTTTGGATCTGTGGTATTTCCCTGAAGAAGGAAACTCAGAAAACAGATTTGCCAGAAATTAGTTCAGCTATCAAACTATGCTGCGTACCAGATGTAAATGCTAATTAGAGTACCTAGGGGGAGAACGGATTACTAATATCCTCTAGGCAGCACCATACATTAGAGGTGAAAACCTCCATTGCATAATACAAATTTTTATATGCACGGAACCATAGGAAAGCCTGTCACTGCTCCGTTATTGACAGCACATGTATCTGCTCACCAAGTCAGTTTAAAAGGCTGCAGAAATTGTAGAAGGAAAAAACTATATGCTGTAGAAATTAAACTTTACTTTCTATATTTATACTGATTAAAATAACGTGCTTTAAGTACAAGTTTAACTTTTACTATAATTAAACTGTAGCTGAATATAAATGGCGCAATTAAGTGGTGTTTTCAATTGATAATTCCCCGTGTAAGTTTTTTTTACTGCATGAATAAATTGTGGAGGAAAGGCAATACAAGTACAAATTGCAGTAGAAGGCAGCAGTGCCTCTGGGCTACAAGAATGATTAATAAATATAATGTAATCTGTAGTTACAGAGTGACATTACTGCACGCTAGAGGGCATGGTTTTAGATTTTTCAAACCTCAACGAATTCAACACCATTACAATCAATGTGTCAATCTCTCCTGCAATCGCACTTTCAACAGGAAAACAAATACAGCTTTGTTTTAAGACATTTCAGTTGGATTTAGTACATGTTGGACAGCTTTAATTAGCTGTAAAATATGCAACATTTAAATTTGGTTTCATATATTTAGTTCTGTGACAGGACATATGATTCTAGCTGGTTAACTTAATACTGGGGAAAAAATTACGATCTTGTGTAGATCATGGCTGATCAAGTTTCATAGACATTCCATTGTCATGTTCTTATAGGGTGCAAGGTAAAGTTATATGGAAAGCAGGAGCTCTAGTTTTTTTGAAAATCATGAATTTGCAAGTATGCATACACAAAGCTACAGTATCCCCACTTAACTGATGTAAGTGATCAGAATAACCAGACTGGTTATAACCTAATCTGCTGATATAGTGTACTTTTGTAGAAATTGAGGCAATATGCAATCAGCATGGTAGATTTAATGGCATAGAATACATAGTGCTGTTTCATAACTGCTCACTCACATCCATTTCTTGACTTGACTTATTCTGTTAGAGGTTTGAGTAAATGTTGGTTGCAGTAAAAGAGCCCTGTTAACCAGCTAGTTTTATGAACTAATGAGGGATAATCCGTTTTAAACTTCCCTAAACTAAATTTGTATCTACCTAGCAGGAGCTGTAAATTGGATCATAATATTTTGATTGTGAAAATAGATTTCATGGGAACATGAATGGGCCATTCATTCCCTCAAGCCTGCCCTACCATCCAACCAGATCATGGCTGATATGTACTTCAACTCCATTAGTTGACTTAGCTCCACATCACTTGTTAGCCTTACCTAACAAAAAAATCTATTGAGCACAGCTTTCTCCAACTGTCTGAGCATCCACACAATTGTTTTGGTGAGAGAATTCCAGATTTCTCCTACGGGAAGTAATTTATTAGACAATTATATAAATTGAAGGCAAAATCTACGGTATTTGTGGCTGTAAGGATGTAGTAATGCTGTACCTATTGTGTGGGATTCCAAACCTGATTCTCTTGTGATTTTTGTTTTAACAATAGTTGAAAAGTAGATTTTAAAAATTGAAGGTTTACCAGTGTATAAAAGAAGGGAATTTTGGAGATTTTTTTTTAAGATTAGCTTGTGCTAAATAAATTCAGTTCTCTAACTGGTGGTAGAGTTGCTAATAGGATTTTATTTTTATTTCAAGCAGTGAGGCACTCCTTCCCTGCTGTTTTCAGTGTGCAGCTGAGCAAGCTGCAGCTGCACATTCCCACCCACCTATAGCCAGAGCCCACGGGACAGTGACACGTGTTAGATTCTTAGCATGTTCTGTTACTGCATCTGATGTGAAGTGAGGCAGAGTAAGTGAGGGTAGAAGTATGCTTGTGCATTTCATCTCTATTGATCCTTTCTTTTAAAAAAAACTTAAAATTGATGAGAAATTAGACACTCGGCTGCTTCAGCAATAAAATGAAAAGGGAAATTAATTTCTATAATCCAGTACAGATGTTGAATTAAATTTCATCTATCTATAGACAGGCTTCTTGGGGTTTTTTTAACCTCTTAAAAGGTCAGACTCTGGTCTAAAATTGATTTCTTCTTCCTGTACACTGGCCCCACCCCAAACAAACTTTCCCTCTTCTTGCCATCCTCAGTTCACTAAAGAGTTTGTGATCACATTTTTATTATTTTGAATTTAAGGAAGGTTTTATTACAGCACTCGAGTTTTTCACACAAGTGGAATGAATGTGTTTTTGTATTGACAATGCAAGTTATTTACACCTTGTGTCTTTCACATTCCTGATCAAACAGTAGTTGCATTGAACATCCCTGCACCTGTCAGCGCATGTCAGAGCTGAATCTAATCAAGAGGAAAGAAGATGAGTCTTAGATCTTTTTTCCACTTGTCCATTCCTGAAGGCACTGACTCATGTTGGTAATGCAGTTCCAGAAGTGTCGAACATAAGGATGTACAGGAGCTGAAAAGACTTCTGTGATCCATCCAGGTAGTACCATATCACTTGATGTATTTCACATCCCCCTAAAAAAAATTCTGCAGGAAATTATTCAGCTGTCTTGTTTTTGCTAATACAAACAACTATCTTACCCCCCCCCCCCCACAACCAACTCTCCTGGAGAACCATTTCATATATTCGTTATCTGTGTAAGGTAGTTAAATGTAAACTCGTTTTACCCTTCCTCTAAGTGTTAATCTGTGCCCTCTTGTCATTGACGTGGCTGTTAAATGTCCTGATGCTTTTCTATGCCCTTTAAGATCTTGAATAATTTAGAAGATCGCCCTTGAGTGCTCTCTTCAGTGTAAGCGTTCCCAGCTTCTGCAACCTCACTTTTATAACTCAGGTGCTAAATGCCAACCGTTAGTTCAGTTGCCCTTCATTACATCACGTCTAATATCTGACTCTACCTTTATCATTTGGTAACCAGAATTGTGTTCTTCATAAACTTGATCAGTTCCTAAGGTTTTTCCTGTTTGCTTTCTTTACTGGTGCTGCAAGTGCTGCTGGTTTCAGCAGTCTTATTATCCTGTAAATTAATGTGATTTAACCTAATTTGCCAGAGTTGATGGCTTTGCATTTATCCACATTAAGTGATATCTGCTTTTCAGCTTAAGTTCTGTATTTCTCAGGATGCCCTTCAGTACTTTCCCAGCAATGGAAGTCAAGCTGATGACTATATGGTTATATCTGTGCTCCTTTTTTATAGATGGGTATTGCATTCATCCTTTTCCTGTCCTTAGGCATCCGCCCTTTCCAAGGATTCTCTAAAGCTACCTGCTCAAACATATTAATTTCAACTGGCTACATTCCTCTAAGGTACAAAGAATCTGATTCAGTCTTGACTGACATCAGTTGTCTTCAGCCTTTCCATTACCTGTATCAGTTATTTTTTTATATAGTCTCATAATTTTTCATTTAAATTTTACATATAAAAAAGAGCAAAGCCCAGTCAGCCTTCCTATCAGCGCAAAACAAACTATTCATTTAACATACTCAACAATTCCTTGGTCCATTCATTTAGTGTCACTTTTGAAGTCCTTAGGCCGTATTTTGCCATCCCAACATTAGGCAAACCCGTATTGGGAGGGGCTGGGGTAAAAAGAGGTAGCAACTTGTGTTGCTTCAGTCAGGACCTTGAATGTTTTTTCTGGTGATGTAATGGTGGATGTTCTGGAGTAAGCATTCTTCATTTACCCTGATTTACCAGCTTTCATGAAAGATGTGTTTTGGATCTGCCTTATGTTGTACATTCCCTATTTTTATTCTTCCATGGGATATGGGTGTCGCTGGCAATGCCAGCATTTGCCCAGTACTTGTGGGACCCCACCCCGAATCCCCATCATCTGGTATTTTTAAGGGTGTGAGTTGCAATCCACACTGAGCAATTTCAATGTTGGTGGCTTCATTGCAGGTCTGGTGATTTCAGACCCAACCACCCCCCCCACAATTTTCATGGATTGGGCAGACTTCTGAAAGAGGAGTGGTTCATGCCATGCCAACTCAGAGGTGTCATGGGGAAAACCTTTTGTGGAGTCAGAAACCTTTTGGCAGGGAAATTTAAAAGGTGTTGCCAATTTCAAATGTCATAAGATGCTGTATGATTTTAAGTGTTTTTAATGCAGTGATTGTTCTTAATCTTTGTTCTTAAAAGGTAAATGACTGTTAAGTTGACCAACATTGTGAAAGTGGGAACATCTTCAGATGCATTAGAGTATTTTATCCACTGGATAAAGTGCTCTTCTGCATTGAACAGTATTGAAGTTAAGATTATACTGTGGCAATTATACCCTGTGCTTTAACCTTTTTATTGATTGACTGTTCAGCCATTGAAGCAGTGGAACAGACGGCTGAATTCTTTGACTGGCAAGTCAGCCATCTGTTCCACTACTTCAAAGCTTTAATGCATTTGGCTCTGGAGGCTTTGTTGACACAGTTGTGCAATGGAATCTTATTATGTATGCTTGGCTAAGCTCCAAATCCCACTAATAGATTAAGCTCAGCAGGGATTATTGGTACAGCTGCCAGGAGGACTGAGTTTTTTTATATTGATACTATTTTCATGGTCATAAAATTATGTCCAGGAGGTGGGATTGCTACATCAGGAAAGCCCCCATTTATCCCACCTCAGGGGAAAATCCGGATCCTTCTTTCCCTGTCTGCCTATTTGTTATGAAAAAATGTAAAAGCCTTTCATTTAGGCATTTTTCTTAGTGATATCAATTGTGTTTCCCAATTTGGCTCTTTTGACTGTTTATTTTAATCTACCTAACTTTGCTCATTTCACAGACAGACCAGAAGGCATGTCTTTATACTTTTTGCATCCATATCAATTAATCCACTTCTTTGAGTGGTATATGATTACTTTGTAGTGACAAAGTATTCTTGAAAGCGTTCCAATTTCCCTTTCTATCCCCGTCTTCTAAAATACTTGTTCAGTGTCTCCACCCAACTACCCCCATGTTCCCTGAAAATTGCTTTCCAATGTTCGAGGTTTGCTAATTATTCCCTCCCGCTAGTGTAAGCCTTAAGGGAGATGATGGGGTAGTGGTATTGTCGCTGGACTAGTAATCCAGAGATCCAGGGTAATGCTCGGGTTCAAACCCTGCCATGGAATTTGAATTCAATAAAAATCTGAAATTAAAAAAAGTTTAATGATGACCATGAAACCATGGTCAATTGTTGTAAAAACCCACCTGGTTTACTAATGTGCTTTAGGGAAGGATATCTGCCATACCTCTGGCCTACCTGTGACTTCGGACCCACAGCAATGTAGTTCTCTTAAATGCCCTCTCAACTAGGGCAACTAGGTCGCCTAGCCAGCGACGCACACATCCCGTGAATGAATATTTTTTTAAAAACTTGTGCTCTCGGCTAACACCCTGATAATGTGGACAGTAGCTGTCGATTGCCAGGTACAAAGAAAAAATATGTTTTGTTCCCCTGGAGATTGTCACTGATGGAATCGAACAGGGAAGTTAGTTGGGCCCCTCCATGTTCTTGGAAAATGAATCCATAGGCAGCTTTTGAGTTGCTATTTTGTGCATTATTTGGATTGTTATTGGAAGCGAGGTGCAAATAATAAATACTTGTCTGTCACTGACAGTAACATTCTACTTTAACTTCATTTATAGCAATAGTACAATGTTGTAGAAATAAACGGCCGACCTCTAGTTTAATGATGAACTACAACCTTGTGAAATTGTTGAACAGTAAATCTTTTTGAATGATCCACTGAGCACATTAATAGTTTAATCCATTCAGGGAGTATGCTACCTTGACAGTGTGTACAAGTAAGGGTCATCAAGGAGATGCATTTATTTGAGGCAGAAAATGGAAAAGGAACATGAGAGCAGTCCTGGTCAGTTAATGTGGATCGCTTGACGGAAAGGATTTTAATTTGAAGCCTGAAGTGTTGAAGTTGATCCATCCAATTCCAACTATGTAATATAATGTATTAATGAGACGTTGGTATAATTTCAAAATTGAACTAAGTGTAATAAACTTGGATGAAATCAGCTCACTCCATGCCTCATTGAACAGTGTATGGTCATCTGTTTTGTACCATGAGATGGTAATCTTGAATACAGGTGCTGCAACTTTGCCCTCACATTACCAGTGCATGGCTGAGCAAGTGAAACTGTTCCCAAGACATAGACAAGTTAACAGTTCATAATGATGAAGTAAAAACAAATCCTCTCTGAGGTTTATGACTCAAAACAGTTTTGGTAAGAGCAATTTGATGTCGTCAAATGAAACCTTTTGCAGAATCTTCCCCTTTTTCTGTTTTTATTTAAATGTAGCTCATTTTTCTTTCTGCTGTTGAATTGACATTTAAAATTAAGATGCTTTTGTATTCTTTGCATAAATGCGGAAGTCTGGCTTGTGCATTTGTGAAACTTGTGTTGCTTCAGTCAGGACCTTGAATGTTTTTTCTGGTGATGTAATGGTGGATGTTCTGGAGTAAGCATTCTTCATTTACCCTGATTTACCAGCTTTCATGAAAGATGTGTTTTGGATCTGCCTTATGTTGTACATTCCCTATTTTTATTCTTCCATGGGATATGGGTGTCGCTGGCAATGCCAGCATTTGCCCATCCCTAATTGCCCTTAAACTGCATGGTTTGCTAGGCCATTTCAGAGGGCAATTAAGAGTCAGCCACATTGCTGTGGATCTGGAGTCACATGTTGGCCAGACCAGGTAAGTATAGCAGATTTCCTTCTCCAAAGAACATTAGTGAGCCGGATTGATATTATCAATCAATAATAGTTTCATGGTCACCATTACTGAGACTGGCTTTCAATTCCAAGTCTTTTAAAATCTATTTTTAGAATTTAAATTCCATCAGTGGGATTTGAATCCATTAGCCTGGCCCTCTGGATTATTGATCCAATGACATTACCACCAAGCCACTGTCTCACCCTTAACAGTTGTTGTATTAATTTTGCTATACCATGGATGATTTACCTCTGAGCATGATCATGCTTCTGATGCCATGGGCTTAACTCATACAGAAACAGTTGGTCCCTGGGCAGAAATATTGCATCATTGATTTACCCAGTGGTGGTTGAAGAGTCTAGGGCTTGGTTGGCTGAAGAAGGGACCTTTTTGTTGATTTTTCAGCCAATGAAAGGCCAATTTTTCCAATCCTTTTTTCTCACCCCAGACTAGATTGTGTCCTAGGAGTTTAAGACATGAAAGTTTTTTTTCTCCCGAAAGAAAAGAATATTTGGAAAATGGGGAAAAGAAAAGAGAGGGAATGGAAGGATTAAGCAAGCAGACGGTGTTTATATTTGAAGCATTTATTTACATGTTATACAATTAATATAGTTCCAAAATTACTCCTTATAAGCAAACTAAGACGCCATGGACCTGTGGAAGTCTGATGGTTAAGTTAGTGTGGAAAATGTTGCCATGCTTAAAGTTACTTCTGACTGCAAATGCAAACACTAGTTTGAAATTGCTTCTATAATGTGAGGTAAACCAGAATTGCAAAAATGTTCAGAGGCTCAAATTCATTGAGATTCAGAAGACGAATCGGAATTTCACCAATTCCTTTTGTTGCTGTTTGGAACTGTTATGAATTACTTGTTTTCCCTCTCTGGTTGCAACCATTGAATAAACAAAATAAAATGTATGCTATCTTTTAAAAACTTTTATTTTCTGTTGTTTTTAGGCCATGTGGTTTAATACTTCAGCCCATAGTGAAATAGTAAACCTCGATAGTGGAAATATTGATGAAATCTTAGGTAAGTGCTCCTTCAAAATTTTATCTAAGTTTCTTCATATGACAAGGATTGGAATCAGAGTCCATGTAGACTCTTAGAATGTAATCTGCTCAGGACTGCATCATGTTTGAAAAAGAAAAACTTGAAAGGGTATGGAAAAAGCACTGGGGGATTAGATTAAATGTTACAACTCTTTCAGAGACCAGCGAAGGCAAATGGAACTGAATAGCCTCTTCTATGCTATAAAATTCCACGATTCTGTGGAATTGTAATAGATGCAATCTCATAGACTGAACACTGAGACATCCAACTACTTTGTTTGAATATTGTGCAGTCCTCCCCAGTATTGTTGGCAGTCTCCCTGACCAACTTCTTAATTTCATCTTCAGCCTCATTTTTAAAATAATCTTGCTTAGGTATTCTGGTCTCTTTACTTAAGGAGAGATATACATGCATTGGAAGCAAGCACCAAGGCTCCTTAGGCAGCACCTTCGAAACCCACGACCACTACCATCTAGAAGGACCAGGGCAGCAGACACATGGGAACACCATCACCTGGAAGTTCCCCTCCAAGCCACTCACCATCCTGACTTGGAAATATATCACCATTCCTTCACTGTCGCTGGGTCAAAATCCTGGAACTCCCTAACAGCACTGTGGGTGTACCTACACCACAGGGACTGCAGTGCTTCAAGAAGGCAGCTCACTACCGCCTTCTCAAAGGCAATTAGGGATGGGCAATGAGTGCTGGCCTAGCCAGCGATGCCTACATCCTGTAAATGAATTTTTTAAAAAAGTTTATAGAAGATTTACGAAGCTAATCCCTGGGTTGAAGGGGATGTCTTATGAGGAAAGGTTGAGCAGATTTGGCCTATACTCAGTCGAGTATACTCAGCCCTTGCCACCAGCAGGCCTCTCCATTGGACGTGGGCTGCTATGTAGGAAGTTACCACCACCCCCACCCACCCCACCCCAGGAATACCTGCCAGAGTTTACCTGGCAGATTGCTCATATGATAGGACGAGATCCTGAAATGGCCTTTTGCCAGTGCGGGAAGGCTGTTCTCGATCCTTCCTGCCCCAGACTTAATGGGGGGAATGGGGCGGGGAGTTGAGAAGGCAAGAAGGATTTCATCTCGCACCTTCCCACCCCTGGCACTGCCCCCCACCCCGCCCCCTTCCCAGCCTGCCTCAGGGAGCATTAAATTCTGACCTGTATCTACATGATTTGCACTTAAAAACATGGTATTTATAATATCTTTGTTAACGCAGTATTTGTAGCAGTATTGTTTAGCTAATGTTCAAAATTTTAAATGTGCTCTGGAAGGTACTGTGGAAATGTTAACTTATTGTAATTTTTTTTTTGCTCCCCAGGCAATGCAGATGTTGCACTAGTAAATTTTTATGCTGATTGGTAAGTGAAACATAAATAATGCATTTGCAAATTGACTTTCATATTTGCTGTTGGGATGTGGTGGCATTGGCAAGGTTGCATTTAGTTGTCCGGTGTATCTTCTGCAACTGTTGCAGTGATGCTCCCACAATGTTGTTACATCGTAAATTCCAGGATATTGACACAATAACGATGACAAAATGGAAATATGAGACTTCGAGGGGAGCTTTAGTACAATGGTGTTCCCATGACATGGCTACTTTTTTTTACATTCATTCATTGAATATGAGCTTCACTGGCTAGGCCAGCATTTATTGCCCATCCCTAGTTGCCCCTGAGAAGGTGATGGTGAGCTGCCTTCTTGAACCGCTGCAGTCCTTATGGTGTAGGTACACCCACAGTGCTGTTTATGAAGGGAATTCCAGTGACTGAAGGAACAGTGAAATATTTCCAGGTCAGGATAGTGAGTACTTGGAGGGGAACTTCCAGGTGGGGGTGTTCCCATCTATCTGCTGTCCTTGCCTTTTAGATGGTAGTGGTCGTGGATTTGGAAGGTGCTGCCTAAGGAGCCTTGGTGAATTCCTGCAGTGTATCTTGTAGATGGTACACACTGCTGCTACTGTGCATCGGTGGTGAAAGGAATGAATGTTTGTGGATGTGGTGCCAATCAAGCGGACTGCTTTGTCCTGGACAGTGTCAAGCTTCTTGAGTGTTGTGGGAGCTGCACCCATCCAGGCAAGTGGGGAGTATTCCATCATACCCCTGACTTGTGCCTTTAGATGGTGGACAGGCTTTGGGGAGTCAAGGAGTGAATTACTTGTCACACGATTTCTAGCCTCTGACCTGCTCTTGTAGCCACAGTATTTATATGACTAATCCAGTTCAGTTTCTTGTTAATGGTAACCCCCCCCAGGATGTTGATTGTGGGGGATTCAGTAATGGTAATGCCATTGAACATCAAGGGGCGATGGTTGGATTCTCTCTTGTTGGAGATGGTCATTGCCTGACACTTGTGTAGCGCGAATGTTACTTGCCACTTGTCAGCCCAAGCCTGGATATTTTCCAGGTCTTTCTGCATTTGGACATGGACTGCTTCAGTATCTGAGGTGTCGCAAATGGTGCTGAACATTGTGCAATCATCAGCAAACATTCCCACTCCTGACATGATGGAAGGAAGGTTATTGATGAAGCAGCTGAAGATGGGCCTAGGACACTACCCTGAGGAACTCCTGCAGTGATATCCTGGAGCTGAGATGACTGACCTGCAACCATCTTCCTTTGTGCTAGGTATGACTCCAACCAGTGGAGGGTTTTCCCCCTGATTCCTATTGACTCCAGTTTTGCTAGGGCTCCTTGATGCCACACTTGGTCAAATGCGGCCTTGATGTCAAGGGCTGTCACTCTCACTTCACCTTGGGAGTTCAGCTCTTTTGTCCATGTTTGAACCAAGGCTGTAATGAGGTCAGGAGCTGAGTGGCCCTGGCACAACCCAAACTGGGAGTCAGTGAGCAGGTTATTGCTAAGCAAGTGCCACTTGTTCTGTTGATGACCCCTTCCATTACTTTACTGATGATGAAGAGTAGACTGATGGGGCGGTAATTGGCTGGGTTGGATTTGTCCTGCTTTTTGTGCATAGGACATACCTAGGCAATTTTCCACATAGCTGGGTAGATGCCAGTGTTGTAGCTGACCTGGAGCACAAGTCTTCAGTACTATATTTCCAGAATATTGTCAGGGCTCATAGCCTTTGCAGTATCCAGTACCTTCAGCCATTTCTTGATATCACAGAGTGAATTGAATTGGTTGAAGACTGGCATCTGTGATACTGGGGACTCTGAAGGAGGCCAAGTTGGATCATCCATTCACACTTCCGGCTGAAGATTGTAGCAAATGCTTCAGCCTTATCTTTTGCACTGATGTGCTAGGCTCCTCCACCACTGAGGATGGAGATATTTGTGGAGCCTCCTCCAGTGTGTTTAATTGTCCACCAGCATTCACAGCTGGATGTGGCAGGATTGCAGAGCTTTGATCTAATCCGTTGGTTGTGGGGTCGTTTAGCTCTGTTTTATCACTTGCTGCTGCTTATGCAGTTTGGCATGCAAGTAATCCTGTGCTATAGCTTCACCAGGTTGACACCTCATTTTAGGTATGCCTGGTGCTGCTCCTGGCATCCCCTCCTGCATTCTTCGTTGAACCTGGGTTGATCCCCAGTTTGATGCTAATGGCAGAGTGGGGGGATATGCTAGGCGATGAGGTTACAAGTTGTGTTCAAGTACAGTTCAGCTGCTGTTGATGGCCCATGGTGCCTCATGGATGCCCAGTCTTGAGTTGCTAGATCTGTTCGAAATCTATCCCATTTAGCATGGTGGTAGTGCCACACAACATGGAGGGTATTCTCGGTGTGGAGGCGGGACTTTGACTCCACAATGACTGTGTGGTGGCCTCTCCTCCCGATACTGTCATGGACAGATGCATCTGCAGCAGGCAGGTTGGTGAGGATAAGGTCAAGTATGTTTTTCCCTTTTGTTGGTTCCCTCACCATCTGCTGCAGACCCAGTCTAGCAGCTATGTTATTTAGGACTCGGCCAGCTGGGTCAGTAGTGATGCTACTGAGCCACTCCTGGTGATGGATATTGAAGCCCCCCCACCCAGAGTGCATTCTGCGCTCTTGCCACCCTCAGTGCTTCCTCCAAGTGGTGCTCAACATGGAGGATCACTGATTCATCAGCAGGAGGTTTTCTTGCCCATGTTTAACCTGATGCCCTGAGACTTCATGGGGTCTGGAGTCGATGTTGAGGACTCCCAGGGCAACTCCTGACTGTATACCACTGTGCCATCACCTCTGCTGGGATGGTGACAGTGGTGTCTGGGACATTGTCTACAAGGTACGATTCCGTGAAGATGACTGTCAGGCTGTTGCTTGACTAGTCTGTGAGACAGCTCTCCCAATTTTTGAGGGTGTTGATTCCTGAGTCTAGTAGGAGAGACGTTCATCAGAGTAACTGCACTGTCCATTGTAACATTGACTATAAGAATTCCTATGATTAAATCAACTTGTAAATCTTTATACCTGGAGCTAGCTTGCTTTCTAGAGCATATTATAGACTGCTGAACAATTAGAAAAATAATTGAGTGTGAATATTGTAGACAGGTGATAGGGACGTGCATTAACTATGGAATTATAATTGTACAAGATTAATCATCCAAAAATGGATTGCAACAAGAAAAATGTTTGTGCTGAGAAAATGGTGATTTGGCAGTGTGTTTGGGACTCTGGTGTCAGTCAATACACTGCTACTTCAAGTAATTTGAACTTGACTCGAGTCTGAGTAAATCAAGAAGGCAACCAAAAAATGTAAGCGAGCATTTGGGAAATAAAAGCATAATTAGGTTCCATGTAAGAGTTGAACAAGATATTAAAAATATAGATGAGCATATTTGACTGGAAAGAGAAAATTGGAATGAGATATTGTGCAGTTCAAATTGATATTTAACATTTAAATAGGAAATGGAAAGGATACAAATTCAACACATTCAAGTAAGGAAAAAGGGGTAAAATTTAGCCCTCTGAAAGATCACATTTACATTTGGCTCTCTTTTAAGACCCTAGGAGGGCCAGTGAAGTGCTATTTTTATTTTAGTTGCTATTGTAACGTATGAAAACACAGCAGACAGTTTGCACATAGCAGTGAGATAAATGCCCAGATAATCTGTTCCAACGATATTGGCTGAAAGATAAATGTTGGCCAAGGCACCGTGAGAATTCCCTCACTCTTCACATAGTACCATGGGATCTTTTACATCCACCAGAAAGAGCAGACAGGGCCTTGGTTTACTGCCTCATCTGAAAGAAGGCACCTCTGATGCAGAACTCCTTCAGGACCACACTGAAGCATCGACCTAGATTTTGTGCTTGAGTCCTGGAGCGGACCTTGAAACCACATACTTCTGACGTGGGTGAGAGCCACTGAACCAATGCTGATTCCATGAATGAATAAGGTTAGATCAAATTTTTAAAAAATAAAACAACAGTACCACTAAATGGGACAGATAATAAAAGATAGGAAAAATGTAAGGTAATGTAGAAAATCTGCTAAAAAAATTTTAGCAAAGAAGGAGTGGGGCAGACAAAAAAAAAATTAAAGGTGAATTATTAAGATATTAGTCAAGGGAAGGGCCACAAAGAGATGAAGGCAGAAATACTAAATAAGTAGTTTGCCTGCTCTTTACAGGTGATTCTTCAATGAGAAATAGTATTAAAGAAGTTATGGGAAATTAAGGTAAACAATCGCCAATGCCCAGTTGTTTATGCCCAAGGATCTTGAAGGAAGCTCAGGAAGAAATAGAGGCTTTGACTTTAATTTTCCAACTGAAGGATAGCAGATGTAAACGGCCCTTTCAACAAAGCATAGTGAATCTTACTTCTGCTTTGGTAAACTATTAGAGTTTTTGATACAAGATTTGAGTTACTAGACAATAGGAGACGCAAGAGTTAATCAGGGCCAGTCTGCATGGATCACAAAAAAGCAGTTCGTACTTGACCTACCTTATAGAATTATTTGAAGAAATAACACAGGATATGCAATAGCTATGGTTTTATATAGTTTCAAAAAATCATTTGATAAGATACACAGGAAAGACTCTCGGCAAAAGTGATGGCAAGTGGAATTAAGGAAATGTAACCTGGATAGCAGGATGTTTGGAGGGCAGTAAGCAAAAAGTTGGGTTAAAACAAGTTCCTCAGAATGGAAAGATGTGGTATTCCACAAGGGTGTGTTTAGAGTTACTCTTATCCACTCTACTTACACATAAGGTCTGAATTTAGAAATTGAGGGAAAAAATGTTGAAATTTACTGATGATGTGAAATTGGGTATCACTAAATGTAGTGACAATGGTGAAAAACAGGCGACATAGAGGGGCTAGCAGGTGGGCAGACAGTGATGGGTACAGTCCAATGTAGAAGCATGTGGTGTTGGACATTTTGGAAGTAAGAATCAGGAAAAGAAATACCTTTTTAAGATTTTAAATAAAGAGATTTGTATTTTTATGGTGTCGTTTACATCATTGGAACATTGCAAGTACTTTCATCCAATTAATTACTTTTGCAGAGTGGTCACTTTTTGGTGGGAAAAAATTGTCCGTTTGTACACAGTAAGGTCCCACAAACAGCAATGAGATGAATGACACATTAATGTTTAGTCCCTCAAACATCATCACATAATGTTGACCAAACCAAGAGAATTTCTTACTATTTGTTCATCTAAGCAGGTAGGCAGGGCTCTGGTTTAATGGTCTAATTTAAAAGTTGGCACCTCTGATGGTGCAGCACTTTTTCAGTATGCACTTAAGGGTCAACCTAGATTAGGGGCTCAAATCCTGGAGTGTAGCTTGAACCTATATCCACCTAACTCAGTTGAGAGTGCTACCATTGAGTAGTGGAGATGTGTGCAGATATACTGGTTTTTAAAACTGGCAGCATAAATGGTTACAGTTGCTTAAAAAATGCAAAATAGTTATTGGCTTTGTATCTGGAGCCATAGAATACAAAAAGGAAATAGTACATTTCAAAAAACTTTGGATCACATTTTGAATATAGTGGGGAGTTTTGGGCACCCACCCCAGTTTTGGAACAAAACAATAGAAAAGATGTAGCTTTCATAGGCAAGTATATTACGAGAGATAGAGGCTGCAGTTGTATAGAATAATGGTTCTCGAATATTTTTTGCCTGCACACCACTTAGGTGGAACAAAAGACCTCATGGACTATCTACCTAATCCACCTGCTTTTGTTTGCCAGAGCAAAAAAATTCAACAGTTAATGGGAACATTTGTGTCTCATCAAAAACCAATGAACTGATGCCTAGTTCCAAGCTGGAGAGCTTCAGTCTCATATCTCCACGTTCACTTGGTTCCTCCTCTTTGTTTTCAGTGCCACAAGTGTTGAAAATCTGACTTTGCAGTTGTATGTTGTAAATGTAATATAAATCTCGCTTATAAAGCTATATCGTGTTGCTCGCGCCTCTGACAACTTGTGCCATGCACACGGGACCCAATCTGGTTGTGTATTGACACGCGAGAGGTGGGAGTGAGGGTCCTGGCCTATTTGCTGCATGGCCTTGGCTATGGCATTGTGCATCAGTGACTTGCACTTCGGACAAGTCCGCAGACCACCTGGAGGACCCAGACCACACTTCCTACAGGTAACAGAGAGACCCGGTAAGTTGGAATTTTTTTCATGACAACTTAAAAGGTTGTGGTGACCAAGGTTGTGAATATATAAATAGTAAAACATTTTTCATTGGTTAGTGATGGGGCACAAATCATAAGGGTCGAATGGGGAGATTAGGAAATGTTTGTTTATGCATAATATTGTTGAATACAGTCCATAAGTACTTATAGAAAGGAACAGCTTGAAAATGGAAAATGTGAAATGACATCAGGAGTGAGTAGGGAGATTGCAGAAGGGGGTTTTTGGAGAAAACCAGTAAGTAGTCACCGTTTAACCTTCTAAGCTGTCATTAAAAAAGTCCTAACTTCTTGGGTGTCTCTGTATAGCTGCAATAACTCATCTCTGATAAAATACTGATGTATGGAAGCTGCATATTTTCCATTGATTTGTACCAATATGATATATCCAAAACTGCTCTCAATAGTCAGTGTGATGCAAAATTTGATGAAATTTACTGGGCTAAGGAAAAGATTTGAGCTAAGTGACCAGACTCTGTGCTGTAACATTCTTTAACTGACTCTCAGATGCTGCTATCATGAATGTTAGAGGTGCAACAGACCTGAAAGTAATGAGAGTTCACACTGATGTAATGTTCTATTTCTGCCTTTTTCCCCCTAAATGGCTGGTAAGGGTTTCTTAAATGTACTTTTAAAAATTGCTTGTGTCTGGCATTGAGCCAAGTTTGTTTTGTAGTTATTACATAATTCAATAAAGTCCAGTTCTAAATAACTAAAATTCATGGAAATGGACACATTATTATCATAACTTTTTTGTCTTCATTGTTTAGAACATCCGTGGGCAAAAGCAGCATTTGCAAAGCTTTAATTAATCACAGTATGCATATATTGAAGTCTAGACTATTCTCAACAGATTTAAGAATTGATCCGTGACTGAGGGATAACTTCTTAGATTCTGGGTAATTCAAACCTAAATGCTTAAAAATACACTAGTGTTGAGCTGTTTTATGGACAATCCCTTCAACCTTGATTTGTGAAGAATACTGCATAGCTGTAAATGGATATGCTGTAAACTGATTTTTATTTTAGTTTTACCACCTAATAGTGAAAATATTATTTTCTGGAGTGATGGTAATAAGTGGGGTCAGTTTTTCAGTTTTATCTGGGAGCTACATTTATGTTGTAACCGCGGACAAGAGGAATTTAGTGAAGAACAAGTGTCCTTATCAATACCCACTTAAAAACCAAGCTTGTTTTTTGGGGTTTCTGGAATATGTATGTTTAAATAGTGCCAATTACGTTATTGGCATGATCTTGGAGGGGGAGTTTGCAACTGTAATTACTGTGCCTGAAATTAAGCTCTCATAACGCCTGGTCTAGCAATGCTGTCCTCTTCATGGCAGTCTTGAGTACTCAAACTAGTTGTTTGAAAAGAGACTCAAAAATGAGCAGTAACCTAAAATTTAAAAGGGTTGCTGATATAGGGGCTATTTGTTATCATTAGCAAAGTGAGTTCTGCATTACAGATGTTGAAATTAATCAGATAAATTTGGCTTTAAGCACAGATAATGCTGAAGTCTTGAAGTTTTCAATAAGGTTTTGAGACAAAGTAGGAGTCGTTCATATATGGGCAGAAAACAAAATTGTGCCTGGGATTAGACATGAAACTTGGTGCTAACTTTCTATACTATCCAAGCAAGAAAAGAAACTAGACCATATAGCATAATTCTCATTGGTGCTTCCTCAGAGAATACAAAGTTTTTAAATTTTGTATTAGACTGAGCAATACGGCCATCAAGATGTGAAACACAAATATGGTTTCTGTGAGATTATAATATTTGTATCATAAATTAATATTGTAAAAGGTGGGTGTAGAAGAGGAAATATAAGCTGTTGACAAAGGGACAAGGGAAGATCAATTTAAGAAAATATAGGAAGAAATAAGAATAAAATTGTATTATAATCTTATATAGTTTAGACTTGGGTGCAGTTACTTCAATTTTTTTTCTACTAGGTGTAGATTCAGTCAAATGCTACACCCCATCTTTGAAGAGGCCTCTTCGGTTGTGAAAGATGAATTTCCAGACTCGAAGCATGTAGTCTTTGCCAGGGTTGATTGTGACCAACATGGTGAGTAGCCAAGTTCAAAAATAACTTTGGAAGTAAATTTGACAACAGAATGTGGAAAGTAGCAATAACCCAAGCGAAGTAGCACATTGATACAATTTTCCCTTACTCCCCGTGCATTTGAAAAGGCAAACCGCTGCCAATGTTATCTGAATGTTGCCTGTTTCTGCAGTCTGATACCATAGTTAAATTGAAAGTTAAATTGGAAGTTTAGCTAGTCTCAGAATTGAGTTTATTAATGAATTAATAGCTGAGCTATATTACAATGAGTTTTACATGAGCGCTTTAAATACTGATCCAAGTATAAAATGTAATTTACTATTACTTTGAACATTTCTCAATAGAAGTGGAATATAAAATCAAATTCTTTAAGAATATGCTTGGATGAGCTTGACATTTGATGCCCAATCTCCTCTCAGTCGTAAATATTTTTCAGGAGCTGTAATTGGGAACATATTAGTTTAAAATTAAAATATGAAAGTTGAATCAAAGTTTTGCTTTTCCTTCTTCTGTTACAAAAAACATTCCTACATTGTTTAAAATAGAAATCAAAATTTTATGACATCCTTTTGGACAGTCATTGAAAGCTTGTCAGTTTTTACAAGTCTTTTGTTTGTGAGACATCTTTCTCGAACTATTTGTAACCTAACACAACCACCTTGATTTCCACCCACCCTATTTCCATTCGTCCCTTCCAAAAGTGGGGATTTTGTTTGGTTTCCGTCCCTGAAGGATATTAGTGAACTAGCTTTCTTTCCCAGTTTTCTCTTTTCCTGCGGAAGATTACACAGCAGGCAGCCGCCATCCAGTGTCTCGCCCAATGGCCATCTGTTATATTCAAGATCAACTCTTAAATCATCACAGGCAAGCCCAATGCTAGCCCAACATGATGTTCACAGCAAGAACTGACCAGTGTGAGCAAGGAGACTTGGCAGAATTTTTTTTCTCATTATCCTTAACCTAGACTGTGATTTTCATGGAGGTATTCCTCTCTTTGTGCTCCTGGAGTAGCGAAACCAAAATTGTATGTATGGTTGAAGTGGAAACGTAACATTTGCTTGGGGAGCGGAGGGAGCTATCGACCCGCCCAACAAAGTGGGAATGACCAGAAACACAGTTAAAATCGGTTCTAAAGCTTGCTTTTACTTTGTTCCTGTTCAGTTCTCACCCACCATAGATGGGCCTTTTTCATATTGTTCAATGTGTCCATCTGACTCGGGTGAGAGCCTCATACTAATGCACGAAGCAGGCGTTTTGAGTCCTTGAGCAATAGTAATGATACTTGATGGTGTTGTCCACTATAGCCCACAAGAGTGTCTCATATGATAGTGGTTTTCTGTATGTTAAAAGTGCTCCGTAGCAGAGAAAAATCAGTGGGAATCATTCAAAAAGGAAATAGTGAGAGTTCAGGGCCAACGTGTTCCCGTAAAGCTGAAGAGTAGAACCAGCAAGTCCAAGGAACCCTGGATGTCAAGAGATACAGAGAATTTGATAAGGTTAAAAAAGACCATGGCAGATACAGAGGGCTGCAAACAATGCAAGCCCTAGAGGAGTATAGAAAATGTAGGGGGTACTTAAAAAAAAAAAGAATTAGGAGAGCAAAGAGGGGGCATAAAAAAACACTGGTGGGCAAGATAAAGGAAAATCCCAAGGCGTTTTATAAATATATTAAGGGCAAGAGGATAACCAGGGAAAGAGTAGGGACCAGAGGAGTCCATGGAGCCAGAGGACGTAGGAGAGGTTTTGAATGATTACTTTTTTCTATGTTCGCTATGGAGAAGGACAGTGTAGGTGTAGAAATCAGGGAGGGGGACTGTGATATAATTGAACAAATTAGCATTGAAAGGGAGGAGGTATTAGTGGTTTTAGAGGGCTTAATCGCCACTTGGACAGGCAGGGATTAATCAGGGATAATCAGCATAGCTTTGTCAGGGGGAGATCATGTCTCACAAATTTGATTGAATTTTTCGGGGTGGTGACCATTTGTGTAGATGAGGATAGTGCAGTTGATGTAGTCTACATGGACTTCAGTAAGGCTTTTGACAAGGTCCTTCATGGGAGAATGGTCAAGAAGGTAAGAATCCATGGGACCCAGGGCAATTTGGCAAATTGGACCCAAAATTGGCTAAGTGGCAGGAGTCAGAGGGCGATGGTCGAAGGTTATTTTTGCGATTGGAAGCCTGTGACAAGTGCTGTGCCGCAGGGATTGGTGCCGGAACCCTTGCTGTTTGCAGTGTACATTAATGATTTAGACATGAATATAGGAGGTATGATCAGTAAGTTCACGGATGACACAAAAATTGGTGGTGCCGTAAGTAATGAGGAGGAAAGCCTTAGATTGCAGGATGATACAGATGGGCTATTAAAATGGACAAAGCAGTGGCAAATGGATTTAATCCTGAGACGTGTGAAGTGATGCATTTTGGGAGGACTAACATGGCAGGGGAATACACAATGAATGTTCAGACCCTAGGAAGTACAAAGGATCAGAGGGACCTTGGTGTACATGTCCATAGATCCCTGAAGGCAGCAGCACAGATAGATAAGGTAGTTAAGAAGGCTTATGGGATGCTTGCCTTTATTAGCCAAGGCGTAGAATATAAGAGCATGGAGGTTTTGTTGGTCCTGTATAAAATGCTAATTAGGCCACAGCTGGAGTACAGTATGCCGTTCTGGTCGTCACACTATAGGAAGGATGTAATTACACTGGAGAGGGCGCAGAGGAGATTCACCAGGATGTTGCCTGGGCTGGAGCATTTCAGCTATGAAGAGAGACTGGATAGACTAGGGTTGTTTTCCTTCGAGCAGAGAAGGCTGAGGGGGGACCTGATAGAGGTATACAAAATTATCAGGGGCGTAGATAGAAATAAACTTTTCCCCTTAGTGGAGGTGTCAATAACCAGGAGGCATAGATTTAAGGTGAGGGGCAGGAAGTTTAGAGGGGATTTGAGGAAAATTGTTTTACCCAGTGGGTGGTTGGAATCTGGAACACACTGCCTGAGTGGGTGATAGAGGCAGGAACCCTCACAGCATTTAAGTATTTAGATGAGCACTTGAAATGCCATAGCATACAGGACTACAGGCCAAGTGCTGGAAAATGAGATTAGAATAGATAGGTGCTTGATGGCTGGCACAGACACGATGGGCCGAAGGGCCTGTTTCCGTGCTGTATAACTCTGAATAAAAATGTGGAGCCACTACTGGAGGAGGGCCTTCAACACAGTGAGATAGTGAACACTGTTGACATGATTGACACCTAGGCAACCCAAAGGGTCCAACAGCTGCCTCAGCAAGAAGTCTTCAGCATTTTATTGAGTATATGAACTGAACAATCCCTGCTCCCCTGCATTGACAGTGATGCCCAACTCCTCCTCTGCAAAAACATTGCACCAAGTCAAAGACTAAATTTGATATTCATGTCAGCTAACATTGCAGGTCACCAACTACTGCAGGAGCAGCCACTTCACACACATTTCAAACAGCATTATGTGTTGTTCTGAAGATCCTTCAGATGGTGAATGGGAGGAAATATCAAGCAGTGATGAAAGTGATAACTCTGACTGAAGGAGTTGGGACACTGTTTTCTTCTTTCTGTCTGTCTGCAGAGATCCTCTCTGCACTTCTGAACTACCTTATTCCAAAAAAGGTTCTGGAGAAGACTGAATTCACATACTGTGGATGTATGTATAGAAAGTCCACCTCGGCAACATTTAATTGCAAAAATTAATTGCTTACAGAAATTGCCCTGATGTGGGCCTCGTGCTTGTCTTAAGCTCCATATCTGAACCTCTTCAGTCAGGTTTGGGCCCTGTCTCAGCATGAAATAGCACTAATCAAAGTCACAAATGACATCACCTATGATAGTAGTGCACTGTCCCTTCTCTACAGCCTATGGCATAGTTCACCAAACCTTCCTCTGCAAACTACTCTCCTCCATTGTCCTGCTAAGTAGACTGTTCTCGTCTGGTTCCACTCTTCCTATTCCAGTGTTTGCCAGAGAACCTCCAGCAATGGCTTCTCTTTCACACCTCCATAATATTAATCCTGGAATCCCCCAAAGATCTATCCATGGCCGCTTCCTATTTCTCATTTACTTGCTGCTCCTATATGATGTCATCAGTAAGGTTTCGGATATATGTTGATGACACCCAGCTCTACCTCACCACCACCATCGCTTGACATCTTCAATACTGTGTGCTGTCCCTGGTATCCTGGTGGCCTCTCCCATTGGTGTTTGTTCCTCCTGTCCTGCTTCTCTTCCTCTAGTTTACCTGCAAGAGAAGCTGATAATGTACAAGTAGCTTAATATGTACTCTTGTTTCTGAGTTTTCAAGATGTATGAGCTAGCTCCTCATAGTGTGCACAATGACTGGAAGAAACCACAGGTGTAGTTAAGAGGAAGAAGTGGTTCTGAGGCCAATTGCAGGTTTTAAAAGTCTGAATGTAAACATAATTGGAGGTGCAGTGAAGGTTCCCTGCTGACTCGAGAGCTGTGGGAAGGGAATGATTTATTGTGCGGGGACTAAAGTAGAGTCCTACAGGGCTGTGCTCAGTGTAAGAGAGATGTGACAGGAACTCTTTTATTACTATCCCTGGTCAGATCATTATTTGTTTTCACTGCGGTGCAGCCAGGTCCTGGGGAAAATATTGATGACATTGACATTTTTTGCGCGCTCTCCCTGTGCATATTTGGTATTTTATCTTGACACCCGGTGCACATCAGAAAGAAAGAGGACATTCCTCCAGCTGGCCTGCTGGTCAATCAGTGCCTCCACCACTGAGTCAGAGAACCTGAAGAGCCTTGTCCAAATGATCTTGCTGTCTACTATCCATCACTGTGTAAAGCACTTTCCCTTTAAAATGTAGCATAGGATGCCTTTAAGTCATGCCAAGTGGGGCATGGCAGGGTGGTCAAGCTGGCAGCAGAAAACATGCTGTTTAGGCAGCTCACAGATCTGATTTAAAAAAAAAATTAGGCCGTCCCATGAAAATGGCAAGGGACAGTGAAGCATTTACACTTCTGATTTGCCCTGGAAATTTACCCCTCTTCACTTCATTCCTATATTTAGTTATTGCATGTGGAATGCCATATAAGAGGACTGAAAGATTATGAGCAGTAATACAATGATAAAAACAAAAAACTACTGCGGATGCTGGAAATCCAAAACAAAAACAAAATTACCTGGAAAAACTCAGCAGGTCTGGCAGCATCGGCGGAGAAGAAAAGAGTTGACGTTTCGAGTCCTCACGACCCTAGGGTCAACTCTTTTCTTCTCCGCCGATGCTGCCAGACCTGCTGAGTTTTTCCAGGTAATTTTGTTTTTGTTTTGCAGTAATACAATGTTGATACATCTGTATAGTATGTGTGCTTGCGTATGATCATCAATTCAATAAAAGGAAATGTGTAACCTTGTTTCCAGTGCTTATCTAATAACAATTTTGCATTATCAAAATGGTTCCAGTAGAATCATACTCAAATGAAGGCATGCTGTCCTTTCTGTTCTCCATTCCAAACCTGAGGCTCATCTGGAGATCCAATGACACATTACAATCCTGAAAATTTGAGTCTTTGATATGGTCAAATTAGAGTCCGGCTATTTATATTAAAGGACACCATTGATGACTGGAACATCATTGGTCTCTGTTTCCTTCAGAGCAATAATTCTACTTTCGCCAGTTTTTTTTTTATAGGGCATTCTGAACAAGCTCCAGTTTTTAAAAATCTGCTAAACTGGTGATCTTAAGTTTATGTCCTCTAGCTATTGACTCACCAAAGCATGGAAATAGCTTTTCCCTATTCTTATCAAAGCCCCTCAAAGTGCTAAGCACTTCTACCCTTTTCTGTTAAAGTGAAGGGAGTCCCAGTTTCTCTGGCCTTCCCTCATAACTACCCTGAAATTTCTTTTGTATCCTCTCGATGACATTAACACTTGCCTAAAGTAGGGCATTTAAAACTGGATGCAATATTTTAACTGCAGCCTAATCAATATATACTTTCTGTTGTCTTGTTGAATAGTTTACTGTAAAAATTGGAATGAACTATCCTTGTGAATCACCTGACAAGTCATTTTAAAGAAACTGAAGTTGCTGATACTCAAACATCTTTCATGCAGTTTGCTTAAATGCCACATATTTTAGCATTCTGAGAGTTGCTGTTCTGTGAGATTGGTCCAGCTAATGATCCAGATATTTCTTTGGTTTGAAATGAAGTTCCAGAAAAAGAGAGAAATGAAATTACATTTGCTGAGTGCCTTTCAAAACTTGGGGGCCTTACGAAGTGCTTTACAGGTAATTAAGAACTTAGAAGTACATTGCTGTTATCATGTAAGCAACATAGCAGCCAAGTTGCACACAGCAAGGTTCCACAAACAATAATGAGATGAAGACCAGATAACCTGTTTTGAGGAATAAATTCTAGTCAGGACACTGGAGAGGACTACTCTGCTCTCCTTCAGAGAGCAGTGGAGGCTGAGTCAGTGAATTTATTCAAGGCAGAGTTACAGATTTTAGACAATGGAGTCGAGGGTTATTGGGGGCCAGGGGGTGGGCGGCAGACAGGAAAGTGCAATTGAGATCACAACCAGATCAGCCATGATCTTATTGAATGATGGAGCAGATTCAAAGGAGTGAATGGCCTACATCTGTTCCTAATTCCTATGTTCTTCATCAAATAGTACCATGGAATATTTTACATGCACATGTAAGAGAAGACATTTAATACCTCATTTGAAAGACTGCGTCGCTGACAGTGCTTCACTGGAGATGTCAGCCTAGGTTACATGGTCAAGTCTCTGACAGTCAACTGAAAGTGAATCGGTGTTGATCACTGTGGCAGAAAGCTGGCTTAGCAGTTGAAACTTGGGCGTGAGTCATCTGTATAAAAGTAGACAGATTTTGCTATCACATTGTGATGAGGCATGTGTGCAACAAGGTACAAGTGCTAACATGACAATTTGGTGCAGATGGGGAAGGTGGTGCTGCGTTTTATATCTTTCTTTTAGCCTCCAGAACTTGTTTAAGGCGGAAGAATGTTTAAGGCTTTAATTAGGCGAGTAGGTAGGTGATTGAGTTTTAATCCCCCTGAGACCCAGAAGTTTAAGCAGAGCATTGGGGAGATCTAAACATTGCATAAATTTATAGTTTAACTGCAGACAATTGAGTGATATTTTTAAACTTGAAACCTAATTAGTTAAATAAAACACAATAAAGATGGTAGGGCAGGTGCTTGTATTGCTGTTGTATGTGCCTGCATGCCATTGTGATGCAAAGATGCTCAACAGAGCAAGGGTTAACATGTGACTGGAGAATAGCACCACTCACTGTATGATGTATAGAGTCATGTGATATTAGACTCAGAACATTCTAGAAGCAGTTGGTGATGGTTAGCAGCACCATGCATGCCATTAACTGGGATCTGTACATTGTTAGATTAAAATAAATGGTTCATGTTTAAGCATGGTAGTCTCAAGATCACATCATTGAGACATCAAACGAACCCATAATACAACAGCAGTTGTAATATGAGAGAGCTGGCGAACACCAGTTTGATCCATGCCAACCACATCTACAAGAAGTGTCTGCAGCTTGAGGACCTTCGGCTCCAAGTTGATAAGCTGGAGTCCAAGCTTTAGATACTGCAATGCATCAGGGAGAGGGAAATGTTACCTGGGCACTGTGTTCCAGGAGGCAGTCGCATCCTTTAGGCTAGGTACTTCAGATTTGATCCTGGTCAGAGACAGGAGGGTGTGACTACAAGTGAGGCAGGTATGAGGATCCAGAAGGTAGCACTGAAGGAGCCCCAACCCTTGCATTTGTCCAACAGGTTTGAGGTTCTTGCCACCTGTGTGGATGAGAATAGGGCCTGCAGGCAAGCTTTGTGGTGCAGGGAACCAGCCATTCAAATGAAGGGAGTAAAAAGGAATGCAGTTGCAGTTGGAGACAGTATAGTTAGGTTGATAGATACTGTTCTCTGATGCTGAGAGCATGAGTCCTGAAGGTTGTGTTCCCTGCCTGGTGCCAGAGTTAATGACATCTAGAGGCTGGAGAGAAACTTGGAGTGGGAGGGGAAGGATCCAATTATTGTCCACATGGTTATCAGTGACATAGGTAGATCTAAGAAAGAGATCCTGTGAGGGTGTATGAACAGCTTGGGGCTAAATTGAAAAGCAGAACCACAAAGATAATCTAAAGATTACCTGAGTCAAAAGCAAATTGGCATAAGGTAAATAAGATCAGAGAGAGACGAATGCTTGGCTCAAAATTGGTTTGGGAGAAATGGATTTTAGGGCACTGGCAGCAGTACTGGGGAAAGAGGGAGCTGTACTGTTGAGACGGCCTTCACCTGAACAGCACTGGGACCAGTGTACAGGCGAATCGTATAACTAGAGCTGTAGATGGGATTTAAACTAAGTAGTGAGGAGGGGGGGACAGAGGTCATGACGGGGGAGATTTTGAAAGCTAGATAAAGGACAAGGCAATAGAGCAAGATAGTGATGCGGATGGTAATAGCCAGTGTGATAGGAAGGAACGGAACGTGCAAACATAAGAGTGCACCAGCAAATAATTCAGAGTAGGGGGGGAAAAGTAAAAAGACAGAATTAAAGGCTCTTTGTCTGAATACATGCAGCATCTGTAAAAAGATGGATGAATTGATAGAGCAAATCAAAATTGAATATGATATGGTAGCACTTAGAGACCACGGCTGGGCCTGAATATTCAAGGGTATTTGATATTCTGGAAGGGCAGGAAGAAAGGACAAGAAGGTGAAATAGCCCTGCTTGTAAAGGATGAGATCAATACAGTAGTGAGAAATCATCTTGGTTTGAAGGATCAAAATGTGGAATCAGTTCGGGTGATGATGAGAAATAGCAAAGAAGAGAAGCCGCTGGTAGTATTAATTTCAGGCCCGACAGTAGCTACCCTGTAAGACAGAGTATAAATCAACAAATGATGGGGGTATACAAACAGTCATTTGGTAGTACAAAAGAGACGTGTCTAAGCTTTTCATCTTGCACTCATCAGGACACTCGCAAGAATACCAATATAATGCAGAAAACAACAATTTATACTTATACTGTACAAGAAGAGTGCTGAGTGGCAAGTGGCGTTGGTGGAAGTGGTGGTGACTGACAGTTAACTGCCAAGCATTGTTTGAAATTCAAACCAGGCAGCTTGACCCTGATTGGTCAAGGCATTGCCCTGAGGAATGAGTTAGTGAATAGCTGTCACTTATTTTGTTTAGCTGAAACAGGCGCAACATGTGAACATATTCTTTCTGTCTGCAAAGACCAGGGCCCTGTGTATTAATATATGGAGCTTCCAGTGTATGCAAATATGCCACTCTGTATCTTAAATTGGTTGTCAGCGTAATTCTTGGCACATTGGACAATATTTGCTAAATAATTCTCATTCGCAAAATCATATCTCATGTTGGACACTCTTCTGAGTTTTGCAAACATGGGCTGGTTGGGTATTGTCTGTACCCTGCCTGTTGCGAACAGTGGCTGTTACATGCTGTTTGATACGATCTGCCAGTCTTTGGGATGTACAGCCTACTTACCTAGCATCACACTGGCACTCAGATTCATATACCACATTACTCGTGTGGTAGGCAGAACATCTTTTCTGGTTTGACGCCAGTATCCTGTTAACAGTGAATACCACTCGTGTTGCTACTGCGTAGTAGCAGTGTGAAACAGCTAGCTTCACTTGCTCAAATTTTTGAGATACCTTGCCCTTCCAGGGTAACCTGAGGTAGACTGGGTACTTTTCAGGGCCAAAAGTGACGGCCTTAGGCCTGTTCATGAGTTTGCATGATGTACAGTGTGAAATGATCTGATCAGGGTAGCCATTATCCTGCAAGATGCCTTTGATGCGCCCTATTTCAGCATCAAGCTTATATGGTAATCAAATAGCTTGAGCCCTATTTACCAGGTTGCCGATAAGACCAATTTGAAAGCATGTGGAACTGTAAGAATCGCAACGCAAATATTGACCAGTGAAGGTAGGCTTGCGGTAGATGTGGTAGAGAATCCCCTGGCAGATTTCTCAACTAGTATGTCAAGGAAGGGGAGTTCATTTGACTATTCCATTTCATAATTTGTTGTTTTCCTCCTTATATTGGTATTCTTACGAGTGTCTTGAGTGCAAGACGAAAAGCTTGGGCATGTCTTTTTATTAGCAATAAATAATGGGGCCTTGTAAGAAAGATACTGCAGTAACCATGAGAGATTTCAATCTTCATATAGATTGGACAACTCAAATTGGTAAGAGTAGCATGGAGGATGTGTTTTGTGGAGTTTCTTAGTATAATACATTCTGGAACCAACCAGGGAGCTGGTTAATTATGTAATGAGACGGGATTAATTAATGACCTCCGTTAAAGCAGGGGTCAATTTTTTTCCCCCTGAGGATTGTTCTTGAGATTTCTCGGGGGTTACTTGTTTTTCAGGGGCTCCTTTTTCATTCTCACTAATTCCTTTGTTAAGTGATGCAGTCATGTGGTAACATTCTCTTTCTATTTGTGTTGAATTTTTTTTAGGGTTACCTTCTTTAGATAGATCTGGTTGCACAAATACCAAAGGAAAAAAACCCCCCTCAACCAGCTTACATTTCATCACATTTCTATATTTCTTTAGTTCTGATGAAGAGTCATACGGACTCGAAACGTTAACTGTGTTCCTCTCCGCAGATGCTGTCAGACCTGCTGCGTTTTTCCAGCTATTTTTCTTTTTGTACCAAAGACTGTGCGTGTGTATATCTCCCCTACTCTTGTTTCGAAAATTCTACTTGGCACAAGACAACATATTGGGAACGAGTCTCACATCTACAGTCCCTCTTCAAAGTTAATTGCAAACAATTATTAGTCTCCAGCATTCTGTGGTTGTGTTCTGCCAATTTCAAGTTTCTTTCCCCTCATTACTTATGTTTAAAGTGATTGTTGACAACACTTCATGATACTGACTTCCAAAGGTCCATTATGCAACAAGGGGAATACACTGAAATTAATTCTGCAGCACCAAGGTAACCATCAGATAACAAATGGTTTAATTCACATATACTTCACGTTTCAGTGATTTCCCCCCCCCCCCCCCCCCGCCCACCCAACCAAGCTAATGCACCACCTCACGTGATCATCTGTGCTTTGATACGTAGATTGGAATCCTTTAGCACAGAAGCACCTTTTTTACGTTAAAGATGCATACTACTTTATAGAGATGGTTAGTTCACTAAATGTACCTGCCAATGCCATACCTTTTACAATAGGCGTTGAAAGTCTGTACACAAATATAGAAGCAGAGATATGCTGGCTTTCTGAAATCATAGAATCTTACAGCATAGAAGGAGGCCATTTGGCTCATTGTGCCTATGCCATCTCTTTCAGAGAGAGCTATCAAATTATTTCACGCTGCCACCAATTCTTTCCCCATGGCCCTGCAAATTTTTTCCCTTCGAACATTTATCCAATTCATTCCTTGCTGCAAACTATTATTATTAAAGTTTTGTTAAAGTCAATCTCTGTTGTAGCCAGAGGCTGAATTAAGATAAGTTTTGCAATCATTAATTAAGTAAAATATAAAAAGTTCAGGCGAAAATTCACAGGCAGCATTGCAGACAACAGCACCATCGATTCACCAGACAGCCATAACTTCCTTGAGGTGGTCTAATGCTCGAACTGCTCACCACTGCCCTCTATTTGATACAGTAAATTCTGCAAAAGATGACTTTAAAATAAAAAAGAGGGAGAAATTGGAGTGGGAGAGAAAACTAGCAAGAAATAAAAACAGACAGTAAAAGCTTTTACAAGTATATAAAAAGGAGAGTAGCTAAAGTATGTGTTGATCCCTTGGAGGGTGAGCCTTAGGAATTAATGGGAAACAAGGAATTGGCAGAGATTTTAAACAAGTAGCTTGTATGTCTTCACAGTACAAGGTACAACATTCCAAGAATAATAGAAAATCAAGAGGAAAAAGGGGAGCGAGGAACTTAAAACAGACACGATCAGTAGAGCAAAAGTACTTGGAAAACTAATAGGACTAAAGGCTGACAAGTCTCCTGGACCTGATAACCTGCATCCTAGGGTCTTAAAAGAAGTGGCTGCAGGGATTGGGGGTGCATTGGCTACAATCTTCCAAAATTCCCTAGACACTGTAAAGGTCCCAACAGAATAGAAAACCGCAAACAAAACATCACTATTCAAGAAAGGAGGGTGACAAAAAGCAGGAAACTATAAGCCAGTTAGTCTAACATCTGTCATTGAGAAAATGTTAGAATCTATTGTTGAGGTGGTAGTTCCGGGATATTTGGAAAATCATAATACAATCAGGCAGAGTTAACATGGTTTTGTGAAAAGGAAATTGTGCTTGACAAATTTTTTTTTTAAGATTTCTTTGAGGCTGCAAAAAGCAGGGTGGATAAAGGGAACCAATAGATGTAACCAATAGATTTCCAAAAGGCATTCAATAAGGTGCCACATAAAACGTTACTGCACAAGATAAGAGATGGGGTTGGGGAAAGGATATATTAGCATGAATAGAGGATTGGCTAACTGACAGAAAACAGTCGGGATAAGTGGGTCATTTTCAGGTTGATAATCAGTAACTAATGGAATGCCGCAGCGATCAGTGCTGGGGCCTCAACTATTTACCATCTATATTAATGACTTGGATGAAGGGACTGACTGTATTGTGGACAAATTTGCTGATGATACAAAGATAGCAAGTTGAGGAGGATACAAAGTCTGCTAAGGGATATAGATAGGTTAAGTAGTGGGCAAAAAATTGGCAGATGGAGTATAATGTGGGGAAAATGTGAGGTCCACTTGGGCATGAGGAATAGAGAAATGGAGAGAGACGGCAGAATTCTGCAGTTCAGTGGGATCTAGGTGTCTTGTATATGAATCACAAAAAGTTAGCATGCAGGTACAGCAACTAATTAGGAACATGAATGGAATGTTGGCCTTTATTGCAAGGGAGATAGAGTATAAAAATAGGGAAATCTTGCAATAGCTGTACAGGGCATTGATGAGACTGCAGCTGGAGTAATGTGTTCAGTTTTGGTCTCCTTACTTAGAGGGAAAACCTTGCATTGGGAGCAGTTCAGAGATTCCTGGGATGATGGAGTTGTCTTATGAGGAAAGGTTGAGCAGGTGGGCCTATATTCATTGAAGTTTAGAAGAATGAGAGGTGTTCTAATTGAAACTGTTAAGATTCTGAGGGGGGTTGACAGGGTAGATGCTGAGAGGATGTCCCTTCTCAAGGGGAAATCTGAAACTAGAGGGCACAGTTTAAAAATAAGGGGCCTTCCATTTATGGAGGAGATGAGGAATTTCTTTTCCTGTCTTTGAAATTCTCTTCCACAGAGAGCAGTGGAGGCTGCATCATTGAACATATTCAGGGTTGAGTTGGACAAATTGTTGATCAACAAGGGAGTTGAGCATTTTGAGGGGCAAGCAGGAAAGTGGAATGAGGCTACAATTCAATAAGCCCTGAATTTAGCGAATGGCAGAGCAGGCTTGAGGGGCTGAACAGTGTACTCCTATTTTTTTGAGCTTATCTCTGGAGTTGGACTTGAAACTTCTGATTTTGAGACATGAATGCTGTCACTAAAGCAAAAGTGTCATTTATAATGTACTGGTGGAATTTGATCTCTTGGAACAAATTAGTTTAAATAGTTGAAGGCAGAAGATGAATCTGTGGCTCTGTTTGACTCCCAACCTCTGACGTGTGTTACTTGCCTCCCTTGCTTACCTGATCAATGCATTGTAAAATAGAATCACAGAATTTTAAGGGCACAGAAGGAGGCCATTCAGCCCATGTCTGCACTGGCTCTCCAAATGAGCATTATGACCTAGTGCCATTGCCCTGCCTTTTCCCCATACCTCTGCACATTGTTTCTATTCAAATAATCATCTAATACCCTCTTGAATGCCTCGATTGAACCTGCCTCCACCACACCTCCAGGCAGTGCATTCCAGACCCGAACCACTCACTGTGAAAAAGGTTTTTCTCATGTCACGTTTGCTGCTTTTGCAAATCACTTTAAATCTGTGCCCTCTCATCTTGATCCTTTTACAAGCGGGAACAGCTTCTCCCTATCTACTCTATCCAGCCTCCTCATGATTTTGAACACCTCTATCAAATCTAATACTGTATATCTGAACAAGATGTATTTTCTTGCATTGCTCTATCTAACTTGTAAAATATTTTCGTATTGTTGTTTGGTTTGCTTGTCAAGTGATCCACTTGTGTTGTGTAGAACTGGAGCAGGAATCATCAGACAGAATCTTATCAAAAAGGTCGGAGTCCAGGCAGTAGTCAGAAATGCATTTTGGCAATGCACGCACAGTCTGCTGGCAGGACTTCGCCCTTGATTTTGCTGGTGGAAGTTCATTAATAAGCTGCTGCTGGGTTTGCTGCTCTGTTTAAGATGGCCAACCATCCGCCAAAGCTGCAGGCTCCTGCCTTGCTCACCCAGCAGCACCAGGAATGATGGCCTTTGCTGAAGAAGGCAGGGGCCTGGCAGCCTTAACCAGGTAGGCTGAAGAAACGTTAAAAAAAATAAAATTATATTGATAGAGTGGAAATGCCTTTGAGCTAATTACTGGAGCCACAGGGGCTGCCTTCCTTGCCTGCAGCCACCTCCTTAAATGAAAATTACTTCCCCAAACCCAATCCCCTCCAGGCAGCTGCTGGGGGACCCCCTGCATTCAGCTGGTGAGGAGCCAATCCACCGTCAGCAGAACGGTCATTAATGGGCCATTTGAATATGTAAAATTGCTTCCCATCTCTTTGTGGTGGGAAGCCTGTCTAAAGCCAGTAAAATTTCCCTGACAGCAAGACATGGCCAGGGAGCCTATCTGCCATAGCTTCCCAGCCACGGTGATCCTGCCTCATGTGGGCCAGCAAAATCCTGCCCCATCATTTTGGCAGATTTACCTTCAGCTCCTGTGCAAAAGTGTCTGAAAACTGAATAGCACAAAAGCCATCTAATTGACAACTAATGGAAAGCCTGATCACACAGAAGCTAATTATGGATAGCCTTTTGCCTTTCACCTTCATTTTTGCCATGACACTTGAGACATTTTGTTACTCTTTATTTGGATATCATGAAATTTCTCTGCCCCCCGGAAGGTGAAATCCTATTATTGATGACCTTGGCTGGATTTTTGTTGGATTGTGCTAAACTCTACCCATTGTGGGGAGGCAATGGCGTGGTGGTTTTGTCGCTGGACTGGTAATCCAGAGACCCAGGGTAATGCTCTGGGTACCTGGGTTTGAATCCTGCCACGGCAGATGGTGGAATTTTAATTCAATGAAAAAATCTGGAATTAAAAGTCTAATTAAAAGATGATGAAACCATTGTTGATTGTTGTAAAAATCCATCTAGTTCACTAATGCCCTTTAGGGAAGGAAATCTGCTGTCCTTACCTGGTTTAGCCTACATGCAGACCCACAGCAATGTGGTTGACTCATAAATGCCCCCTGAACATGGGCAATAAATGCTGGCCTCGCCTGTGACGCCCACATCCCATGAATGAATAAAAATAAATAAATCTGTACTCAAACAGGATTGGTTTTCTATTCAGACCTGAACAATCTGGCTGTTGATTAGATACATTGAATATACTTGTATGGTTCTGACTCAGTTGTTATATTCTCACTGCCCTCCCAGAAGAATTGTTAGCAGTGGGAAATGAAAGAGAATCTGCATTTGGCACTCTTAATTTGTACTCCACTAGCAATATGTCCTCTGATCACTTGTGCCTTCTGGCCATTTTTTTAAAAATTGAAAACAAATTCTGTCTGTCTTTCACAAGTTTAATGGCACTTTAGTTAATGTCTCTATTCTAAATGAAAGTCATATTAGTTGATAATTAAACCCATCCTTCGTACATAGGATCTAAATCTGTTGCAATCCAAATTTGTGGCACCTGAGAAGCAGCAGTGGCATATGAAATTAACTTTTTTTCTTAGAAAAATGTTTATGAACATTAAATCTGAAACATTTTGGCTATGGTTATCGATTTATTTAATTCCTTGGTGATCAGTTGTAATTTTTATCATCACCTAGTTCTTCCTTTTCATAATAATCGACAAACTTCAGCATTGAATTCATTTCTTAGTCGTCTTTTGCGCACATTCACCAGCACGTTAGACAGCTGCCACTTGAAATTAAATTTGCTCCTTGGGACCACAGAAAGACATGGTGAAAGAGAGATCCTGATGCATGGTCCGGCTACCTTTTCTCTGCCCCTGGCTGCGGAAATTGAAGTGCACAACTCCACAAGCAGGCAGTACGTGCTTGAGGCTTCACTTGTATTCTTTGTGAATGTTGGGATGCAGCTCTTCTAGTTTGAACATAAAGGCCTAGATTTAGTAATGGTGACTTGTGTTGCTTTTGTCATTATTGTGTACAAGACTTGATACATCTTTGACATTGAAGAGGGCAGATTCTGGCATGTCACCCTTTTTAAGTCTATTGCTCTGCTCAGTCTTTGGCTTTTGATTCTGGGGTCTGTTGTAGACTAATTAATAGAGATTAACTAATCATAGAATTCAACAATTCCATTATCATGCAACCACCAGGATGGTAGAAGGCAAATGAGATAGGCCTTTGTCATTTTATGAACAACAATTCATATTTGTTGGAAAAATGTTTCTTTAACCTCCCAAACATGAGGCTTTTGTCTAAATAGGGATAAGAATTTTTAGATTTAGGGCAAAATGTTCTTTTTTCTTCCTCAGGCATTTTTATCTTGGAGAATGCCTGTCAAAAGTTAACTAATAATTATATGCTGCCTTACTGCATTTATTTGTAAAGCATTCCACAAGTGCCTAATGTCAGTTAAAGGCTACTGCATCTGCTAGTCTATATTATCTTGAATAATGTCAGATTGCATCCGTATTGTTTCATCCTGAAACAATTTACAGAAATAATCTTTAAGCAATTATTTTAAAGCAGCTTTATCTGCTGTCAGGTCTATAGAGTAAATTTTTACAAGTAAATTTCTTAGAAAATCAATAAAATATGGAAAAAAAATAATTTTGTTTATCAGGACTTTCTTTAAAGTGTGTTGGCCTTCATTTTCAATCAATTCTTTTGTTCTGTATTTAGTCGAATTTGGATTTTTAATTTGTGTTTCAGGCCTTGGAGCTTGCGTGCAGTTGTTGAAGCTACCTGACATTATTTGTACCTTAATTATTACTGCCTATGCTTTTAACATTATTATGACCGTTTTTTTTCAGCGGATATAGCACAAAGGTACCGAATTAGTAAGTATCCAACATTGAAATTATTCAGAAATGGGATGATGATGAAGAGGGAGTACAGAGGTCAAAGATCAGTGAGTGCACTTGCAGACTTCATCAAGCAGCAGAAAAATGATCCTGTTCAAGAGATTCTGAATCTGAGCGAATTGGAAACAGTTGATGTAAGTCTGCACATTGGACCTGAGAGTTCAAGCAATTTATATGATCTAATTTCAAAACAAAAGCATTCTCTGATTTGAAACAATGTTTTAAATTGTGCTGTATATGGTAAAGATTTTACTCATAATTTCATGAAAATTTAAGTAAAATGACGTAATTATGTCTCATGACAAAGATTTAAAATTAATGCACTAAGCCTCAATTCCTGAGTGTTTTTAAAATAAATTTTCTAATAATGTATGTGCATCTACTTCAGAAAAAGCAAAATCAGAATGATGGTACAGGGCAGTGATACCTCCCAAAAAATAGTTTAATTATTTTTGCACTGAATAGCCTATTCTAATGAGGGCATTTTCACATTCAAAATCCTATAGAAAAGCTGCCAAAGGCATTGTATCCAAATAAATTAAAGGACATTTTTGTTAGATGGGAAAACATGAAGTGAAAGCTTTATATGTCATAATTATGTCTATTAATAAAAAGAACTGTTTGTCTTTTTGGTTGAAAATACAAGATAGCTAACTATTTCTGATGCATATTCTGTTGCATGCATAATACTTTAAACTAGTTGCACAAAAGTCTAGAGTGGGAAGAACAAAATGATGAGGAAGGATGTTGTCAAGTTTCCAGTCCTTGTTGCAAATGCTGGATCTTGTCCAAGCAGACCAGCGATCTTTGCTTCGATCTCGAGGCTCTGCTTAGTTAATTGACCTCAATTAAAGTAGTGGGATTAGGGGGGAGGTATATACAGCAGTATAGTTTAAAAATCCTGGATTCTAAGAAAACTTAAGGATTTGAATCATATAGAATGATACAGCACTGAAGGAAACCATTCAGCCCATCATGCCAGGTAGTTTTTCTGCCATCGGAAACAGGTTCTCCTTGTTTACTTTATCAAAGCCTGCATGATTTTGAAAACCCCCTCTTAACCTTTTCTGCTCTAAGGAGAACAGCCTCCGCTTCTCCAGTCTTTCCATGTAACTGAAGTGTCTCATGATTGGCACAATTCTAGTAAATTCTTACTGCACCCTTCTCAAGGGTTTGATCTCTTTCCTAAAGCAAGGTGTCCAGAAATGAACACTGTTTTAATTGCTCCACCATTGGTGGTCGATACTTCTGCCTGGGTCCAAAGCTCTAAAATTCCCTCATGTGAAACGTCTTGAAGATGTTTTACTACGTTAAATGTGCAATATAAATGCAAATTGTTATAAGCCAACTGAGGCCTCATCCGTGTTTTTCTAAAGGGTTTGCATAACTTTCTAGTTTTTGTACACTCTTCCTCTATTAATAAAGCCAATGATCGCACATGCTTTTTGATAACTTTCTCAACTTGTCTGCTACCTTCAAAGATTTATGTATGTACACTTTCAGATCTCGCTATTCCTGCACCCGTTTTGATAATGTTCCATTTGCTTACTGTTGCTTCTCCTCCTTATCAAAATGTATTACCTCACATTTCTTTGCATTAGATCTCATTTGTCATATGCGTGCCTATTTGAATGGAGTATGTTTTCCTGAAGTCTGTTACTAACCTCATTGTTGGCTATACTTCTGAATTTTGTGTCATCTGCAAACTTTGAAATTATGCCCTGATCCCAAAGTCCAGGTAATTAATGTATATCAGAAAGAACAGTGATCCTAATATTGACTCTTGGGGAACACCACTGTATATTCCTTTCTAGTCTGAAAAGCAGCTGTTTATCACTACTTTCTGCTTTTTGTTCCTCAACCAGTTTTGTACTCTCAATGTCATTGTCCCTTTAATCCCATGGGCTTTAAATTTTCTAAAAAGTTAATTTTTTGGTATTTTATCAAACGCCTTTTGGAAGTCCATAGCCACAACATTAACCCCATTACCCTCATCAAATAACTCTACTGTATTGAGGGAATTCATGTTAGTGAAAAACTGGTGGGAGAATGGAAGGAGGAATCATGCCTGAAGATGCCCAAGACCAAATGTGCCATCAGAACAAGGACCAGAGACAGGCCTGACCTTGAAAAGCATATATTGAAATGGGTCTTGTAAAATTGTACGGTCTTGTAAAATTGTCAGAATGGTTACATCATCACCAGAAATGCAATGCGTATATACGCATTTAGGTGGACCAAATCAAACCCCGAGTCCAGCAAAGATTTCAGAGCAACAGCTAGTTGGTGTAGCCACTGTTTAGAATGAAAATGTCAATTGTTGCAGCAGAAGACCAAAATCGCTTGGAGACTACCGGAAGACCTTGATTCCAAAGTTACCAGTTTCCAGTGATTCTTCATCAGATAGTGGCAAAAACCCATTATGTCACATTGGGAACGTGGATGAAATGCCCATGAATTTCTGTATGCTCAGCAGTCAAACTGCAGAGTGGAAAGATTCAAAAACAGTTGTACTGAAAATCACAAGACATGAGAAGACAAAATTCACAGAGGGACTAGCCTGCATGGCCAAAGGAACAAAATTAAAGCCTATGGTAATTTTCAAACATAAAATCATGCCAAAAATCAAGTTCCCTGAAGGAGTTTTTGTGCATGGCCATGACACTGGTTGGATAGATGAGGATGGAGTTAAGTTTTGGATCGACGACCTGCGGAATAGGTGTCCCAGTGACCTATGCAAGGAATGCAGCTTATTAGTGTGGGACCAGTTCAGATCCCATATAACCAATGACATCAAGAGGTGTCTATGAAGAAATAACATTCAAATTGCAGTTGTACTAGGGGGTCTAATGTCCTTCACTCAGACTTTTGGATGTGTGCCTCAACAAGCCATTCAAGGATCATGTTCACACCAAATGGAATTGATGGATGGGTGACAGAGAAAGAAACCTTAAAATAGAAATATGCGTGCTGTCCCGCTTGATGTTTTGTGTTTTTTGTTATCAAATCATGGGATGCTACGAATGCACAAACCATCGTATCGCTCAAAAATGTGACGTTTCCAATTCAGTGGATGGAGAGGAAGATGATTTGTTGTAGAAGGATGATTCTGAAACCTAAAACGCCTAATCTGATCCAGAGTGGGATCCTATGATGCCATAGCCAAAGTGACTCAATGAATTTGATGAATTCATTGCCTTCAGCATCTGAAGCAAAGAATTTGACAGTTCTTAAAATGTTTTGATTGTGGTTGAAGGTATGCTTGTAGAATTAATTCATTCAATAAAAGGTCACATTGATTTAATTTGAATTACTGATATTTTTTCCACGTTGCAACATGGCGACCAACTACAGCAACACCGCCGGTTCACATTTTATACTCAGCGTATAAATTGATTCCCGTTGAAGGATATTTCAAGTTTTCAAAGGCTGATTTATATGCTGCAATCTATGGTAATTTTTTATGCAAATTTTCTTTGAAGAAGTAACATATGCTGTGGATAAAGGGGAACTGGAGGATATACTGCACTTATGATTTTCAGAAGACATTTGATAAGGTGCCACATCAAAGGTTATTGCAAAAAATAAAAGCTAATGGTGGAAGGAGTAACATTGGCATGATTAGAAGATTGACTAGCTAACAGGAAGCAGAGAGTAGGCTTAAAAGGGTAATTTCCTGGTTGGCAAGATGTAACGAGTGGTGTGCCGCAGGGTTCAGTGTTGGGGCCTTAACTTTTTATAATTTATATAAATGACGGATGAAGGGACTTAAGGTATGGTTGCTAGGTTTACTGATAACGCAAATCTATGTAGGTAGGAAAGTAAGTTGTGAAGAGGACATAAGGCGGCTACATAGGTTAAATGATTGGGAAAAGATCTGGCAAATGGAGTATAATGTGGGAAAATGTGAAATTGTCCATTTTGGCAGGAAGAAAAGAAAAAAGGGTATTATCTAAATGATGGCACAGCTCTGAGGTGCAGAGGGATCTGGGTGTCCTAGTGCATGAATTGCAAAAGGTTAGTATCCAGGTACAGCAAGTAATAGGAAAGCTAATAGAATGTAATTGTTTATTGCGAGGGGAATTGAATACAAAAGTAGGGAGGTTATGCTTCAGTTGTTCAGCGCACTGGTGAGAGCACATCTGGAGTATTTGTGTATAGTATTGGTCTCCTTACTTAAGAAAGGATGTAAATGTGTTGGAAGCAGTTCAGAGAAGGTTTATTAGACTAATACCTGGAATGGGCAGGTTGGACAGGCTAGGCTTGTATTCGCTGGAGCTTAGAAGAGTGAGAGGCGACTTGATTGAAAGGTATATAAGATCCTGAGGTGTCTTGACAGGTTGGATGTGGACAGCATGTTTCCTCTTGTGGGAAATCTAGAACTAGGGGTCACTGTTTAAAAATAAGGGGTCGCCCATTTAAGACACATGAGAATTTTTTTGTCTAAGAGCCGTGAGTCTTTGGAACTCTCCTCAAAAGGTAGTGGAAGCAGAGTCTTTGAATATTTTTAAGCGAGCGATAGATTCTTGATGAGCAAGGAAATGTTATCGGGGGTAGGCAGGAATGTAGAGTTGAGGTTACAATCAGATCAGCCATGATCTTATTGAATGGCAAGAGGAAGCTCAAGGGGCTGAGTGGCCTATTCCTTCTCCTAATTCATATGTTTGCATGTTCTAAAATTATGTTGCACTACTTGGTTCACAGTATCTTTACAGTGCAGAAGGAGGCCATTCAGCCCATCAAGTCTGCACTGGCTCTCCAAGATCATTCCACCTAGTCCCACTCCCTACCATATCCCCATAACTTTGCACATTCTCTTTTTTCAGGTAGCAATCCAATTCCCTTTTGAATACCTCGATCGAACCTGCCTCCACCACCCCTTCAGGAAGTTTTGTTCTAGACTCCAACCACCCTCTGGGTGAAAAAAATTTTTCTTCACATTACATTTACTCCTTTTGCCAATTATTTTGAACCTGTGTCTTCTAGTTCTTGATGTTCTCTTGAGTGGGAACAGTTTCTCACTATTTACCCTGTCCATACCCCTCAGGATCTTGAATACCTCCATCAAGTTTGCTCTCAGCCTTCTTTTCTCCAAGGAAAACAGTTCCCCACCTCTCCAATCTATCCTCATAGCTACAGTTCTTCACCCTGGGAATCATTCTTGTGAATTTCCTCTGGTTGCAGCACTCCAGATGAGGCCTAACTAGTGTCTTGTACAAGTTCAACATGCCCTCCTCACACTTGTACTCAATGCCCCTATTAATAAAGTCGAAGATACTATATGCTTTATTAACTGCTCTCTCAATATGCCCTGCCATGTTCAATGACCTATGTACATATACACAGAGGTCCCTCTTTTCCTGCATCTCCTTTAGAGGCTGTCCTTTTATTTTATATTGCCTCACCATTTCTTTCCTGCCAAAACAAATCACCTCACACTTCTCTGCATTGAACTTCATTTTCCACTTGTCTGCCCAATTCACCAATATGTCTATGTCCTTTTGAAGCCCAAGACTATCTCCATCACAGTTGACAACATTTCCAATCCTCGTAGCATCTGCAAATTTTGAAATCATGCCCTGCACACCATAGTCTAGGTCATTAATATATATCAGGGAGAGCAAGGGTCCCAACACTGACCCCTGAGGAACTCCACTACAAATCTTCCTCCAATCTGAAAAACAAACATTTATCACTACTCTATTTCCTGTCACTCAGCCAATTTCTTATCCAAGTGCCTACTTTCCCCTTTATTCCATGACCTAGAATTTTGCTCAAGTCTGTTGTGTGGCACTGTATCAAATGCCTTTTGAAAAATCCATACACCACATCAACAGCGTTTCCTTTGTCACCCTTCTCTAAAAACTCCAAGTTAGTTAAGCATGATTTTCCCTTGATGAATCCATGCTGGCTTTCTTAATTATCCTGCACTTGTCTAAGTGATTATTGATTTTATCCCGTATTATAGTTTCCAGAAGTTTCCCTGCCACTGAGGTCAAACTGTCAAACTGTTGTTGCCAGCTTTATCTTTGCACCCCTTTTTGAACAAGGGTGTAACATTCGCAGTTCTCCAGTCCCCTGGCACCTTCTCTGTGTCTAAGGAAGACTGGAAGATTATCACTAGTGCCTCTGCAATTTCCACTCTTATTTCCCTCAATACCCTTGAATGCATCTCATCCGGTCCTGGTACCTTATCTATCTTAAGTAAAGAAAGCCTTTCTAACACCACCTTCCTCTTGATTTTAAATTCTTCTGGTGTATCAGTTACCTCCTCTCTCACCTCGGCCTGGGTAGCAAGTTCTTCCTTTTTTAGTTCTGTTTTTTGTCATGCCTGTAAGGGAGATCAGTGGGTTAGCACTTTATGGTGTGATTTGTTTTAACTATATAGTAAATTGTGAATTGTTATTTGGAATCTTGGTCTGGTTCCATTTCTTGATTAGCAAATTATTTTTTCGTTAAATAGTGTTAACCAATGTAGTAATACACCATCTGCTACATGCGCACATACTTAACACCCTGTAGCCTGAGACCTTTTTAATCCTCATATATTTAAGAAGCAATTATTTCTTGAGTTCTGTCAGTGTACTGTTAATTTTATTGTGCTTTTATGTTATAATGAGGGTCAGTAATGCTGTAGTGCCAAATTTCCTACTTTTACACTGACAATGCATTCAATAACTTAAGACTGACAACCGTAAAGGCACAGCTGTTGCCAGGATCAGCTGACATAGGCGGATGTGGAGTTTCTGAGCCTGAAGAGAGACTCATTAGCAATTTCTGCAGCTGGGAATCTCTCTTTGCAGTAATTTGACTTGTCTTGCCATTCTGCCTACACAGACCTGAATTTGCTCCTCACTGTATCTCACCAGGTCAGTAGCTGAGTTTTGCCACCCACAAGCCCTCCCCCTCCCATTGTTTCTTCCCTCAATACACTAGCTACCTATGATCATGGCTTTGCAGGAGCAAAATGTGGAATTTCCCAACAAATATACCCTTTTATTTCATTATCATGAAGGAGAACAATCAGCACGGGTTGAGTAAAGAAGAATCGGACAACACTTTGGGGTGATGCAACCCACCAAATGTTCCCCTGCCCTTTCACTTAGGGATATACAACTGTACAGATAATTGAGGGCTTTTCTAAGAAGGTGTCAGTCTGAAGGATGTGCTTAACTCATGAGGCAATAGGCTGCTCCTTCATTTATTTGAGGACCTGCAGAACCACATGTCTACCTGTACTGCTCTCACACTGGCCTTTCAGGTGATTGCTCGTCACAACTTTAATGGAGAAGGCTTATTCCAAGACAACAAGCATGAGCTTAAATTCATCAGGTAATGTTACACTTTACAGGAGATCAGAGGAATTCATCACCTTTGACATCACATGTCATTTGAGGAACTTTCTTTTCACCCTGGATGCCAAGTCCCACGACTCCAAAGCCACAGTCTTTTCCTCAGCCCCCACTGGAAAATGGCATATCTCACCCACTTCCTGCACTCTGCCAGCTGCCTAATAGTACTGTTATTCACTCTATGCTCAAAAACATTATCAGTTGTTTCAGTTGAAAATATCAGTGCTGGTGCTTGGGAGGGAAGAAGCAAAATGACATTGGCAGTAAGTTGGATATTCTTGGGGCCAAGGAGCAATAGGCAGGAGTTCTATGCAGGAACTCATGAGTGGACTTGTGGCTGACGACTTCCTCTCCCTCATCATCATTGTTCACAGGGATATTCTGGTGTTTCAGTTCTTGCTTCTCCTCCTGCTCCTGTGCCCCTTTTTGATGTGGCGGATCTATAGGAAAGAAAGGTAGAAGCTAAGAATGGATAAAATTGCACCTCTGGGACTAAGGAATCAGAAGGGAGTTCAAGCTTGTATCTGTGTGATGCTTTACAGGATGCCAGGATGCATTGATGGTGTTTAGTCATTAACCTGATGCCAGAAATGTGCTCCAAACTTCCTCATCTCTCAATGCAAGATCAGTGTGTCTGCCTATGGGCTCCTTGGCCACCTTTTTGCAGGATGTGAGATGCTTAGGCATTCCCTCTCTGGTGGTTTACCTCCAGTGGGAATTCTGTACCCGTTTCTGTGGCAAATATTTGAGAATGGATGGCAGTTGAGTATGTGACAAGTAGCAAGAAGAACTGAAGTAAGAAATGCAAGGTGATCAATCTGTTAAAGTGGAGGAAGGAGCTTTTTGTGTTGTGCACACAGTAATTGCCATTGGCGAAGATAAATAACCATAGTGAGTTAGAGTGCCCTTCAACCGGAATGCTTTGTTGAAGTCATTTGTACAAGTGTTTCTCTTTAGTGTATGAAGAGTTGCTGGTGACTAAGGAAGAAAGTTTGGTCTGTCATTTTGCCAGCCCTGATTAGTAATTGAACTTCTTGGGCATTGGCCTGCAGTCTTTGGGCTGAGAGACTTTGCAGTCAATGATAATGTCATACCTTCCCCCACCAATCTGTTTACTGATGTCAGTTTCCTCAGAGGGCTTGCAGCCTGAATCCATAAAATTATGGCATCATCTTATGTATCTCTTATCATGTCCTGTTGCCTTATTTGACAGAGTACCAGCTATGGTGGACATTTTGGAAGGTATCAGAAAATGATTGCTGAGACATGCAATGAAGTTAGCTGGGAGTTGAGTGAACCAGGCATTGTTTCTTACCTGTTCAGACATTTAAAAAAAAAAAAGGTTTCACCCTGATTTCCAAGCCCTCCATAAGAACTAAGAAATAAGAGCAGAAGTAGACCAAACAGTCCATCAAGCCACTTAAGCCTTCAATATGATCGTAGCTGATCTTGGGTTTCAACTCCGTTTTCCTGCCACACTCCATAACCTTTGATTCCCTGAGGGACCAAAATTCTGTCTATTTCTTAAATATAGTCAATGATGGCACAGACATAACCATCTGGGGTAGAGAATTCCAAAGATTCACTCTTTGACTGAAGAAATTTCTTCTTATCTCAGTCCTAACTGATTGGCTCCTTATCCTGAAACTGTGCCTACTTGTTTTATTTGTCCAATATCTGCCGTTTCCTCATTCCCCAGGATAATTTCTCCTGTTTCTGCTTCTAAGGGATCGACATTTACTTTACCTATTCTCTTCCTTTTTATATACTTATAAAAGCTCTTACAATCTATTTTTATATTGCTGGCTTGTTTACTCTTTTTTTTCCCTTTTCACCTGTTCTACATTAGATTCACACCAACCACTGTGCAAATACACTGACCCAGAGAGGTGTCAGCTGTGGCTCAGTTCATAGCACCCTCGCCTTTGAGTCAGAAGGTTGTGGGTTCATGTCCCACTCCCGGAAAAAAAAAGTCAAGAACTGTGAATGTACTCGAAAGAGTTACACTGACCCAGAGAACCCCTGCTGAAATACCTCTCCAGGCCACTGGTGGACATGAATATTTACCATTTTTGCAAAAGCAATGGAATTGAAGTTCAGCCGCATTGTGTTGAAAATACTTTTGCCAAATTAATTTCTTTTATTATTCAAACTTGTTCTTTGTATTGGAAAAATACTGTTCTTGCCAAGTCTGTCCTTTTACAATCAAGTCCTTTCAATTTAGCTGTAAATTATACTACAAGCTTTTAGGTTTTAGAATTGAACCATGGGGAAAATGATTGGCACTTCACTACAACTGCAGAACGTTTGGGTTTGTGACATTCCTAGCCATGACCACCTCTTGCAAAACAAAAACAATGAAAGTATTCTGAAGTGTTAAGAATCAGCATGCCAGTTAATTCCTTGAGTATTGATTTGCTAAGACTCTGTTGTCTACCCCCGTATACTAGCATTTTACATCTACCCAAGGAGATGCAACAATATTTAAACTGTGCTGACTGCCAATCTTTTGTCATGATGCAGCTTTGTTCTGATAAACTTAATATGTCAGGAGGTTCAAATATCTTTAAAGATATTCTGGAAAAATGACCAGAGATCACTGTGCTCTGAAATTACTGCTCTGTAGAAGAATTTTCAATTACCCTTGCTTCTTCACAATATATAGATTTTGTGGTGTTCAAGACGCAACTTAACCATGGGACATATTTGTCCTGAGGATGCTCATGCAATTATGGAATATGTCAGGCATCAACAGTTCATCCCGACTTTTGCAATTTACTTGTTAATTACAGAGAGAGGCAAGATGCTTAGTGGATTTGTATAGTTCTGATCATTGTGGTTCTGCACACTGGCACAGTACTACAGAGAGATGGGGTGTATTTGATACCTGTTCTGCTAAGTCCCTGATCTATCTTGTGTTTCTGTGGACAGGTGAAAAGGCAGGAAGTCAAACCTTGCACCTGTTGAAGGCTGGCCCAGAGCAACACTAGTGCAGTTGCCTATCTGCTCGTTCACAATTGGTGTGCTGAGTTTGATGGTGGGCTGGGCAAGTGTGCAAGATTTATATTCTCAAACAAAATGCCTCAGAAGTTTGAGGAAATTTAGGCTCAAATTCTTAATCATTTTGCTGTTTTGGTCATTTCACAAATACCTCTTTTGACTTTGGGAATTTGTACTGAACTGGATTGTAAAACTATTTTCTTACACTGCCTTTAAAATCGTACACCTATATCAGTTGAACAATGCAGAATGTGGCTGTTGTATTTTACAGCGCAGCAAGCGAAACATCATTGGATTTTTTGAACAGAGAGATTCCGACAATTACAGGGTCTTTGAGAAAGTGTCCAATATTTTACGGGATGATTGCGTCTTTCTGGCTGCGTTTGGGTAAGAGTGAACTAAATTTGTTTTAATTTAATTATTTTTTTGAGTGGAAAATGATAGCATAAAGATTTTATTGATCTCCCTATACTATGCAATATTCCCAGTATTAAAGGCTAGGCAGGTGATCTGTTCAGAGGACTCTGCTAGAGTTGCTCTGTAACTTGCTGCTAAGAGTGCATGAGAACAGCTTGGCAAAAGTACTTTTCCGATTATTTTCTTAATCCTCCCCCAATCCAGCCCTTTGCTCTCCCCATCTTTGTGGAGAAAAACCGTGCAACAGCAGCATGACTGAGATTTCAATCTTGATTTGTGCTTAATGATGGCAATGTGCATCCTACAGCATTGATACAGTGCTTTTAAGATCCAGTATGCTTAGGTTTTGGATATTTTACTTTGTTTATAAAGGATATAAGGAATGGATTTATGATTTCACAACACAGTGACAAGATAAATTCTTCTCAAATTATTTAAATTTAGTAGTCTGTACTGTGTGGAATTCCAGATTTTGTTGTGAGAAAAATTATTCAGACAAATATAAATTACAGAAGGTGTTGCAAACAATATTGTGTTGACCATATGTTATTTAAAGAGAACATGCAGTTGAATGCGCAAGTTTATTTGCTCTGTGATTTAATAGATGATGTATAGTTTCAGGCTTTGGATAAATAGTGATTCAAAAAAAAAAATTACATCTCTTCAAACTAATCTGCTCCTTACAGGGACCCAGTGGGACTGATGACAACTAATAATACTCTCTTTCAGAACTGATAATTAAGTGTTGTTTGCAGCTGTTGTATACTTATCAGGAACAAAAATCAGACTGTGTTTTTGTCAGGAAAATAACTTGCTTAATATGTAATTGTGTACTGTACAATGTGGATTTACTTATGAATTGCTACAGCATATGTCATACAACAATGCCTGAGGAATCATGCTCTCTCAGGCATGGTAAGAAAGATGCTGAGGAATTATTAAAAACACTTCATATTCTCCCCAGGTTCAGTCAGTAGAACAGGTGGTCTCCACATCAGTACAACACTGCCATTTATTTGTATTGGGTACATTTTAGAAACTTTCCCATGCTATTAAGTGGAAACAATATTCCAGAAAGAATTCTGACAAATTTTACTTCTGGATTATCCCTGAACAAATGGCATACCCTTAAGTAAAAATATGATCTGTATTTGGACATTATCACTGCCATCCTGCATAACTGAATGAATACAGCTAGGGTAGGGCCCTAGTTGCACTGGTTTTTCAAGGTGCTACTGTGCGTGGAAATGTGTTCAGCACTGTGGGACTGCTAGGCACATACTCCACATTCCCATATTTCAGCTTTGTATTGGCCAGCTTATTTACCATCCTCTAAGCAGCTAGAATCTTGGCAAATTACGCTTAAAATGTTCTAAGCAATGAAGTATCACATTGTGGAAAGTTTAGATATATCTCTGTGAATCTTCCCTCAAATGTATATCCCATTTAAAATCTTCAGATTTTAACATGAGTTTGATATTGCCTTTTAATATTTTTTAGCAACCCTCTTGATGATTTCCTGCTTCAGATTACTTAGACGCACTAAGAGCTGATAAGGTTAAAAAATTTGGGTAGATTATTTTGTTTCTTCGAACTGGAAGCTTATTCTATCAACACATTTGATGAAAGGCATTTGGAGAAATTGAGGCAACTGTAATTTACAATTTTACAATGTAGAAAAATATCCAAAAGCCTGGCAAAAGAATGGCTTCTGAATGGTATTTAAAGGAGATGGACAGGCATAGAGATTTAAGGAGGAACTTCCAGAGCATGTAACAAGACAGCTAAAGGCATAGTTGCCAATGGTGGGACAAAAAGAGGTGGCACCCACAAGAACTACGGAATAGTGTGTTTGATAGGGGCTGTAGGGGGAGATTATACAGATTGAAAGAGGCAGGGATAGATTTGAACAAGGTTGAGAATTTGAGCTTATATCAGGAAAAATCGATCAGGCTGATCACTTTGATCAAATTGATCCTCTAGAAAATAGAAGACTGAAAGATGACCTGATAGAAGTCGTCAAGATTATGAAAGGATTTGATGGGGTAGATGTAGAGAAGATTTTTTCCACTTGCGTTGGAGACCAGAACCAGGACCATAAATGTAAGATAGTCATGACTGAATCTAATTAGGAATTCAGGAGAAACATCTTAGCCCAGAGAGAACTCTCTACCACAATGAGTAGTTGAGGCAAATAATTTGGATGCATTTAAGGAGATGCTAGATAAGCATGTGAGTGAGAAAGGAATATAAGATCATAAGAAACAGCAGTAGGCCATATGCTGCTTCAAGCCTGCTCTGCCATTCATGGCTGAACCTTGCACATCAACTACACTGCCAACCCACATATCCTTTGATTCCCTTGGTGTCCAAAGTTATAAGTTCCAGTCTTGGATCTGACAAGGTCCCACATGACAGACTGGTCAGAAAAGTAAAAGCCCGTGGGATACAGGGGAATGGGGTGAGTTGGATTCAAAATTGGCTCAGTGACTGGTTAATGATTTATGGATGGTTTTGCAAATGGAAAATGGTTTCCAATGGCGTCCCCCAAGGCTCAGTGTTGGAGCCCTTGCTGTTTTATATATATTAATGATTTGAACTTAAATGTGGGTGGCATGATTGGGAAATTTGTGGATGCCACAAAAATTGGTAAGTGTAGTTGATGGTGAAAAGGTTAGCTGTTGTCTCCAGAATTATATCAATGGTTTGGTTGAATGGGTGGAAAAGTATCAGATGTAATTCAATCCAGAGAAGTATGAGATAAGGCATTTGGGGAGTGTAAACAAAGCTAGGGAATACACAATAAATGGGAGGATATTGAGGGGGGGTAGAGGAAGTGAGACACCTTGGAGTGCATGTCCATAGGTCCCTGAAGGTGGCAGGACAGGTGAATAAAGCGGTAAAGAAAGCATATGGAATGCTTTCCTTTATTGGACAAGGTATAGAATACAAAAACAGGGATGTAATGATGGGAACTTTATAAAATGCTGGTTAGGCCACAGCTGGAATTTTGTGTACAGTTCTGGTCACCACATTACAGGAAGGACATAATTGCTCTGGAGAGAATACAGAGGAGATTTACAAGAATGTTGCCAAGGCTTGAAAATTGCAGCTATGAAGAAAGATTGGATAGGTTGGGGTTGTTTTCCTTGGAACTGAGGAGGCTGAGGGGTGAGCTAATTACAGTGTACAAGATTGTGGAGCCTAGATAGAGTAGACAGTGATGCCCTTTTCCCCTAGTGGAAAGGTCAATTACCAGGGGGCACAGATTTAAGGTGATCGGTAGAAGGATTAGAGGTGATATGAGGAAAAACTTCTTCACCCAGAGGGTGATGAGTGTTTGGAATTCGCTGCCTGGTTTGGTAGTGGGGGCAGAAACCCTCAAATCATTTGAAAGGTACGTGGATCTGCACCTAAAGTACTGTCATATGCAAGGCTATGGACTGGGAGCTTGAAGGTGGGATTTGTTTTTGTTTTTGTTGTTTTAATTTTCAGCAGGTGCAGACATGATGGGTTGAATAGCTCCTTTCTGTGCTGTAATTTTTCTATGATTCTTTGGATATAGTCATCAATTGATCATCCACAGCTTTCTGAGGTAGAAAATTCTACAAATTCACAACCCTTTGAGTAAAAAAAATGTCTGCCACCTCAGTCCTAAAATAGCTGACTCCTTATCCTAAGGTTATGCCCCCTCGTTCTAGACTCTCCAGCCAGGGGAATCGAAGAATATACTTATGGAGGTTTATTTGGTGTGTAAATCCTGATGTGAACCTATTGGGCCAGATGGCATGTTTCTGTGCAATAGATGCAATGTAATAACACAAGCGTTTCCCGATTACATTAAATGGCAAGCAATACAATCTGGTTCCTAGGCTTGAGGCAATTAGTCTCAACTCCTGTAGACTGCCTACTCAGCTGTGGACCTCCACCCATCCTCCGGATTCTAACAATCGCTGACCACTAGCTCTATAATTATACCAAATAAACAGTCTAATTACATACATACCTGCCTTGTCCCTGACCATAACCTGTGTTAACTGCCTGTTATCTGTAAATTTCTGGTCCTTGCAGCTACAAGCACAGTATGCCCCCAAACAATGCAAACTCACTTAGTACATCAAGAGCCAGCGCTTACAGGGACATTTTAAAATTGCATATGGGTCTGATGGGAAAATGGTCAACTTTCATACAATCCCCTCAAACTTGTAAACTCAAAGGAATACTAGCTAGGTTAATGCAACCTGCCCTTCTAATTTAAAGTGCTAGTATTATTGTGGAGAATCTCTGCTATACTCCTTTTCACACATACAGAACTCACATCTGCGCTCACATCTGAAGCTAAGCAAGCTAGAATACTTAAATGATCTTACTAAAATGTTCTAGCATTTTCTGTGAAGTGCTTTGGGATATTTTTCTACTTAAAAGGTGCTATATAAGTGCAAATTGCTGTAAAGGTACAGGATGAGGTACAGCAGTTAGAATTACTATAGGTAAGGAAATAATAGTAGAAAGGTTTTTGGAACTTGGGATCGAAAAGGCATTAGGCCCTGATGAAATGCTAAAGGAAGTCAGAAAGGAAGAAACAGAGCTCTAACTATAATCTTCCAAATATTCTTTTATATGGATGGTGGCTGTTAATGTAATAACTCAATTCAAAAAGTGATAAAGCAGATATATCTATAGATTACTGCTAGTTTAGGCTGACTAAACTTCTAGAAACCATACAACAGAATAAAATTAATACATAAGAACATAAGAAATAGGAGCTGGGTAGGCTATTTGGCCCTTAAGCCTTCTCTGCCATTCAACAGCCTGCACGGGTGGATGTAAAAAATCACATGGCATTATTCCAAAGAAGAGCAGGGGAGTTATCCCTCAATCAGCATAACAAAAAACTATTATCTAGTCATTATCACATTGTTGTTTGTGGGAATTTGCTGAGTGCATATTGGCTGCCACATTTCGTACATTACAACAGTAACTACACTTCAAAAATTACTTAATTGGCTGTTAAGTGCTTTGAGACGCCCGGTGGGCGTGAAAAGCAATATACAAGTCCATCTGTCTTTCTTTCTTTCTCTACAATACCTAGAAAGGCATTAATTAAGGGCAGCCAACATGCTTTGTAAAAGGTAAGTCATATATGACAAATGTAAAAGAACTCTTTGAGGAGGAATAATACGCTAAATTAGAAAAACTTTGAAGAAAGCCAAGGAGCCAAGATACTTGCAGATCCAGATGTAGAATTCTGAGAGGACAAGGTGATGAAGCTGTAAAATAGCATGAAACTCTTGGTTTTCTAAATTGGGGCAATGAGGTAATACTAAACCTCCAGAATCATTGGTCAAACTGTCAGAGTACTGTGCTAAGTTTTGGCTACATCACTTTAGGAAGAATCAAGATTTTGAAGAGACTTATTAAAATGATGCAAGTGATGTGAGACTTTAGTTATGAAGAGAGATTACAGTAATTGGGCATTATACACTATAACACTGCAAAGTAAGGGGATTCATAGAGGTGATCAAAATTAACACAATTTGTTGAGTTAAATCTGAAAAAATAGTTTCCATTGGTTGAGTCAATAACTAGAGGGCATAAATTTAACTTGAGAAAAGAATGAAGCAATTAGGAAATGTTTTCATCCAGAGGGTTGTTACGATGTGAAATGATCAGAAACTCATGAGAACAGATATTATAATTACTTTTTAAAGGGAAGTGGATAAATATCTAGAGAAGAAAACAACTAAAAGGAAATGGGGAAAGGATGAGGGAATGGAAGTAAGTGAATAACTTACTTTGGCTGATGGGGTGAATGAACTCCTTCCATGCTGTAAAATATCATAACTTATGAATAGGAAAAGTGGCATTTGGAAAAGAATTCATTTTTTGAGATTGTCGCATTAAATGCTGTGGTTACTCATGATCTCTTTTCAGCGTTTCTCACTGTCCACTGACTGTTTTGACATTAATTAATATTTCTCAGATATATATAGAACCAAAACCACGTACGATTCAGATGACTAAACATAATTTTGTAAGCAAATGCTCTATTTCAAGTTGTATTCAATACTTAGCAATAGGTATGTTCAGCTCATGTTTTCACAATATACAAATGAACAGATCAAAATTACTTATGTGCTATGTCCTGTGTTTCAGCAAAGAAAATCAAATGCTGATTTCATTTGCGATCAGCAGTACTAACCCATTCATCTGTCAGTACTTTTGTTCCACTAAATCATGACTGTCTGTGACCACTTACAGTCAAGAAGGGATGGATTGCACATTGGCTTGCAATGGATAATTCTATTTTGGAATACATATGTTGTTACTAAATAATTTTGCAGCACAGCATTGAAACTAATGTGAGTGATGCACACCCTGATTGTTTTATTTTCCTTTTTAGGAGTATTGCAAAACCGGAGAGATATAGTGGTGATAACGTAATTTACAAACCACCTGCGGTAGGTTCAAAGCCCCTCTTGTCAGTAATTCACAAACCACTTAGCCTACTGTTTGCCACTTAGAATTCATAACTGTTTTTCCTTAATAGCCTGGCAATCATTCAATAGAATTAACTGTGAAACTGTTGCATGTTTCAAGTTGCCACTTTATTTGGTTCTAACTTTACATGTGTATGTTTTACCCTATTCCTTAGGAGAATAGTCCTGACATGGTGTATTTGGGTTCATTAACCAACTTTGACCTGACATTTGCCTGGACTCAAGATAAGTGTGTTCCACTGGTTAGGGAAATTACTTTTGAAAATGGTGAGGTAAGCATGAGTCTCATCAACATGCATATTATACTTTTTTTTTAAAAAAGGACTTGTACTAATACTGTAAACATTTTCTTAAGAGTACATTTCTTAACCCATAGCAATCAGCAATTCTGAGTCTGCTTTTTCTCTTAAATAATTGCAATTTGAGGACAAAACACCCACATATAACACTGAAAATATTGCTAAATTATATTTGACAACTGATTCTGGTATGTTTTTTCAATTTTCAAACTTGATCTTCTGGCTTCTCTTGTAAAGCCACCCTGGTTGAACAGGCATTTCAGTGGATTACTTACACGAATGCGTCAGCGCAGCTCTAACATGCCACAAAATCATGTGTATATCCTGGGTTGACTTTGCTTTTTAAAAGCAAATTTCCTCCTGTTCATTGGACAGTTCCACTCTCAAATGAGGGTGAATATTGCATTCCTGCCTTCCACTATTGAATGTTATCTTTCAAGATTACAAAAGAATAGTCTATACAAATGAAAGGGCTGACAGCTCTTGTGCAACAAACTCTCAGGTCAAACTCCAAAGAAAAATTGGAAACAAAAACGAAAATACCTGGAAAAACTCAGCAGGTCTGACAGCATCTGCGGAGAGGAATACAGTTGACGTTTCAAGTCCGTATGACTCTTCATCAGAACTAAGGAAATAGAGAAATGAGGTGAAATATAAGCTGGTAGAGGGGGGTGGGACAGGTAGAGCTGGATAGGGGGCCAGTGATAGGTAGAGGCAAAGAAGAGATTGCGTCTACTTATCACTGGCCCCCTATCCAGCTCTACCTGTCCCACCCCCCTCTACCAGCTTATATTTCACCTCATTTCTCTATTTCCTTAGTTCTGATGAAGAGTCATACGGACTTGAAACGTCAACTGTATTCCTCTCTGCAGATGCTGTCAGACCTGCTGAGTTTTTCCAGGTATTTTTGTTTTTGTTTCAGATTTCCAGCATCCGCAGTGTTTTGCTTTTATCAAAAGAAAAATTCCTAGTTTCTTGTTCCCCAACCTTTGTGCCAGGGTCAGCTGATATGGACATAAGTGAGGAGTTCCTTCCATCAGTGTTGTTGAAGGAGGGCTTGAATGTCTGAATAAATGAAGTTGTACGTTCTTATCTGGATGGGTTCTATGCCACGTAGCTCTCTGGGTTTAGATGGTCCTAGTTCAGTCATAATTCTAGACAATCATAATGAAAACCTTGCTAAGACATGTAGTGAGGTTATTAGTGTTAACCAATGCTCCCTTTTTACCTGTTTGTCATTCAGCCTGCTCCTGAAGTGAAGGTCTTATTAAAAGCCACACCTAAATTTCCAAATAGTTCAGCTGCTAATACCCATTTTACCCCAGTGACTGCAACAATGGGACTCTAGATGAGCAGGCCCAGACAAACCTGTGTGTAACTCCCTCTGCAGGCGGGAGCAATTTTCTTTTACAAGGAATAACAATAGTGTAATTCGTTTTGAGGAAATTCTAGGCTGTGATGTGGAAAGCTGCTGAGCAGACTCCTGCATTGATCATTGCTTGAACACCTGTTTCTAATCTATATAAATGATTTGGGAATAAAAGCCAAAGGCATTTTAATAAACAAGTTTCTTAAGTGGGAAAAATAGTAGAGTGTAAATATAGACACATTATCAGAATGAATTCGGTCAGTTGCGCAATTGGGCAGCAAAATATCAAACTGAATGCAACTTGAGTATTACTTAAAATATGCAGCCTAACTGTTCATATATAGTCGCTAGGTAGCACAGAACTGGAGTATTGCTGAAAAAAAGGACATGCTGCTGAAGCTTTCATCAGGACAAATGCAAGAGTGCCAAATTTCAAAGGGAGCAACAATTTATACTGTATGAGGAAAAGGGTGCTAATTGGTTGGCAATTTGACTCTGGTTGAAACATTGCTATGGAGAGTGCACCAGGGAACTATTGTCCCTCACATTTTTGTTTAATTCAGAAAAGGTGCAATGCCTGGACATGTTCCTTTTGCCTGCAGAAGACAGGTCTCTGTGTTTGAATATATATAGCTTCTAGCAAGCATAAGTGAGCCATATTGCAAGTCTAACTGATGATCTTAAATTGGTTGTTAGTGTAATTCTTAGCACACTGAGGATTATTCAGCAAGTACCGTCCAATAATGAAATCACATCTAACATTAGATACTGTTCTGAGTTTTGCAAGCATAGGCTGGTTGAGTATAGTCAGTACTCTAGCTATTGTGAACAGCCAAAGGGACTCATTTGTGTTATAAAAACAGAAAATATTGATAAAACTCAGCAGGTCTGGTAGCATCTGTGGAGAAAGAAACAGAATTAATGTTTCAAGTCCATATGATTCTTCAGAGCTAAAGATCATTTGTGTGGTAGGCAGAATGCCCTTTTTGGTTTGATGGCAACATCTTGTTTATGGAAAATACCAGTTGTGTTGCTATTTTATAGAAGCAGTGTTAAACTTCCAGGACTGGGGTAACCATTTTCCCGCAGGACAGCTTTGTACTCATTTGTACCCTTGATGCATTTTGGCGTCAAGCTTGCAGGGTGAGCAAATAGCTTGAACCCTATTAATGAGATTATTGATGAGGCCAATCTTAGAGTATGGAGTGTAGAAGTCCCAATGCATAAATTGACCAGTGAAGGTCCCTATTTTCAGCAATACTGTGTTCATACACTAACTTGACTAGAAATGGACCTAGGCAACGTCATTTGCTGGTCACTTTGAATGTCTAGGCATGTGGCAAAATATTTATTTCTTAACAGAATGGTGGCGTATTTAGCCAGAACTGTAAAGATTTCAGAGTTTATGCAATGGTCTGGCCACACTGGAATACTGAGCTCAGTACTGGAAGACACTGTAGTTAGAGAACGTAAGGCAATGGCGTAGTGATATTGTCACTGGACTAGTAATCCAGAGACCCAGGGTAATGGTCTGGGGACCTGGATTTGAATCCCACCTCGGCAGATGATGGAATTTGAATTCATTAAAAATTTGGAATTAAGGTCTGATGATGACCATGAAACAGTTGTCAATTATAGTAAAAACCCCTCTGGTTCACTAATGTCCTTTAGAGAAGGGAATCTGTGATCCTTACCTGGTCTGGCCTACACGTGACTCCAGACCCACTCTTAAATGCCCTCTGAAGTGGCCTAGCAAGCCCCTCAGCTGTATCAAACAGCTACAGAGTTACAAAAAAGAAATGAAATCAGACGGAGAACCTGGCATCGACCTAGGCACCAGAAACGACAACGGCAATCTCAGCCCTGTCGACCCTGCAAAGTCCTCCTTAATAACATTTGGGGGCTAGTGCCAAAATTGGGAGAGCTGTTTCACGGACTAGTCAAGCAGCAGTCTGTCACAGTCATCCTCACGGTACATGTGAGTCCAAACCCACAGCAATGTGGGTGACTCTGAACAAGGGCAAATAGGGATGGGCAATAAATGCTGGCCTAGCCAGCAACGCCCACATCCTATGAATGAATTTTAAAATCATACCTTACAGATAATGTCCCAGACACCACCATCACCATCCCTGGGTATGTCCTGTCCCACCAGCAGGACAGATCCAGCAGAGGTGGCGGCACAGTGGTATACAGTCAGGAGGGAGTTGCCCTGGGAATCCTCAACATCGACTCTGGACCCCCATGAAGTCTCATGGCATCAAGTCAAACATGGGCAAGGAAACCTTCGGCTGATTACCACATACCGCCCTCCCTCAGCTGATGAATCAGTGCTCCTCCATTTGAACACCACTTGGAGGAAGCATGGAGGGTGGCAAGGGTGCAGAATGTACTCTGGGTGGGGGACTTCAATGTCCATTGGTAGCACCACTACTGACGGAGCTGGCTGAGTCCTAAATGACATAGCTGCTGGACTGGGTCTGTGGTAGGTGGTGAGGGAACAAACGAGGGAAAAATATGCTTGACCTCCTCCTCATCAACCTGCCTGCCGCAGATAAATCTGTCCATGATAGTATCGGTAGGAGTGACCACCGCACAGTCATTGTGGAGACGAAGTCCCACCTTCACATTGAGGATACCCTCCATCATGTTGTGTGGCATTACCACTGTGCTAAATGGGATAGACTTCGAACAGATCTAGCAACTCAAGACTGGACATCCATGAGGTGCTGTGGGCCATCAGCAGCAGAATGGTATACAACCACGATCTGTAACCTCATAACCCGGCATATCCCCCACTCTAGTATTGCTATCAACCCTGGCTCAAAGGAGAGTGCAGGAGCAGCACCAGGCATACCTAAAAATGAGGTGTTGACCTGGTGAAGCTATAGCAAACAGGACTACTTGCATGCCAAGCAGCATAAGCAGCAAGTGATAGACACAGAGCTAAGCGATCCCACAACCAACAGATCAGATCTAGGCTCTGCAGTGCTGGCACATCCAGTCGTGAATGATGGTGGACAATTAAACAGCTCACTGGAGGAGGAGGCGGCGGCTGCACAAATATCCCCATCCTTAATGATGGGAGGAGCCCAGCACATCAGTGCAAAAGATAAGGCTGAAGCATTTGCTACAATCTTCAGCCAGAAGTGCCAAGTGGATGATCCACCTCGGCCTCCTCCGGAGGCTTTACAGCTGCCAGTCTTCAGCCAATTTGATTCACTCCACGTGATATCAAGAAACGGCTGAAGGCACTGGATACTGCAAAGGCTATAGTCCCTGACAATATTCCGGCAATAGTACTGAAGACTTGTGCTCCAGAACCTGCCGCTCCCCTAGCCAAGATGTCCCAGTACAGCTACAATGCTGGCATCTAATCCGGCTATGTGGAAAATTGCCCAGGTATGTCCTGTACACACAAAGCTGGACAAATTCAGCCTGGCCAATTACCGCTCCAACATCAGTAAAGTAATGGAAGGGATCATCAACAGTGCTATGAAGTGGCTCTTGCGTACCAATAACCTGCTCATTGATGCCCAGTTTGGGTTCCGTCAGGGCCAGTCAGCTCCTGACCTCATTACAGCCCTGGTTCAAACGTGGACAAAAGAGCTGAACTCCCGAGGTGAGAGTGACTGCGCTTGACATCAAGGCTGCATTTGACCGAGTGTGGCATCAAGGAGCCCTAGCAAAACTGGAGTCAATGGGAATCGGGGAACTCTCCATTGGTTGGAGTCATACCTAGCACAAAGGAAGATGGTTGTGGTTGTTGGAGGTCAGAAATCTCAGCTCCAGGACATCACTGCGGGAGTTCCTCAGGGTAGTGTCTTCGGCCCAACCAACTTCAGCTGCTTCATCAATGACCTTCCTTCCATCATAAGGTCAGAAGTGGGGATTTTCGCTGATGATTGCACGATGTTCAGCACCATTCGCGGCGACTCAGATACAGAAGCAGTCCATGTCCAAATGAGGCAAGACCTGGACAATATCCAGGCTTTGGCTGACAAGTGGTAAGTAACATCTGTGCCACACAAGTGTCAGGCAATGACCATCTCTAACAAGAGAGAATCCAACCATTGTCCCTTGATGTTCAGTGGCATTACCGTCACTGAATCCATCACTGAATCCCTCACTATCAACATCCTGGGGGTTTACCATTGACCAGAAACTGAACTGGACTAGCCATATAAATACTGTGGCTACGAGAGCAGGTCAGAGGCTAGGAATCTTGCGACGAGTAACTCACCTCCTAACTTCCCGAAGCCTGTCCACAAGGCACAAGTCAGGAGTGTGATGGAAAACTCCCCACTTACCTGGATGAGTGCAGCTCCCACAACACTCAAGAAGCTTGACACCATCCAGGACAAAGCAGCCCGCTTGGTTGGCATCACATCCATAAACATTCACACCCTCCGCCACCGATGTACAGTAGCAGCAGTGTGTATCATCTACAAGATGCATTGCAGGAATTCACCAAGGCTGCTTCGACAGCACCTTCCAAACCCACGACCACGGCCATCTAGAAGGACAAGGGCAGCAGATAGAAGGGAACGTCACCACCTGGAAGTTCCCCTCCAAGTCACTCACCATCCTGACTTGGAAATGTATCGTTGTTCCTTCACTGTCGTGGGTCAGATTCCTGGAACTCCTTCCTAACAGCACCATGCATGTACCTACACCACACGGACTGCAGTAGTTCAAGAAGGCAGCTCACCATCACCTTCTCAAGGGCAACTAGGGATGGGCAATAAATGCTAGCCTAGCCACATCCCATGAATGAATAAAAAAAGGCATGAAAAAACACAAGAGGATATAAACTTAAAACTTCGAAAGATAAATTTAGAAAAAGGATATTACAAACAACTTTTTTACTCTGATAAAGATTTTAAATAATTAGGTAGGGTAATAGTGATTCTGAAATGAGACAGCTCAAGTACTAGATGAAGGAGCTTTGACCAAATGTCCTTTTTTCACTCTATTTATGTTGTAATATCTTATTTATTTAATAGCTGTCAAAAGACAACAGCTAAAATATGTTTAAACACTGATCATCTCAAAATAGGTTATTTAAATGTTTTAATGGAGTTTTTATTTTTCAGGAGCTAACTGAAGAGGGCCTACCATTCCTTATACTGTTTCACTTGAAAGAGGACACCACAAGCTTGGAGAAATTCCAGCAAGAAACTGCACGACAGTTGATCAGTGAGAAAGGTATTTTTTTTTCTCTGCCAATGCATAAGTTTTTTTTCCTCTAATCAATTATATGTATCACTTATACATTTTATCTATAAAATGTGCATTTAAATGGCTTTTTCAATATCTCAAAGCATTTCACAGCCAATGTTGTAATGAATGGAAACAAGGTGGACAATTTGCACATAGCAAGGTCCCACAGTGAGACAAATGGCCAAATAATCTGTTTAAATGATTATCCTGGTGAGCGAAGAAAACCCATGGCTTCTTTTCACTATCAACTTTAAATTCTTTTCTTCAGTCTTCCTGCTTTTGTCAAGTGTGAGGAGTTCATGTAATTTGTCAATAAGATTGAGACCCTCCATTCAGCTGCCTATGCTGCTACTTCCCCATTCTGTTTCTTGCCTACCCAGCCATGCTCTCCCAATTAGCCCTGAATGCATGCCTTTCTTTAGTTTCTCTTGACTGCTCTCATGCCATTTCCAATCATATCTAGTACAGAGAACCACTTCTCCCTTATCCCCCTCATCGCCACTAAACTGCTCACTTCTCAGCTTCCTTCCTGGCTCCTCTGGTACTGTTCCCTTGCCTTTCAAACTCACCTATAGAACCTTCCTCCTCATATAACTGCCCTTGACCTCTCTGTCCTTGGCTACCTACTCTCAAATGGCTCTTTCCACTCATGTGCATTTCAAATCCAAGCCCATCTTCCACTTAACACCACATTTGAATCTCCCAAATCTGGCTACCATCCCTGCTACAGCATCAAGACATCCCTAACTGATGACCATGGTGTGTTATCCTTCCTTGACCTCTCTGGAGCCATTGACAATATCAACAAAACCAACCTTCTCCAATTCCTTTTCTCCATTGTACAGCTTAATAAGATTGCCTTGCTTAATTCCACCCTTAAAGCAACAATGTCCCAAGGCTCTTCACAGGAACACTAATCAAACATAATTTGACACTGAGCCGGATAAAAATATTAGGACAGGTGATAGCTTGGTCAAAGTGGTAGGTTTTAAGAAGCATATTAAAGGAGGAGGGAGCAGTAGAGAGGTTTAGGGAAGGAATTCCAGAACTTGGGATCTTGGCAGTAGAAGGCACAGGGCCGTTAATGGTAGAGAAAATTAGGGATGTGCAAAAGGCCAGACTTGGAGGAACACAAGAGGGTTCTAAGGTTGGAGCAGGTTACAGAGATGGGAAGGACGAGGGATTTGAGCACAAGAAAGCTCATTTTAAAATCAAAGACCAGGAACCAATATAGGCTAGGGAACACAAAGGTTGCTGGGTGAATGGACTTGCTGTGAGTTAGGTCACACGCAGCAGAGTTTTGGATGAGCTCAAATTTCTGGAAGGGGCAAGGTGGGTGAATGGCCAGGAGAGCATTGGAATAGTTGATTCTAGAGTTAAAGTGTCAAAAGCATGGATGAGGGTTTCAGTAGCAGATAAACTAAGGCTTGTGTGGAGATAGGTCTTGTTATGGAGGTGTAAACTTTGGTGGTAGAGGATATGGGGTCGGAACTTCCGATCTTGATCAGATAAAATGTTATGTTTGTAAACAGTCTGGTTCAGCCTCAGACAGTTGCCAAGGAGAAGGATGGAGTCGGTGGTTAGGAAACAGATTGGTTTCAGTCTTCCCAATATTTAGTTGGAGGAAATTTCTGCACCTCCAATACTGGATGTCAGACAAGCAGCGTGATAAATCAGGCAGTGGACAGGTCGAGAGAGGTGATTGTTAGGTCATCAGCTTGTATATGGAGACTGATGTGTTTTCGATGAGGGTTAATGCAGAAGCTAGATGAGAAACCATTGCAGGTGATTCTCTGGCTAAGACTGGATAAATAGCAATGAATACATTGGATACAGCTAGACAATAGAACAGAGACATTGAGGGAGCACCTGTTCAATCATAGCCAGAGCATCTCCAGTAATGACTTCCCTTCCCATCCTCAGTTACATTTGGTATCCCCTAAAATTTTCTCCTTGGTTCCTTTTCATTTATATGCTGTCCTTTGGCAACATGAACCAATGATATCAGGCCACCTTCCACACATAGTGATGAAACCCAGCTGTACCTCTCTAATACTCCTCAACTGCTGTAGTGATGTCAAATTGCTGATCTAATGTCCAGACAATTAGTAACACTTTCCTCCATTGGCAAGACTGAAAGCACTGTATTTGGCCCCCATAAAAAGCTCCATATCTCTGCCACTGATTCTGTCCTCATCCTAGGGATTGTCTTGTTCTGAATCGTAGTTTTCAATCTCTGCATCCTATTCAACTTGAGATGAGCTTCCAAATCCAGTGAATATTACATCATAGGATACAGCTACTTTCACTTCAGTAACATTGCCTGCTTCCACCCCTGTCTTAATCTCCAGACTCAACTGTTCAATACTGTCATGGTCAGCCTCTCACCTTCCAGCTGCTAAACTTCACATCCAAATCTGTGCAGGCCATATACTATCCTGCATCAAGTCCTATTCACCCATTACCAATGCTTCTGCTAAGTGGTGCATGTGTGTGACCACACAACAGCCTGGATAGTGTACTACACAGGCTTTGTTCCATGGCTGTGCAAAAAAAAATTAAAGATGCCATGCGCAACAACATATTTTGTATGGATCTCTGCCCATCTGTCCTGTCCTTGCATTTAAATGCCGCCTTGGTTTTTCCTCACCTTATCTCTAACCTCGCTCCAGCTTCCAACCTCTGGCTCCTGCTTTTTGTGCAACCTGCTTAAGTATTCTAGGCTCCACACTCTGGAATTTCCTCTCTTTAAAGCCCCGCATTTATTTCCTCTTCAAGACTTTTCTTTATGACCCAGCTCTCAGCATGCTTTTGGTCATCTTCCTAATAAGTCTGTCTTTCTCCCCGCATCTATTATTGCTTGATTGCACCTCTGTGAATCTGGTCATTTTTCTATTTTAAAGGCACTGTATAAATGCAAGTCACTAAACATACATTTTATGGCTCTGCTGTGTTGTGGCTCATGATTAAATAACCTATACTATAGCGTTAATTACTAAGAAAACATTTTCTATCCTTTTGTGTCTGTTATGTTTTTAAATGCGTTATTTTTCCATAATCTCCACGTCCCTGCTCCTATCATTCATATAGAAAGCGCCAGCAAAATCCAAAATATTGGCCTTGGGTTGAAAAGTGACTCCAAAGGTCATTGTTTTCAACAAGTTGAAGTCTACAAGTTTTCAACAAACTGAGGTCTACAAGTGAAAATTGAGCCAATGACATTTTATGCCCCAGCCTGTCAACATTAACAAGATTCCCATGCATCAGAGACCTGCTAAGTTATCTCCATAGCCAAATTAGTGGCCTTGAGAGATTTTTGTCCATTATAAAGCTCACAGGTCATTAACACCATATTCCTCAAAAATATTTTGAATGCAGTGCGTTTTACATGTGGTTTTATGTTAACTTTATCTACTGTACATGTCCACATTGACCTTTGGCAACGCAATTATGAAATCCTTGCTTACAGTACATTTGTATGAAGTATAATTGTTCACAGCTAATCTTGTTCAACTTTTGGCTTACTCGTGAACTGTAAAGTCAACACTTGTCATAAATTGTGAAAATCTGATAGCTTTTGAAACTGCAACAACATATATCTCTGCTTGGGGTGAGGGTGATACGGTGTTAGGCAAGTGGCGGATAATTGTGATGTCTCTTTCACAATGTTAATTCAATTATGACTTTAATTCACTTGGTTGCACAAAGCCACATAAGTGACGTAAATGTATTTAGAGATGAGAGATGGTGCTACACAGAGATAAGCTCCCAGCATCCAGTTTTCAGTTTGTTAAAACAGTCGACATTTTTTATTGATGTTATAGTCATTTCTATACTTTGTTATTGAAGCTCACTTTAAACTCGTTGTTTGCTTAATTATCCTAACTGGTACTGAAGATTTTCTGTGTTACAAGTATAAACCTTTAAAAATGTTGAATGAACTATTAACCCCAATATCTGAAGAATATCCATTTTGAGTATTATGGAGAATTTATTAATCCCTTGAGTAGACTATTCAAGATTGAAAAATTACTGCATTATAAGATTCCACATAAAGAATAAAGCTGCTAGTGACTGTCCTGCCTGTTAAATAACTAGTGGTGGAGAAATCATTGCAGCATTAGTAAGCAGAAATATGTACCATATTTTATTAGAGCAAACCTTTATGCAAACTAACAGTTTAACAGCCCCCAGCTAGTAGTGGTAGCATAGTAAAGTAATAAGACTCATAATTTATTTTTTAAAAACTACTTCAATATGTCAGAGTTTGTCTGCTTGTATGATGCATTTTTAGCATCTGGTTCTATTGAGACTTCTTTTTGAACATGACCCAAATCATATAACGCCTGTACAGTAAATATGATTGACTAGTCAGCACACACCCACAACATCAATTTATTTATATAGCACCTTTAACATAATCCCAGTCCCAAGGTGCTTGACACGGTCATTGTAAAGCAACATTAGACATTGAGCCACATAGATGATATTAGGGCAGAAAGCCAAAAGCTTGGTCAAAGAGGAATGTTTAATGGAGCATCTTTAAAGACAAAAGAGAGATGGAGATGGAGAGGTTTTGGAAGAGAATTCAGAGCTTAGGGGCTAGACAACTGAAGGCATGGTCACCAATGTAGCAGCAATTGGATGAGCATAGCTATCTTGCAGGTTTAAAATGCTGGAGGAGATTACAGAGAAAGGGAAGAGCAAGGCTGCGGAGGGATTTGAAAATGGATGAGAATTTTAAAATCAAGGTGTTGCTTCATGGAGAGCCATTTGTAGATCAAGTACAGTGGTGATAGGCGAAGGTGACTTGGTTCAAGTAAAGACACAGGCAGCATTATTTTGGATGATCTCAAGTTTGTGCAGGGTAGAATGTGGGAGACCAGCCAAGAGTGCATTGGAATAGATAACAAGGTATGAATGGGGGTTTCAGCAGCAAATGAGCTGAGCCTGGCAAAGTGGAACGATGTTATGGAGTTGGAAGTCTTAGTGAGGCGTGAATATGTGGTCAGAAGCTCATCTCTGGGTCAGATATGACACCAAGGTTGTGAAAAGTCAAATTTAGTTTTAGACATTATTAAGGAGAAGGATGGAGTCGGTAGCTAGGGAACAAAATTTGTAGCAGGGACTATGGATTCGATCTTCTCCAATATTTAATTGGAGGGAATTTCTGCTCGTCCAGTACTGGATGTCAAAAAAGCAGTCTGATAATTTAGCAAAAGTGGAGAAGTTGAGAGAAGTAGTGGTGAGGTAGGGCTGGGTGTCCTCAGTGTATATGTGAAAATTAATGCTGTACTTTCAGATGTCACCGAGCAGCATCATGTAGATGAGAAACGTCAGGGAGTGTAGGATAGATCCTTAGAAGACATCAAATTTAATGTGTGGGAGTGGGAAGAGAAGAGACTGCAGGTGATACTCTGGCTACGAGAGTTTGTGTGGTACTGCGTCACGTGTAAAAACCTGATTGGAGGGATTCAAACATGGAGTTCCAGGAAAGATGAGCAAGAATTTAGGAGGCGAATCATATGTTCCGAGGGCTTTGGAGAGGAAAGGAAGGTTGTAGATCGGGCAGAAGTTTGCAAGGATGGGAAGGGTTGAGGTATTTTTGATAAGGAGAGGTGTGATTACGGCAGATTTAAAGGCAACGGCATCTGAAGGGAAAGTGCCATTAATATCAGCTAACATGGGAGCCAAGAAGTTTAATGGGAACAGGTTCGTGGGACCAGGAGGTGGATCTTGTGGATATGATGAGCTCGGGAGGGCATGAGGGGACATAGGAGAGAAACTAGAGAAAGCAGAGAGTTCAGGGCTACGACAGGAGGATACCTTGGAGAAAGTTTGGCCTGGTAGGCTAGTGGGAGGGAGGGAGGCAGCTGATTTAGATGGTCCGACGAAGAATTCCATGAGCTCCTTGCATTTATTGTTGGAGGTGAGGGTGCAGGAGTTGAGAGTTTAAGATGACTACAGTAGAGAAAAGAAGCCAAAGATTATCTTTGCATTCCATGATTATCCTGCAGTGGTGAATAGTTTTGGCAGATGGGAGCAGGATCCAATGGTGTTTAAAGTGGCCTAGGCAGATCTGGCAGCGGATGGCTAAACCAGTTAGTTGTCTGCCATATCTTTTCAAGTCTGTCTTTTGGATTTAAGGGGACCGAGATGAGGGCTGTACCAGTGGGAACGACCAGAGAGAATGTGTGTCATAGTTTTTCCGGGGACTAAGGCATCAAAGTTGGAACTGATGGTGTGGTTGAGCAAATCAGTAGCTGCAGAAATATTGTGGCAAATGGAGGACCGAAGACAAGACGGTTGGGAATTTCAAGAGCAGTTGTAAGTGAATTGAAGGGAAAGGCTGAGGAAAGCAGTGAAGATCGGTGAGAAAATTGGGAGGGTGATAGCAAATGAGGATTTTGAATGAGATGAGATGTTCAAAGATGGAAAAAGTATCAGAGGATTAGGGGGGTCAGGCCAAGGTGTGATTTGGTGATAAAATGCCACATAACCACAATGGTCTTGATGGGTGGACTTCAAGTGATGGAAGCCATGTTTTTGCTAAGGCTGTTATATTGATGGCAATCATCCACAAATTTCTTGTATGGCAAGAGCCTCGTTCACAAGTGAACGGACATTCTAGTGGGAGATGCAGTGAGAGACCCTGTGGCAGAGTCCACCAGGTCAACACTGGGAGGGATGAGTTGGATGGGAAAGAGATTATCAAGGTTAACCCCAGCAGCCATACTGGATGTGAAGATTGATGAGAGTGTAGGATGGGACAGTTGATGTTGCTGCTCACAATGAGCCATTGCTGAATGTTCAATGAATCCTTTGGGGATGCCGTAAGAGGCACAGAGGGAAGCTGTAGGCTTATCTAAAAGAGATGAAGCTGGGATGGTGGCAAGAGAACGGGAAGGTTGAGGAACACTGGTTGAGGTAGGGAATTGGGAAGGCATTATAGCTGAGAGGAGAGAAGTGAAGGAAGACATAATGATAGAAGAGAGGGGTCTAGAAAGAGGGAAAAAAAAGTTTTTTTTAAAAAAAAAAGAAAAAAGTGGAAATAGAGTGGTGCCAAGATGTGCATGCGAAGGGCCTCAGGAAGTTCGTTACATAGACCTGGTTGTGTAAAAGTTAGAATATGTAAAACTTTGATAGTAAGTGGGAAATAAGAATTAGATAGCAGACAGTAGTCTGGAGTTAAAGGCAAGAGTCCAGATGTGGGATAACAATGATGTTGATAGGGTGTATTTAGCATGGCACATTGGCGAACTGTTGTCTGGTTTGAAGGCTAGTGGAACAAGAAGTCCTGGAGATATTTGAGGATAGCCTATTGGAGGATATGCCAATGGAGGTATTTTCATGAAAATGAGGATGCAAAGATGCATACAGTTTCAGAATCAGACCCTAATACGTGCACCAAATGCAACAAAAATACTTAGCAAAGATTTTATGAATCTAGAATTTATAAATAAGAGTAATTGCTTGAAAGCATGCCTGCATTTACATATAACACTGGTCTAGGAAGCAGAAACTAACTGTTGTCACTTTGAAAGCTGTGATTACAGTAATACAAAGTTTTCTCAGACGTTTGAAAAGTCAGCTCCCTTTGGGAGGGGATTGGAGGAAGGAAAAAGAAATGTCCTTTCTTGATGTAAATGCAATGCTAGTTTGTTGTTATGCTACATTCAGGTCAAAGAACCTCTTGAATTTATGTGACAATGTTATCCATGAATAAATCGTCTAGGTACAATAAACTTCCTGCATGCTGACTGTGACAAGTTCCGTCATCCTCTTCTGCATATACAGAAGACACCAGCAGACTGCCCAGTCATCGCTATTGACAGTTTTAGGCATATGTATGTCTTCCCAGACTTTAAAGACTTAGAGTAAGTATAGTTTTTTCTTTGTTACAGTTTGTGTTTGGAGAATTGTTGAAGGAAAAAATCAACTGATAGTTCAGCATCATGCAGATCTTAAGTATTCATGTTCTTATTGTCTGTAAATGCATTACATCCTCTATTGTGATATTCCCTTCTATATTTTGAAATCCCAGTTATGCCACCACTGTAAAACACATTCATCAGTAATTTCTGTAGGGATTCTCTAAATTCACTGCCCTAACTTTGGTAGTTGAACCCCCAAGGAAATTCTACTCCTTTTTATATTGTAGGTTTGCAGAATTTGTTGAACTTCCTGTCTCTGTAAAAAAAAAAATCTTCAATCACTTTTCAAATATAAATAAGTAAAGAATATTTTGAGATGTGAAATATATCTATAACAGACTTGAGGTTTTACCATGCAGGAAGAAGCAATCTGCAGTCACTCGTGTTTTAAAGAGATTTTTTTTTTAAAACATAGAGTGGAATTTCCCCATGTGCAAAATGTATTGCTTGAAATAAAGCTTGTGGGTGGCAGCCAATATTTGATTCAATTGCATTTGATAGACAATTTCAAGTAGAATTTATAACTCATCTTTTAATCATGCAGTAGAACAAAATAGTGAACGTTCATGAATTATTGGCCAACAAATGTCTTTTAATCATGCAGTAGAACAAAATAGTGAATGTTCATGAATTATTGGCCAACAAATGTCTTTTATCCAGACTTTTAGAAGACGTCTGATCAAAGTTACATTCCAGTATTCCCTTTAAGAAAGTGGAATAAATGTTTGGTATGGTGCTGAGCTATAAAGGACTAGGAGGGTTCCAGATATAACCCTCTTGTTTGCTGTTACATGATCTCAGTTGGAATGTGGGGTCCTTCAAATAGCTTCAAATGTTTGGATTAGAGAGAGTTTCCTACTCCCAATCTCCATCTACTGATCTCTGCTGGAAAGTGGACTGATTAATTTTACTTTACCCTTTGTCATGATGCATAGTATAAAACTTACTGTACTTGTAGGTCCATCATCATTTTACTTGGTTATTGCCATGATAGAGTCAATGCACAGGATGCTTTGGCAGATTACTGCATATTTATACCATTAGCAGCCCCTATTCAGAGCTGTGCATCAGAACAGCTATTAAAAGAACAATATTTCATCATTTGAAAGGTTTCTTAGTATGGCCTTTTAGGTATTGTTGAGCTTATGCTCTAAAGAAATGACTACAGCAAGATGCTTAATTTTTTTTAAAAAGTATCTTTACAACTTGATTTGATATTTAGGTCACTTATAAATATTTGTAGCTTACCAGGGGGTCCAGACTATAAGATGCAATATATTCTTCAGAGTTATGAGACTATCTAACAGCAATCCCTGCGATTGCAGCAAATTTGACATTTTATAGATAAAATTGATTGCTGCATTTTAGCACTTTGCAGTAGGTGACAACAGATGATCTAAGATGAAATTTAATTTGATCTTCCCTCAGCATTTTTTTTCTGGTATGTATGCAATTACTTTGCTCTAGAGGACCTTTTAAAAACCGTCTGTCAATACCAACTACCTGACTGGCGCTCGTATTTGTAAACTCTGACGCCTGCTGTTGGTTGCTTTTTGGCTGCTATACAGAAAAGCTGCTGCAGGGGCTATGCGCTGTGGGAGTTATTGAGGGGCAGCAATAGGCTGTCATTGCTGTAATGCCCTCAGGGAAATGGAAGAATCCCAGGATTCAACATAAGAGTACAAACTGACACTTCGTCTTCTGCCTCTTTTTAATTAAATAGCCTCTGACTAACCAAAAGAAGAATCAATTGGGATTGACTTTTTAAATGGCTTGTTTTTATTTCCTGTTTTGTGCTCTAGTTTGGCCAGATAGTTGATTGTTTTATTTTAATTTCAGTACTCCAGGTGCACTGAAACAGTTTGTATTGGATCTACACTCTGGGAAATTACACAGGGAATTCCACCATGGTCCAGATCCCACTGATGTTGCTCCCGGACAGGTAAGAAATGCAAATATTCAGAATTTCAATTGTTAAGATAAAGTAATGGATCCCAAGGCTGGTTAGAGCTCTAAAGTATTAGTTATCGTGAGGTGGGTTACAAATATTTGATCTAAACCACAAGACCAAATGATAGTCTGTTTCCAAATGTCTGAATTCTCACCCCCTACAACCATAACTCCTTCCACAATATCTGGTCTGTACTGTACAGTTTATATTAAATGTTAAAATGATAAACTTCTGAGCTTTTTCAAATTTGAGCAGAGAATCCTGATCAATTGCAGTTTTAGTCGCATGGTATATATAATTTATGATCTGATGCATTACATAGTAATGTATGAGTAGAAGTAATTACAAGGTAGAAATCCTAGTCCAGTGTTCAGCGGGAGGATGCCATAAATCCAGAGTGAAACTCAAGTCTGTAAGTACATTAAATGCATTGTTGAGATTATATTTAAAATTCCTTGTGAACAATGTTATAACCCACGCAAGTTTCTTGGATAGTTTTATTTAGTGTTGATCTCCCAATTAGTGTTTTACTGGTGATCGGTATAACTAACACTGGATAATGGATGATGATGATGCCCACAATGAGTAATTAAACTCTCTCAGTTCTGTTGTAGGGATTATAATCAGCAGTTGATTACTAGAAAATAAAGCAAATTAAATACTGACATGGACAACTTGGGCCAAATGGCCTTTTTGTGCAGTAAATACTTCGTAAATATGATATTTTCTAAATACCTGATTATACCAATGAATCGTGACAATTGGCAGTTGAAGACTCGCATTTATAGAGCACCTCATCACACCCCTTAATTCCTTTGATTGCATTTTGCGTGAAGTATTTTATTTTGTGCACTGGAATGTCTCATAGCATGGAGAAATTTGGACAGCTAATACCTTATACCTTCTCTTTTTCCAGCCGATATTAACAACAATAAAATAGAAACTGCTGAAAAATATAGTAAGCTTGTCAGCACCTGCGATACAGAAATAACAAATATTTTACAAAATATTGAAAAATATCTGAATATAGTTTGAACCATTTCAATGAATGACCTTGAAGGAGAAAGAACTTGTGTATATACTCCTGTATATACAGGAGATAATGAAATAGGCTAACGGCCACTGTAGGTAATGGGATCAATAATACATTAATACTTAAGTTTTAAAATTACTATTACTTATTTTTAAGATTTATTGCAGAAAGCAAAGTAGACCATATAGTGGAAGTCCTTATCCTGGAGACTGCAATAGTCTACATTTGATTATCTAAATTACCATTTAGGAATTTTCACTTGTACTCCAAAGCAATTCATTATTTGAGAAATACATGCAATGAACAAGGGAAGTCAGGAACAAAGAAATTGAACACTTTTTTATCACACGGTGACTTTTTATTCTAAATTAAGCAGAAGGTCCTTTCATATAAATAGGATAACTGCTTTTTAGGTTGTATTCTATTTATTTTCTCCATATCATAAAATTAAAATATATTTTTGCAAATACATAATCTCACCCATGATGAAACATGGCTTTCATTCTCTTCACCATAGAGGTATGTAGTCTCCACATTGAAAATTCCCACACAGTGGTATAAATAAAGCAATGCAGACTATTGCAGTCCCTAAGATACAGACTCGTATTCTCATTTATTGTGCAGCATTGAGTTTAAATGGTACGGTGTTGAAAAAAAGCACTGAACTAATGTTTGTGTTTTTCTCTTTCCCAATATATCAGCAGGGAAGATGCTGCTCACAAAATTTTACATATGTTGCTTTTCTCTCAAATAGTTTGTGGTGTTTGTGTCTTGAGCTTCAAGCACTCCCATTCCTTGTTTTTCCACCCCCGCCAGAATGTATTACTTCAGACTTGGCCATATTAATGTGCCAACTGTTTGCCCTGACTACTTGAAGTCCTTTTATATTCCTCTTAACTGTGTATCAAACCTCCTCCTTTTCTGTCATTGGTGAATTCAAAGCTTATGTTTCCAAAATCAAGTTTAACAATATATACATCTGAAGAACCCATCAATGACTCTGGGGTAGTCACTTCCCATCCTTTCTCTAGTCTGAGCAATACCCATTTACCCTAATTCTTTGATCCCTCTTTGCCAACCAAGAGGGGAATTTACTCTCTACATGAACAAATGGGTGCAATCGCATTGCCCCACCCTGTTTCCATATCCCTTCAACCTTTTATCTTTTAAAAATCCATTCTCTCCCTTGTCCAGCACTGCTTCTCTTTAACAAATCTTTGATTATTCTAAAATGTCACCAACTTTATGAATGCTTTCTTTAAAAGTCTAAGGAATTACCTCCAGTTTTTGTGCTTCTATTCACGAATGCACATCTTTGTTTTTATCCTAGCCAAGTGAAGTCGCAAGCAGCCCCCCAGAAAGCTCATTCCAGAAATTGGCTCCAAGTGAGCACAGGTATACCATTCTCAAGAGAGAGAAAGATGAATTATAGATCTATGAAGGAACTGTACAAGACCAGAAATCAAAGAGCTTTGCCTGATGAGGCAGAAATACTAAGCCTATATTTTCATAAGTCTGTGTGTACAGTTTTTATTTTGGATAAAACAAAAAAACAAATGTTTGACAAATTGTGGGTTTTTATTTTTCTTTGCTTCCCTGGCTTGTGAATATGTTGATGTACTGTGGTCATTCAGTGTAGTAGATTTTAATAAAACTGTTAAGTGTATAACTGCTGGAAAACACTGATCATTTGCAGATCCTAAATTTTTCTAATAAAAGGCCATATCTTGTATTAGGATTTGCCAAGAGTATGCTTGCCACATACTTTCACTGTCCCATTAAACAGGTCTCATCTTTTGGTGTTCTGTTTCCACATTGTCAATGCAATTTTTCTTTAAGTGGAAAATGTTCATTTATTACTTGCTATGTGGGAGCGGCTTGAGGTGTTCCTGTTTCACATTCCTTTGAGGATGTGTTGACCTTAATTTTGAGGAAACAATAAAATAAGTGGCCTACCAAGATGGGTGAAGAGATTTTGTTCAAGTTATGATCATACAATTTGCATTCCAATTAGTTTTAAAATAAATATTTTAATAAAGCACTTAAAATATACAAAAATCAACATTTAATGATTGTACATTCTTTGAACATTGCTGTTATAACAGTAATACAGCTGATCATCTATTTGTCATTAAAAATGAAAAGTAAGATTAAGATTCTGTTGGGAGATCAATCTTACTGACAGCTTGCAAAATGTATATAAAATATTTTTTGCCTTTTCCCCACCTTTAAGGGGCCAATATTTGGGTAATTCAGCTAGATTTTTTTCCATCTTGAGTCTTCAGCTCTGGGCAGCTGGAAGAAAGTGAAAGTTCCTGGTCTACCTTCTGCTGGCGTTTCTTCAGTAACAATTTCCCACCTGTGAAGCCCAGTATCCCTCCACTGACTGCAGCTGCGACCCCTACGACTTTGAAGCCTGCCAGGAGACCAATAGGCCCTCCCAATACACCACCAATGAGAGCACCTGCCACAGGCAACATTGCAAGTTTATATTTAGCGGCCTGAAAAATCAATGAAACACAGGTTTAACAAAGACACAAACTAGATTGTAAGTTACTGTGTGATTTCTTGCTGTCTTAAGAGCTAGTACCAATCCATCAGTGTAAAGTCTTTCTTTACTGCAGCTGTTCAGTAGATGATTACTATGTACAGAGCAGTGCTAGTTGGTTTCACTGCACGAGACCATCACAATACAGATTGATTTTTTTTGACATGCAGTGTGTCACTTCTCCCTTATTTTCTTAATTGCTGCTTCCCTCAACATTAGAGAGCCCAGATCAATCAGTTGGGTTAATTCAGAGTATTGCTGGCAGGCAGAGTGCCATTGATTACTCAGCAGGCAAAGATCCCTACCTTGGCCAGATTCTTGGTTCCCTCTTCAACATTCTCAGCAGCAGTACTGACATGGTCTTCAATGCTGTCAATCTTCTCCTGTTGGGTCTAGATGCAACGGAATTATGTGCTAGCTTTCCAGCTGGGAAGCAGCAGTCAACCAATACACACAATTATAATTCCTATAATCAGAGTTTGCAGCATCTTTCATCTGCTAGTCAATAAATCTACAATTTCTTAAAGGTACCTCCTCTGCCACCTTTCCTGGGAGACTGTTCAGATGGTTTGTCAAGTGTTTAAACATTTATCAACATTAAATGTGTCCTTAAATATTTATAGATTAGTGTTATTTTAACCCTCCGAGGGCAGTTCTAATTTGTGAAATTTTTTGGTTATCAAGCATCCTTCAGAATTTTTAATATTTCTGACCACTATATAAGGTATTTCCTGCAGTGTTATTTTGTGTAGTATTTGCTTTCTGCTTCCATAATCTAATTTGCTTGAGATAGAAATATGGAAAAGTTACAAGGGTCACACTTTGACATTCCTGATCTCAGCTGTGCCCTCATGTGGAGGCAGGGGATTCTAGGCTCCTTACTGCACTTACAAATTGAATGACTGTGGGAGGGAGGAAGAAAACGGTCAACCACTTCAGAAATAAATTTAAATACTTTAATTTGGCAAAATATGTGAAAATTTGTTCAGATACACATTTTGGCAAAGCCTAGACCTAGCATTATAAATACTTACATTTATCACCACACCCTATCATTGTGGTATATCTCAAGTATGTAACAATAGATAATTGGCAGAGGTTCAAGCCAACACGGACAGGCATACAGCATAATTCTAATCTTTTAAAATAAAATGGATAGGAGGTGCAGGAATTTTAGTTACTCATAATTAATACCTTTTCCTTAATGGGAAAGTAATTCCTAAAGCATGTAATAATGTGTCATTCCTTGTTTAGACTCAAAACTGCTGGCTTCAAGAATCCAAGCAGAAAATATTTTCAGACAAACTCCCAACATTGTTTTATATTGGTTAGAGTCAAATAACTGGTCCAGATTTTGCAGTTGTAATGATGAAACTGTTAGTGTTCACCATCATTACAACTGTGAAACTCTGAACAACTTCTGGTATCCACACATTGTGTAGTTAAATGCAGTAATGCAAAGTTGCTATCAATGAATTACCGTTCCTCCACGGTGATCTGTTAAAATTCACTTGACTTGATATGAGTTTACACTTTTTACACACAGCCATACTGTAAAAATCCTTGGAAAAAGTTATGCCTTTTTGACAGCATACTAAGTCATAATTGCTGAACAACCAATCTGGCCCTGATAAACATATTTTTGTGAAATATCACATTTCTCAGATTTAAAAAAAACAATCTTTGAGCACAGCTTCTACTTGAATCCCATCTATAATTTTCCAATCTTTATTTGATTCTCTAAAATTAAGTGAAGGACAGTCAGTGCTTTTTTATTTCCTGGTTTGCTGTGTGGGAGAATATTTCAGCGTGACTGGCTGCTTAGCCTGCTTGATGACTTCACTGTTGCTGGAAACCAGATATTTCCTATAGCTGATATCAGAGCAAAATTACCAAGAAAGGTAGAATTCATATCAGAAATCAATAGAGCTTTGTAACAGCTTCCTTTGAAGTCAGCAGACACCACCGCTGCTTCACTGCTGACCACAAAAGCAAGGCCGATCCGTTGTGGATAGAAATATTTTCTTTAAGCTTTTACAACGTAAGATTGCTATTATCTAATGTTCTATACTGAAAAGTATGCATAGTTGGCTGGGAAGAGAGTTGGGCTCAGCTATGATGCCCTTCAGAGTCATATAACAATTTACTAATCCTGAATGAAGAATGCTGACAGAAGCAGTACTAGAGAGCTGCTGCCACCCATTAAATCATGCCTCAGTGTAAGTGGATAGGAGGTGTATATTAGAGGTGATGCAGTAGATTGTGCCCTTTTTATATCTAATGTAATTTTCAAATTCTCCAAGGGATGTCATGCATTATTTTGTTACAAGATGGCAAGAAGCTGCTCGGTGGTAAGTCACCAACTTTCCTTTTTAAAAAAAATGTCCTTGTGATCACAAACATGATGTGGGCTTTAAAAAAACACGATTTAACACCAATGTGCTGCATCACTGCAAGTTTCAGGCTATAATTGATAAGTCATTAACTCTGTCGCTTAGGGTATGTTTTTCATTCCAGTGAGAATTGGGCCTTTGGAAAAAAAACTGGCGCGAGGACAAGTGAGCGCTGATTAACATTTATTGTGTTTACTTAAATTCCAATTTGAGGCATAGCAAGGCTGCTCATACCCATCGAGTGCACGACCTAGACAACTACATAAGAAAGTGCAACCAAATGGAAATACTCGAGTGCCACATCTTTAAATTCAAGAAGCAGCTGGGTGCATTCGTGAGGATGAGAGCTATGCAGATAGCACAATTCAGAAGGTGGTCACCCTGCAGGTTAAGAGCGAGCAGGCAGACAAAGACAAGGCAGGTAGTGCAGCAGACCCCTGAGGACATCCCACTTTCTAACAAAGGGTTCCTTTGGGGAGAGCAGTAAGAGTCATGACCAGAGCACCATGGGCAGCTCAGTTGTGCAGGGAGGGAGGAGAAAAGAGAGGAGAGCAATAGTGGTAGGGGATTGTATATTTAGGAGAACAGACAGGCATTTCTGTGATCGCAGATGGGATTCCAGGAAAATATGTTGCCTCCCTGGTACAAGGGTCATGGATATCACCGAGCAGCTTCACAGCGTTCTGTTGGGGGTGGTGAAGGTTCACAGTACCAACAATATAGGTAGAAATATAGGCTGAGTTCAGGGAGTTAGGAAAGAGATGAGCAAGCAGGACCTCAAAGATAATAATCTCCGGATTACTTCCAAGGCCACATGCTAGTGAGTATGGAAATAGGTGAATACGCCAGATGAATGTGTGTCTGGAGAGATGGTGCAGCAGGGAGGGCTTCAGGTTTCTGGGCAAGGTGGGATCCATACAAGCCAGACAGTCCACACCTGAACAGGACCTGGACAAATGTCCTTGCAGGGAGATTTGCTAGTGTTGTTGGGGAGGATTTAAACTAGATTGGCAGATTCAGATAGGAGCAGGGAATGGGAGGCAGAAAATTAGCAAAATACTCTGAAAGACAGAAGCACAGGTTAAATGGTTTACATCACAGGAATTTGGCAATGTTAAGAGGTATTTATTTAAATGCAAGGAGTATAGCAAACAAAGCCAATATCTTGAAGACACAGACACAAGGCAGCATATCATCGCTATAACGGAAACGTGGCTTAAGGAGGGGCAAAAATGGCAGCTCAACATCCCTGGATATAGGGTTTTCAGGCAGGATAGAGAGGGGGACAAAAAAGGTAAGGGTGTAGCATTACTGGTTAAAGAACCAATTACAGCTGTGAGGAGGGATGATATACTATATGAATCATCAAATGAGGCTATATGGGTTGAGCTCAGATATAAAAAGGGGGCAGCCACACTACTGGCAGTGTACTATAGACCCCCCAAATAATGAGAAGGAGATAGAAGAGCAAATATGTAGGCAAATTGCTGAATGCAAAAACAATAGGACAATAATAGTTGAGGACTTCAACCACCCTAATATCAACTGGGATACAAACAGTGTAATGGGCACAGAGTGCAAAAAATTCTGGAACTGCGTTCAAGAGAACCTTTTTTAGCCAGCACGTAACAAGCTCAACAAGAGGGGTGCAATTCTGGATTTAGTCTTAGGAAATGAAGCTGGGCAAGTAGATGAAGTAGTAGTGGGGGGACCATTTTAGCATCATTATGGAAAAGGACAAAAACAGAGCAGGAGTAAAAGTTCCAAATTGGGGGAAGACAAATTTTACGAAGCAAAAGTGGACTGGATACAGCTACTAGATGGGAAATCAGTGACAGACTAGCGGGTGACATTCAAAAGCGAGATTCTACGGGCACGGTGTAGACATGTCCCCACAAATAAAAAGGTGGGACTGCCAAATCTAGAGGCCCCCTGGTTATCCTGAAGCATACAATGTAAGATAAAGCACAAAAAGAAAGCTTATGACAGGCACAAAAACTTCGTACTGTGGAAAGCCTAGAGTATGGAAAGTACAGGGGTGAAAAAATAAAGCTATTAGGGAAAGCAAAGAGAGGATATGAAAAAATATTGGCAGGTAAAATCAAAGAAAACCCAAAGATGTTTCACAGTATATTAAGAGCAAGAAAATAACAAAGGAAAGGTCAGGGCCTCAGAGATATACATGGTATCTTGTGTGCTGATGCTGAAGATGTGGGCAAGGTTCTCAATGAGTACTTTCTCTGTTTTCAGTAAGGAGGGGGAATGATGCAGGTATTCTAGTTAAAGAGGAGTGTGAAATATTAGATTCAATAAGCATAGTGAGAGAGGAAGTACTGGAGGGACTGACATCCTTGAAGATGGATAAATCACCAGGACTAGATGGATTGTATCCCAGGCTGATAAAGGAAGCCAGGGAGGAAATAGCAGCTGCTCTGAGGATCATTTTCCAATCCTCACTACAGGTGAGATGCCAGAGGACTGGAGGTCTGCAAATGGTGTACCAATATTTTAAAAAGGTACGAGGGATAGGCCAAATAATTATAGGCCAGTAAGTCTGACATTGGTAGTGGGCAAATTATTAGAATCAATTCTGAGACACGGGTTAAAATGTCACTTAGAAATGAAGGGATTAATCAGGGTTGGCATGGTTTTGTTAGGGGAAGGTCATGTCTTACTAATTTAATCGAATTTTTTGAGGAGATAAGGAGGATTGATGAGGGTAGTGCAGTGGAGGTTGTCTACGTGGATTTTAATAAAGGCATTTGACAAGGTCCCACATGGCAGACTGGTCAGAAAAGTAAAAGCCCATGGGATACAGGGGAATGTGGCAAGTTGGATCCAAAATTGGCTCAGCGACAGGAAATAAGGGTATTGGTCAATAGATGGTTTTGCGAACGGAAAGCGGTTTCCAGTGGACCCACGGGGCTCAGTGTTAGGTCCCTTGCTGTTTTTTTGTATATATTAATAATTTGGACTTAAATGTGGGTGGCATGATTGGCAAATTTGCAGATGCCAGAAAAATTGGCATTAGTTGATAGTGAAAATGATAGCTGTTATCTCTAGAATTACATCAATGGTTTGATTGAGTGGGCGGAAAAGTGGTAGATGGAATTCAATTCAGAGAAGTGTGAGGTAATGCATTTGGGGAGGCGAACAAAGCTAGGGAATACACAATAAATAGGATTTTGAGAGGGGTAGAGGAAGTGAGAGATCTTGGAGTGTATGTCCACAGGTCCCTGAAGGTGGCAGGACAGGTGGATAAGATGGTAAAGAAAGCATATGGAATGCTTTCCTTTGTTGGGTGAGGTATTGAATACAAAAACAGGGATGTAATGATGGAACTGTATAAAACACTGGTTAGGCCACAGCTGGAATTTTGTGTACCGTTCTGGTCACCACATTACAGGAAGGACATAATTGCTCTGGAGAGAGTAGAGGAGATTTACAAGAATGTTGCCAGAGCTTGGAAATTGCAGCAAGAAGAAAGATTGGATAGACTAGGGTTGTAATCCTTGGAACTAAGGAGGCCGAGGGGTGACCTGATTGAGGTGTACAAGATTATTAAGAGCTTAGATAGAGTAGACAGGATGCTTGGTTTCCCCTAGTGGAGAGGTCAATTACCAGGGGGCACAGATTTAAAGTGATTGGTAGAAGGATTTAGAGGGGACATGAGAACAAACTTCTTCACCCAGAAGGTGGTGAATGTTTGGAATTCGCTCCCTGGTTTGATGGTGGAGGCAGAAACACTCAACTCACTTAAAAGGTACCTGGATCTGCACCTAATGTGCCCTAACCTACAAGACTACGGACCAGGTGCTGGGAGGTGGGATTAGAATGGACAGCTAGTTTTTTATCTCTTTACAGCCGGCACAGACACGATGGGCTAATTGGCCTCTTTCTGTGCCGTAACTTATCTATGGTTTTGGGAGACCAGATAAAACAGAGGAAACACATTTTCCTAAGACTACATACCTTTGACTACTAGTATTACCTTAAGTTCTGCACACACTTCCAAGAGCTAAATTTTACATAATCCTTTGTGTTCCTGTCAACACCTTTAAATATACATTAAAGTTTACGAAATATAATTTGTGATGCTGTCTGATACTGATACAAATCTAAAGGCTGCTATGATTCTGAATCATTCATCAGCATACTGGTCTCAGCATTGCTGTACAAAGGCAGTATTTGAAAAGGAAATGTACAGAATATTTGTGGAACCAGCTTCTTGATAAACAATCTCTAATGCATACCTATCATTTATATATCTTAGCATCAGTATTCTTGAAATACACAAAAAGATTCTTACCAATTAATCACAACAACCACAATGTTGCTACTGTAACTCAATTGGGTACTTAAAAATCTCTTATTTAGTCAAAACGGGACCTATAGTTTTGTACAATATATGATTGTCCTTTTCTCATACAACTGTGTAACTTTCAAACCCATTATTTTGTCATTCTGCAGTAATGGGCCACTGATGTTTGTGTCCATGTAACACAGATTTTCCCTTTAAGATAACAGTTCATAAATTAATTTGCTTTTTTATATGGTCACATTTTGTACCCTTCAAAATCTTTGCATAAACTAAGTATATACATAGGTGTAGAGTTCAGCATTATTGTGGACTTCAAATGTTGCATCTCCACTTCAAAGGAGAAGGATCACGGATTACACAAATTTAATAGGTGCTTATTTAATAAAGTTATAAATGTGATCTAAGTAACTATGCAACAGTTCCTACTTTTCAACTCTCAAACATTGCAAAATATGCATTATTAAAAATGTGTTCAAAATAAATCAATATTGAAGGTTTCAAATTAGGATGATATAATTCATAAATGTAACTGCTAATACAGATAATAATTATCAGCTGGTGGAACAGAAATTAAAAGCAGAAGAGGTAGAACTGCCATTAAGCAAATGGTGGAACAAAATATTGGAGAGGAAATTACAACACAAATTTATTTGTGAGTAGCAATTAAACAGTTATGCCTGAAGAGCAGTTGTGATTGTACAGCTCACAAATTCTGGCACTGGTCCTGTTATAATGAACTCCATGGATGTGTGGTCATGTTTAAATTTGGCACAGGGGTTATTACATACTGACATTACAACTGGTGTTAAATCTAATTTCTCCAGAAATGTTCAACTATGGTGCAGCTTATGTGTCAAAATAAAATATCCTTTTTAGTTCATACAAATTAAATTCTGCTGTCTTTAGCCGCAAATTATTATTGCAGGCCCAAAACACATGGCAGCCATTAACTAAAGATATTGCTTTCCCTTCATTCCAGTACGCAAGTAATTGAAAGATAAATACTTACATGAAGTAACTGAGAAAATTCATTTACCAAGTTGCTAAGATCAATTAAATTCTGAAAAATAGATATGTAAATTAGCATTACAAACTACTCATTCAGACCCCTGAGAAAATCAATTAGATCTGAATGTCTAAAAGTGCCTGCAGTAAATATCACTATTGGCCTACGTAATTTAACAAAATAATGGAAATTAAACACCCTTACCATTAACTTAATCAGAGCACACACTCACCATATAATATGCTTTATATATACTTTTGAACTACTAAAGAATTAGAGACTAGACAAAGGTGATACCAAATAGGAATATACTCAAACCAATACTGATCTGTGTTGCAAAAGTGTTACAACCCACTAGTTACAATTTCCCATCCTTATTGTCTTGAATTTAAGAGATTATGACTTGCCTCTTCCAGCTTCTCCCATGATTCAGCTGCATCTTGATCTTGTGGAATTTGTGGTGGTGGCACATTCAGCTGAACCAGATGTTGGGACAAAGGTGAGCCAGAGTCTTGGGAACTCATAAGTGTTCCTACAGCAAAATAAAAGCTAGAGCCAGGACTGTACAAGTTCCAGTTGCAGTCTTAAAATCCTGGATGTTAAATAGCACTTATTGTTTCACTTGCAGGAAATTTCTGGAAAATGACAAAAATGTCACTTTTCCTGGCACGTTTATATTTGACATTTTTATCTTAGCATAAGGTCACATTGCTTTCTCAGAATTCTGTAAATGATGTCATCCAAATAAATTTACTTTAAAGGATTTAATTTAACTGCAGCAAAAAAATACCTGCATAAAAAGAGATCGCTTCTTGGCTGATTGATGATATAGAAAAACGACAGGTCTCAAATAAAAAGAAAGTTTGTCATTTTTTTTACTCCAGGGGCTGTTTACCACTCAGATGACAAGGAATCTTTCTTTGCGTACAAATGCAAAGAATAAAAGTCACATCTTGTGTCTTTCAACTTCATTAAAACAGTACAAGTTATTTGAATATCAACAGACATTCTCCCTACTTCATGGAATAACATCTACTATGGGAACCTGTGCTATATTCACTGGTGCCCCCCGCACATTTTTTGCTAGCTTTTCTGTCCTAGCAATTTACTGGGATTAATTTCAACTTTCATTTGTTCCCTTTATAATTGTCTCTAATTTCACCCTGTTGTTACCCTACCCACAGGCAATGTCAACTAAACACCATATTTGTTATGTCATACACTTTGATTCTGTAGCCACTGCCTTTGGACAAGAACACCCAAGTAGCAGTGAACTTATACCTTATTTCTGCTGTCAGGTTCCTCCCAGGCTAGGCAGGTGCATATATCGCCACAATCTCCAGTTAAAACGTTTCAGGTGAACAGAAATAGCACACAGTTACAGCTAAGCTTTCTGTGCTAGCTGGGTATATTCAAATATTTAAATATTGTGATTTTATTCTGAAACTAATTCTGGTTAGTGCTAAATATCACATCAACTCATTTTACTGTCCTAGAGAAAACTTATATTTTAAATAATCTTAACCATCTCTCCAATAAAATATATTGGAATAATGGTTGTGATTTATTTTTAGGAGTTTCTCTTTCAGGAGATGAATTTGAAGTTTCTTGTGGCAGGCTATGGACTGCCAATAGTTCAATTGTTCTGGTCTTCCCAATCCTCTTCCCTCTTATATCCCTTAGTTCCATGATGGGAGTCAGACCATGCCCTCTGTATTTAGTCTGTTTTGGGCAAACCCATTCCAGATTTAAAATAAGACAATTTTTGGAAAGGAAATCGCCATTTTAGAATTCAAGGGTCGAGAGAGTTTCAGAATATTTTCTGAAACCTACTTTAACAAATTGCTAATTGTGTTGCAGATAATTTAAATGGCCTCTGTTTTCATCAAACTAAATATTAGGCAAAGTTTTGCTCGTAAATAACTACTCAGTGTCACTAACGTAAAACAATGGGCAGAATTTTACAGTCACCTGTGGGGTGGGTTTGCGAGGGGCAGGGTAGAATTCCCTGTGTGCCGTTACCACTGGCTACCCACCCCACCCCAAACTGGCTGCAGTGGGTGAGGCCTCGAGCAGTCTTCCTGCCCTTGTGCCATGTAATGACCACATAAGGGCAACTTCCCGCCCAGTTGCAGGTTTTTGGACGGTGGGGGGAGCCCAGCAGTTGAGCCTGATTGGGCCTCGGGTGGGAAAGGTGAGGGTGCCTCCTTCATGGACTCCTTTTCTGATAGGAGGCCCCCAACCCCCCCTCCCTTCAAGGTCTGTCCCCCACCATCAGCCTTTGCACCCTGGCCCCCACTCCTCTCATGCCAGACCTCCTCTGCTGGCCCTGCCAACAATCTCCCCCAACTTACTTGTCATCCAACTCCTGACTCTTCTCCAGGACAGACCCAGCAGTAGCCAGCACTCCTGGTAACGCTGCTGGCATCAGAGTGCTGCTGACCAGATTGGCCAGGAGCTCTCAGAGACAGGACTGCCTCCCCAGATGGGGGCGGCCGCCTGACTTTGGGAGTGGGGTGGGAAACCCCACCACTTAAAATCCTGTCCAATGTATTTTTATCTTCCTTTAATTGTCATGGCATTTCAGGGGTCAAAAACAACTATACTCTCAGAAATAAACCCCTACATCAACTTCACATAGTTGTTACAAATTTTAGTTGCTTTCAATGCCAGGTGTTGCTATCCTGGAGAATCAAACACTGCCTCACGCCTACATTCTGTTCCAGAAACTTCTTTCTCACAAAATACCCTTGCTCTTCATGATGTTATCATATCAACATCCTGGCATTGGCAGAAACCTAGTATATAGGCATCAATTCTCTCATCGAAACCGCGCCACCTCACGGTTCATTCTATTACTTGCCCTACCCAAGCCCAAATAGAAACAGCTAGTATCTATAGAGCACAATTAAATGGTAATATATTCCAAGGCAATTGATAGGAGTATTATCAAACAAAACTTAACACTGAGCCACATAAGGAGTTATTAGGACATGTGACCAAAAGCCTGGTCAAAAAGCTGCATTTTAAGGGAAGTCTTAAAGGAGGAGGGGGCAGTTTAGGAAGGAAATTCCAGAGCTGAAGATACCAATGATGGAAGGTCGAAAATTGGAGATGCCCAAGAGGCCAGAATTGGAGGAACAGAGATCTGAGAAGATTTTAGGGCTGGAGGAGGTTACAGAGGTGGAGGTTTTGAAGCTATGGTGATATTTAAAAACAAGGCTTTGCTTGGCAGAGAGCCAATGTATGTCAGCAAGGATAGGGGTCATGAGTGAAAGGTATTTGGTGCAAGTTAGGACAGAGTTTTGGGTAGGTTTGAGTTCAAGGAGGGTGAAAGTTAGCGAGGAGTGCATTCGAATAGTTGAGTCTGGAGATGGTTCTTATCACCAAGTTCCACCTTGGCTCTTCCCCTACTCATACGAAACCTTCTCCTTTCAACATATCAGCTTCTTTCATTAGGTCCCACTTCAAATCATCACACACCACTCTCCCAACTGAGACATTTTCCTTTATCGTCTGCACAGAACAAATTCTCATCCTTGGTTAGTTACTTCAGCTTACATCAGGGTCCTCTACTACAATTTCTTTGCTCTGCTGTCCTCAGTCAAACTCACCTTCACAAATTCCCTCACCCAGCCAGTCCGCTGTTCTTTCCACTGCAATGCAGACAATGGGTATGCCCTCAGCTTGGTCACGCTCCTCTTTGTTCAAAAACAGCCAGCACATCTCCAGCAATGCCATTGCTTCTATTCTCATATCATTAGCTCCAGAGTGCTTCAAAGATTTATGCTGGTATGACTAGCTTCCCCAGTTACATGCTGTTCTTCAGTAACTTCATTCTCAGGAATGAGGTCAGTTTCTGTACATACCCGGTAAGCTGATAACATCCAGCCCTCACTCTTCCAATGGCCAATGATCATGCCTGTGATATTAGATTTCCTGTCTGACATCAAGGGCAGAATTTAGCCCTTATCAAGCAGGCAGGAAGCCGACTGCCGCCCGCGATCGGGGCCGGAAGGCAATTTCATACTGGCAGGCCAATTAAGGCCAGCCCAGCGTGAAACACGAGTGGCAGCACTCAGCGGGGGTAGGAGGGCAAGTGGGACGAGCATGCGCGTGAGTGGGCACTTCAGAATCTCCCTGAGGCATAGAGCTGCTTCAGGGAGATGGAGTTTTTTTTTAAAATAAGGAATTGAAAAATATAATAAAACAAGTCCCCTCATGTGACTCTGTCACATGGGCAGGGACATGTTATTAATTTAATTTTAAAACTTCTTTTTATTTTTATTTGCTTTTGGAAACCTCATCTCGCCCATGGATGAGGTTTCCAAAAAAGTGCAAAGACTGCTTGGCCTTTACCCCTGCCCGCCAACCGTAAGGTTGGACGGCCAGCGAAAAATTTAACTAAATTGATTCTTTAATGGCCTTAACAGGCCTTTTAGTTTCCAATTCCAGCATGCGCCCGCTGACCGAACTATCGCACAACTGCGCGTTGACATTGGGACGCTCGCCCAACAACAACACGCGTCATTTCACGCTCGAGCAGGTCAGATGCGCGCCCACCCACCAAGGTGAAAGTTCTGCCCCAAGTGATGAATAAACAAATTTTCTTCAACCATCCCACTCCCTTGTCTCCAACTCCTTCCCTCCCTCCTCAGCCACCCGTGGATTAAACTAGACCATGTAAATTTTTGGTGCCTTCTTACACCCAGAGCTGAACTTCAAAACCTACATCATATCCACCATCACGACTCTTAACTACTACTTCCACATAACCGGTTTCCACCCCCTACTTTAGCCCCATTGCCACTGAAACCCTCACCCTACACTTAGGTCACCAAAAAGCTATTTCTCCAATATCCTCCTTGTTGACTTTCTATCCTCCTCACACTTGCCCAAAACACATGCATCCATATTCTGTCCCGCCCACCACCATCCCACCCTCACTCCCTGTCTGCATTAAATTCAAAGTCTCAATCCTCAAATCCCTCCACAGCCTTGCCCCATCCTACCTCTACAAACTTCTTCAGGCTTATATCCCCATCCAAAAACTCAGGTCCTTAAATTCTGACATTTTGTGTCTCCTGCTCTCCATTCAACCCATCTCTGGTGGCAGCGCCTTTAGTCACCTCAGTCTGAAACTCCTTCCCTAGACCCTTCCAACTTGATACATCTTTCTCCACCTTTTAAAATCCTTCTCAAAAACCATCGACCCATATTTTTGACAATGCTTTCAACGATCTCTCCCAACTCTTCTTCCATGACTTGACCTCTAGTTCTTTAGTTATTTCACCCACTCTGTAATACACCTTGGGTGATTTTCTACATTAAAGGCACTACATAAATGCAAGCTGGTGTCTTCCAAGTAAGGAGCCTAGCTGTTCAATGAAATTCAAACATCCTTTATGATTTGGTAAATGTGCTTGGTCCCAGTCACTTTATTAACCATTAAGATAAAAGCAAAATACTAGGGATGCTGGAAATCTGAAACAAAAACAGAAAATGCTGGAAAAACTCAGCAGGTTTAGCAGCATCTGTGGGGAGAGAAACAATTAATGTTTCGAGTCTGTATAACCCTTCTTCAGAGCTAAAGAGAAGTAGAAATGCAATGGAATTTATACTTGACTTGCCCTACTCTTCTTCAAGTTTCACTCTAACAGTACATCACCAAGAGCCTCGGCATTCAAAACACATCAAGGGCGACACGTTATAGTACTTGCCCACTAGATAGCCACTAAACATGTCATAAAAAGTTAGGGCTTGCCTATTCATGTGTAACTGAACTTTTAACTCTGTGGTAACTTCCCTTGGAGGGACTAACATCCTACTATGAAGAAAACCACCTGCGCGCAAACCCATCAAAGACGCAAGTTTGTGCATTCCACCTCAGAAACCGTGAAGCCAAACACCAGCTTAAAGTAACCTGGTGTGGAGCAACACTGACGCATTGCAAGCACCCTATCTATTCAGGAGTCACCCTTGACAGATGCCTCACCTTCAAGAACCACATCGAAAAGACAAAGGCAAAAGTGAGCGCACGAAACAACATCCTGAATAAGCTCACTAACACAAAATGGGGAGCAAGCTCGAAAACATTGCGAACCAGTGCACTTGCTCTTTGCTATTCCACTGCCGAATACGCCTGCCCTGCATGGCAAAGATCTACTCATGCTAAGAAGATGGATGTTGTTCTGAATGCAAGCTGCCAACTTATCACAGGTTGTTTAAAACCAACAAACACTTATAGCCTATATATCCTCTGTGGTAAATCTTAATTACTGCCAAAAAAAAAACAAGTGTGGCATCTCATTCCTTTAGGTTTTAAATTATTGCTGGGAGATTTAAAGAAAATACAATTAAAAATATTTTTTTCTTTCTGTTTCTTTTATCTCTCTCATAATCCTATCTCTCTATGTCTCTTTATTTTATTTTCTTTACGTGATTTTATATTGAACTGTGTGTCCTATCTTACACTTTCTGGTTTAGACTCTGCATGCCTCAGTAAAATTTCTTCAATTTGATTGGTTGAAGAAACAGGCTGTTGCTTGCCGTAATAACACAGGTCCTAGATGCTTGGTAGAGAGTGCTGCACTGTTTCAGACCCTGATGATTATAAGTTGCCTGTCAAAAGCCCATGAAGTCTGTGACAACTCTTAAGTATAATGAATGGTGAGCATTCAGACCCATTTCCCTATAATGCTAGTGTGATACAGTTTATGGGTGGCAGAAGTTTCCATTCCGACCTACATGGGGGAAGGCAACAACAGGACACATTACATACAATAAGATTATTATTCTAATTGTGCCCAATATCAGAAGGAAGAAAAAGTTCACAAATACCAAACACACATAAAAGTAATCATATATCAGAAACATAACGTAGGGGTAAAATTATACAGCAAGTGTAGTACCTCACTGAAACTACTGTTGCTTAAATAAGAAGTAAACAATCAGTGAAAGCTAAAAGAGGTAAAACAGCCATTATTTGCACTAATAAAATTAGTAATTATTTATTAATTAATTAGTAATCACTAATAAAATTACCTTCTACAGTCTGGGACCTCACTAGAGATGAATGCGGTCCCTGTGAATTGTCCATGTTACAATCTCCACCTGGCTCCTCTACAAGTTCTGAATGGAGTTTCAGGAACTCCAGCACTGCAGCTGCAGCCCGCTTCTGCACAGGGTTTATTATTTTCTCCAAAGCTTGTGAATCTTCATCTCTTACCCGAAGGCATAATGTTTCCATTTCTCTCATGTTAGCTCGTAGCTGCTGTAGGACAAAGTAAGGAAAAACAAACTTTCTGTACAAAATGGGTCTAGTAGTTATTTCAGTTTTCAATGAACCTTTGTGGTTATAAGGTAAGGAATACATTGCTGCAGCACTTACACATTGATCAAACACTCAACAGTTGAAGCGTACCACCGCCAGGGGCATAGTAATACTCTTTCACTTTGCTCAACAAATTGTCTTAACCTCCAACACAGAAAAACAACCCATGAACCTGTGTGAATGGTGAACTCTGGCCTCAAAGCATTTTTTCTCAATTCCAGATACTTAAAAATTGTTTAAACTGATTTTGTTATGAATAGAATTCACAATTACAATGTACATTGTATTTTCCCACCACTACAATATCGCGCAGGGTCTTAAAAAATTCCTAAACAAAATTTTATATAAGTTTGATTTAAGTGTACACTTGTGTTTATCCACTAACATGGATGAACTTGTTCCAATTCAGTTTAATTAAATTACCAACAGGCTAGTGGGCTTGCACTAAACTAAGATTACAGTAAAACTAGAATATAATACACCAGCCCCACCACACATACTAATTAATCACAACATAAAAATGAGTCACTTCCTGTGGCATGGCACATGGAGAGTCAAAGTGTCCTGACTTTTGAACAATATTTGGAGTTTATATATTATTTATAGTTAAAAAGCAAAATGTAAGACAACTTGAGAAGTAAAGCTGATTGGGGCATAGGGGTTTCACTGCAGTACAGGTGGAATATCTGAGAGATGCAAAACTGAGGCAACACACAGCCCCACCACTGACTGGAGGTAATTACAGTATGCCCTTTTCCATCGGCAGTTTCCTTTATAAATGTAGACAAATCTATTTGTAATGGGAGAAGTGAGGTTTTGTAGACAATATATGTGCACAGAGAGGATAATTTTTTTATAGGTCTACATTTTGCTAATGCAACAAAATGGAAAATTTCAATTTTTAATTTTCAGATTTGGTTTCATTTCTATCCTGTCTCCCAAATATGTTCAGTTTTGGGTTGGAAGTGGAGGAAATCCGATAAATACAAATGTAGTGCTCTGTTTAAAAAATCTAATCACTTATTGGGTAAAATTCTGTCCACTACAAACAGAATAGCCAATGGTATCCACAGTATGTGGAAGAGGAATTTTGGGGTGGATAGACAGTGTTTTTTATTAAAAAGTTAGAAGTATTTTGAGAAAGGAAGTGAAATTATTCAAGACAAGCTGATAATATGAAAGCTTTGAGAAAATTGAAAGCATCAGGTTGAGGGTTGAAGGTGAATACCTGTGGCAGTGATTAACTAGTGATTTCGTAGGTTCATGTGTGAACGTAGGAAAAAAACGGCACAAACAAAAATGGGAAGATATACACAATATAAATAGAAACAGTCTGGCCAATTTGAAATAATGAAGCAAAGAACATAGTTTCATATGTCAGTACAACTGGTAATAATGTTCCTCTCTCTGCTAACTGTACCAAAAGGTAGACATAAGTAAATAGTGATGTAACGTTCAACACAAAATGCCAATGGATATTCACCCATATTCAGCACTACTATGAGGATTACTGAGTATAAGTGAAACGTGAGTAAAAGGTTAGTTTTTTCACTTGTTGACTTTTTAAGCTTAAAAATAATAAACTTGCATTTCTATAACATTTTAACATTAAAATGTGCTAAGGGGAAAACAGATAAAGTAGATATAAATGCCAAGCTAAGGGTAAAGAGAGATTAGGATGGTTGAAAGCTTGGTCAAAGAGAAGATTTTTAATGATTCAGAGAGGAATGAGGAAGTGGATGGGTTTAGTGTGTTTCAGAGAATGGGATCAAAGTGGTTGAGAATTATCTCACTGGTAGTGGTTATGGTGGTGGGGTGGGTGGGGGTTGTGGGGAGATGCCATTGCTTTTAGCCACCACAATAAACCTCACTCCCTGACCAGAGTGTAGGAAGGGATATAAGGCTAAAGGAGGTTGCAGAGATAGGATCTCGTGGAGCTGTATGGAATTTGAAGATGAGAATTTTAAACTAAATGCTTTGGAGATTAGGGAGCCCATATAGGATAATAGGGAACATAATCTGGATGACTGAATTGTGGATAAAATAGAGTTTACGAAGGATGGGAGGGAGGTCAGCAAGAAGGGCATTAGAAAAAATGAGGTCTAGAAATAACAAAAGTATGGATAAGGGTTTTGGCGGCAGACAAGCTGGAATAAGCAATGTGCAGGCGAACAGGATAAGCACTTTGAAATTTAGCACAATGCCCAGCAAAGCGTCAAGGTCTTGCACCATCTGTTTTAGCCTGAGTGAATGGAGTCAGTGGTAAGAGAATGCCGTTTATGACGATAACCAAAATCAATGCTTGCATCTTCCTGCTAACCAGTTAGAAGAAGTTCTGATTCATCCACAACTTGATGTTGGATTTACAGAAGTGGTTAAAGGCTTTGAGGGCTGGGACGAGGTAAAGCTGTACGTCATCTGTGAACATCTAGGAGATGAACATCATACCTAGGGATGATGTCAAAATAGCAGCAGATGAGTCTCACGAATAGACAAACTGAGAGAGGACAGATTGGAGAGATGGGAGAGAAGTTTCAAAGCAGTGGACAATTTAGGCTAGAATGAGTGAGACATCGAAAACAAGAGAGAGAAAGGGTGGGTAGCAACAGAAGTACTTACACGAATGGTCTTAATCTTAGAAATGAACAAATCTGTGAGCTCTTTATGTAGGATAACATAGCATGTACAAGCAAAGAACAGGCATTGGCTCAACAGGTCCAGGCCAGAGTTTAGGGTGTGCATAAGCCTTCTCCCACTCCTCTTCATCTAACCCAGCAGCAAAACCTTCTATTCCTTTTGCCTCATATGCTTACCTAGCTTCTCCTTAAATGCATCTATGCTATGAGTCTCAACTACTCATTGTGGTAGCAAGTTTCACATTCTAACCATTTCTCTTGAATTCCCAATTGGATTTATGGGTGACTATCACATATATGGCTCCTATTTTTGATTTCCCCCACAAAATAAATAAAGTCTTATGTATAAATGCCCTATCGAACGCTTAAGTAATCTATACATTTGGAAGTATTGATGGAAATAGTGGAGAAAGCAGTTTGAAAATTTCAGCTGTGGCGAGCAAAGTTCAGAAATACAAGACATGATTGAGCCAAATCTGGTGGTGAATGATTGAATCAGTTGTGCACCAGGTATGCTCTAGTTTCCATCCTGAAATTGGGAGCTGTAATAAGTGTCTTAGACTGAGGCCCGGATTTTCACAGAGTCATAAAGACTCAGCGCACCTTCCAAAATGGTGTGAAGAACACAAATCTGGAAGCCCCATGCCCACTTCTGACATCCCATTTTTGCCAGTAGGGAAAGGAGGTGGGCTGTAAATTACAGAAGGGAAACCCAAACTCGGCAGGACCATTTGAGCTCAGTGCTGAGTTCAAAAAGACCCTATTTTTGCTGTAGCAAGGGCCTTAACCCACAGTGTGGGAGTTACAAAGTTTTAGAGTAAATGTAAATGCTCTTGAAGGGCAGAGTAGGTCTGTAGAACCGTTGAGATGTGGAAGTTATTTAAATCCTCGGCCCTTTAAAAATTAAAAAAAACAGTCTGCCTGTGTCAGTGAGAGAAACTCATGCTGTGAAGTTATTTAAATCCCCAGCCCTTTAAAAATTGAAAAGGAAACCTGCTTGTGTAAGCGAGAGTTAAAAAAAATCAGGTGTAACAGTTAGAATAGCTGTTTGTTGACATCACCCTAAAGGTTTTCATGTCATTATTAATGCTTGGCAGCTTTCCACAGCCTATAATTATCCCACAAGGAGTCCTAAGTTCAAAGCTTGATTGACAGCTCAAAGAGGTTATTAAAGGATTAGGTTATCTTTGATGTTTGGTTATGAATACAAGTCTGTTTGTTTTTATAAGGGATTAAGTACTTGATAGGATTTAAAAGTTTTGAATGGGCTTGCATGAATTGGAGTGCTTTTTTTAATATAATAAAGGCTGTAATAGATATTTAGAACTTTATTTTATTTCATTGAAAATGGCTCCTGAGGTAGATACTGGGTGAATTGGCATGCAAGGCGTAAGAGCAAAAGATGGTGGATGGGTTGGTATGAGTTGACATTAAGGGCTATAAGGAACCATGGGGGTCGGTGATATGCAAGGATTGGCATGTGCTGGCATGGATGACCATGGGAAGTGGGTGGGAGTGAGGGGGTGTGAGGGGTGAGAACTAGAGGGCCTAACATATGGGCAAACAACTAAGACAAAGCCCCAGAGAACGATGCAGGCCTTTTAAGCAGCCTGTCTCAGCACTTGGCAGCCCGTGGCCACCTCCGATCTGCATCCGGAGCAGCAGGCCCAGCTCTAATCCGCACCCACCTTCCCAGAATGAAGATCTCACTATTCGAGGGAGTTTTTCTCAAGGTGAGTGCACTGAACTGGGAAATTTCCCGACTTTTACTATCTGCCTTGGGAGCGAAAATCCAAAGTCAAGTAAATTAGTGCAAACAAGATATCAAAGGTTGAGACAAGGAAGCAGTTTAAGCAGGTTGCTTACAACAGGAGGGTAATGATGTGTGGAGAGTGGAGGAAGTCAGTAGTTCACTAAGTCAGAGTGAACTACTAAGGGAAAGTTTTCCCCACTGGCAGATAGTGACGGTAGTGTGCGAGGGAAGGTGGTGGATAAAATTGTGAATGAAGGAAATGATCAGAGACTGCCTTGCCTGTTCTAGATATTGGGAACGACTAGATTACAAGGAATGATAATGTTGATGTACAACCATGGGTACAAGTGGAGGAGCTTAAGCAGAGAGTGAGAATGAAGACAGGATGGCAGAGGGCATGAAGATCTAATGTGTAGCCCAATGTCACAGGAGACTGCATTACTAGCAGCACCTCTATCCTTAACCTCTGTACGGTCATCTCATGATTCATACATCTTATTTGCTCTTGGATCAATGACTATTTCTTTCCTGCAGAATCAAAGAATGACTGAACATAAGTTATATTGAAAGTGAAGTGAATGTTCATCTGACTGAACACAAAGCACTGATAACTAACTGCAAAATCAATGTATAATGTACATACAGGCCCTAATGGTCTCATCAGTGCCAGGATTCCCTTTTGTTGGGAGTCACAGCTGGCATCATCAGCCATTTGTGGTGTGTAACATGGTGTTGCATAACTGTCACTAACTGAATGTCAACTGGTTGCTGCTACAGTGGCTATATCCTACGTAACTGAGATCTTCACTGGAGGTGCCATTGGTTTTGTCACATGTTGCTGGCAGATTGAAATGAAGCGTAACTCATCAATCTAATGTAAAACAACACAGTGCTCAGATTGCCTGAGGTCTCCTGCCAACAATGAAGGGTGTTGTTGATTAGAACAGCAGAATAGTGGATTTCTGGCTACATAACAGATAAAATGACGCGGGTAGCATTCATTGACAACTGAAGCCAGTTTGTCGGAAGACCGAGGCTTTTCAATAAAGATGGGATTCGCCTGACTAAAGTAAGTATGTAACTTTTCATTGCCAATGTTGATGAAACAGTCAGGGTTTCTTTAAACCGATCAGGCGCGGGAACAGAAGACATCCTACAAGTAACAGTGTGATTCCAACCACATTTAGTGTCCTGTGAAAATGTAAGCAGTAAGTCAGGTCTTTAAAATGATTAAAATATCAATAACACTAGTGGATAAATTGAGGTCACTGCATCATTTAGATAGTATATACTGCGGCCACAGTACACAAGTGGAGAAGCTCCAGAATCAGCTGTGATCAAGCAGTCTGTTGTGTCCTGGAAAATGTCAAACTGCTTGTGTTTTTGCAGCTGTACCCAATCAGGCAGTTGGTGGCTGAGTTGAGCCTTCCAGATAATGAGAAAGCTTTTGAGGAGCTATGACTGTCAGTCTCCGCCTTGCTGCTGTAGTCAGGCTGTTTATATGCTGGTCCAGTTATAAATCTGGTCACTGGTAGCATTCAGCATGTTGACGAGATAGTTCTGGGAATAGTGATGCTGTTGAAAGTAAGGAAGGCATTTAGGCTGTTTCTTGTAGATGGCTATTGCCTGTCATTTATATGGTGCAAACCTTGACTGCCACTTACCAAGAATAATGCAAAAGTGATAGGCTGGTGTAGCTGGTAGACGCAGTCCAGTGCAGAGAAATGTGAAGTTGTATATTTAGGCAAAAATTGAAATGAAGTATGCCCTAAAGAGGAGGTTTTTTTCTAAACAGAAGGACCAGAGGTCTAGAGGTGCATATACACTCTGATGTTTAAACAGGAGTGCAGGTAGAAAGGCCATAAAGAAACACAAATGAGATTACATTCTATAAGTAAAGGCAAGGTCATGAAGTTGAATTTTAATTAGGTTGAAGTTGGAGTGTTGGTTTTATCCAGAAGAGGTTGATGAAGACGGTTTTAAAAAGGTACAGGATCATACCCAAGGGGAAGGAATAATTTATAATGCCAGCTAGCCTGGAAGCCGGGAAGAAAAGTTAAGTGTCCATGTGCTGCTGTAGCCTGTCATGGACTTTTTCATTATTGGAGGAAATGTGAATGGTGCTGCACACTGGAATCGTAAACGGAGAACCAATTATGACCAAAGAAGAATAGCAGACGAAGATAAAGGCCTTTTTTCAAATAGGTTTCTACATTTGGAAAAGAAGTTGGCCATTCAGCAGGTTAAGCCTGTTCTGCCATTCGGTTCAACTTCCCTCACAGCCTCCCCTGCCCTAGTCCTGAATCTGCATCTTTCTGTAGTTTCTCTTCGATTTTCCCCTCATGCCATCTTGGAGATCATCTTGTCCATGCAACCAGCTGCCTACTCCCTTGATCCATTCCCACTAACCTGTTGGGCACTTAACCTTTCTTGCCGGCTTCCACGCTAGCTGGCATTATAAATTATTCCTTCTCCTTGGGTACTGCCTTCATCAAACTCTTCCAGATAAAACCAATGCCCCAACTTCAACATAATTAGTCCCATGGCAAGGAAACCTCCTGCTGGTTATCACCTACCGTCCCCCTCAGCTGCTGAAACAGTGCTTCTCCATGTTGAACACCATGAAAATGGCAAGGGCACAGAATGTACTCTAGGTGGGGGAATTCAATGTCATCACCATGAGTGGCTGAGTAACACCACTATTGACTGAACAGGCTGAATCCTAAAGGACATAGCTGCTAGACTGGGTCTCCTGCAGGTGGTGAAGGAACCAAAATGAGGGGAAAACCTACTTGAGCTCATTCTCACCATCTACCTGTCGCAGATGCATCTGTCCATGACAGTATTGGTAGGAGTAACCATCACACAGTCCTTGTGGAGACAAAGTCTCATCTTCACATTGAGGATACCCTCCATTGTGTTGTGTGGCACTACCACCATGCCAGCACTCAAAACTGGGCATCCATGAGGTGCTGTGGGCCATCAGCAGCAGCGGAATTATATACAATCACAATCTGTAACCTCATGGCCCAGCATATCCCTCACTCTACCATTACCATCAAGCCAGGGGATCAAACCTGGTTCAATGAAAAGTGCAGGAAGGTGTGCCATGAGCAACACCAGGCATGCCTAAAAATGAGTTGTCAACCTGGTGAAGCTATGAAACGGGACTACATGCATGCCAAATGACGGAAACAGCATGCAATAAACAGAGCTAGGCAAGCACACAAGCAACATATCAGACCTAAGCTCTGCAGTCTTGCCACATCCACTTGTGAATGGTGGTGAACAATTAAACAACAAACTGCAGGAGGAGGCTCCACAAATATCCCCATCCTGAATGATGAAGGAGCCCAGCACATCAGTGCGAAAGACAAGGCTGAAGTATTCGCAGCCATCAACAGTCAGAAGTGCCGAGTGGATGATTCATCTCAGCCTCCTCCTGAGGTCCTCTGCATTGCGGATTCGATTCACTCCAAACAATATCAAGAAACAGCTGAAGGCTTTGGATACTGCAAAGGCTATGGGCCTTGACAACATCCCGACAATAGTACTGAAGACTTATGCTCCAGAACTAGCCGTGCCCCTAGCCAAGCTGTTCCAGTACAGCTACAACACTGGCATCTAACCGCCTATGTGGAAAATTGCCCAGGTACATCCTGTCTACAAAAAGCAAGACAAATCCAACCTGGCCAATTATCACTCCATCTACTCTTAATCATCAGTAAAGTGGGAAAGTGACATCGACAGTGCTATCAAACAGCACTTACTCAGCAATAACCTGCTGAGTTGGAGTTATACCCAGCACAAGGAAGACGGTTGTAGTTGTTGGAGGTCAGTCATCTCAGTCCCAGGACATCACTGCAGGTGTTCCTCAGGGTAGTGACCTTAGCCCAACCATCTTCAGCTGTTTCATCAATGACCTTCCTTCCATCATAAGGTCAGAAGTGGGGATGTTCGCTGATGATTACACAATGTGCAATACCATTTGTGACCCCTCAAGTACTGAAGCGGTCCATATCCATATGCAGCAAGACTTGGACAATATTCAGACTTGGACTGATAAGTAGCAAGTAACATTTCCGCCACAAAAGTGCCAGGCAATGACCATCTCCAACAAGAGAGAGAGAATCTAACCATCTCCCATTGACATTCAATGGCATTATCATCGCTGAATCCTGCACTAACGTCCTGGAGGTTACCTTTGACCAGAAACTGAACTGGACCAGCCATATAAATACCGTGGCTACAAGAGCAAGTCAGAGGCTGGGAATTCTGCGGAGAGTTACTCACTTCCTGACTCTCCAAAGCATGTCCACAGACTGGTACAGACTGCTGCCAGTATGGCACCCCATCCACTATAATAAACACAGCGCACAATGGCAGCAGTGTGTACCATCTACAAGATGCACTGCAGCAACTCACCAAGGCTCCTTCAAAAGCACCTTTGAAACCCATGACCTCTACCACCTAGAAGGACAAGGGTAGCAGATGCATGGGAACACCACAACCAACAAGTTCCCCTCCAAGCCACAAGTTCCCTGACTTGGAACTAAATCGCCGTTCATTCACTGTCTATGGGTCAAAATCCTGGAACTCCCTCCTAACAGCACTGTGGGTGTACCTACACAACATGGACTGCTGCGGTTCAAGAAGACAGCTCACCACCGCTTTCTCAAGGGCAGTTAGGGGTGGGTAATAAATGCTGGCCTAGCCAGTGACACCCACATCCCATGGCCGAATATATAAAAAAGCTCCATTTGCTTATACCATCTACCATCGCTATATCACTGAAATTACATTTCATTTAAGACCACATTCTTAATCTTTCACAACAAGTCTTGTATAGTATCGTATGAAATGCCTTCTAAAAAAGCATACATACAATATCCACTGTATTTCTTTATATATACCCATTAAACTCCTTGCTGGTTGACACTGATTATCCCATTGTTTTCTAAGTATTCATTGGTTTTATCTGGTAAGAAGATTATATTTAACAGTTAAGTCTAACTCAACAATGATATTCTAACTTATTTCCTTCCCTTCCCTTGAACAGGGGTATCGCTTTCACCATCTTCAAGTCCGTTAGCACATTCACTGTTTAAAGTTATTTTTGTAAAATTATCATTACCTTTTACTTTCCCCTTCAAAATCTTCCTCAATAACCTAGGTCTGACGAATTTTCTACTCTGAGCCCCATTAACCTATTTTAATACAAAAATAAAATATTGCAGATGCTGCAAATCTGAAATAAACACAGAAAATGTTGGAAATACTCTGTAGGTTCAGCAGTATCTGTGGAGGAAAAAAGAAGAGTTAATGGGTCTTATTTCAACTCTGTGCAAATGAATGGGTTTTGAGTGAGTTAAAATCTTGTCTGATGTTTCAGGTCAATGACCTTTCATCAGAACAGTTCTGATGCAAGGTTATTTATTGGCCTGAAATGTTTAACTCTGTTTCTCTCTCCACAGATGCTGCCAGACCTGCTGAGTGTTTCCACCATATTCAGAACTTATTTTTAATACAGTTTTCTGTTAAATATTTGTCTTCAATAATGGTTTCGTGCATTCTATACGGGTACACCTATTTTCTACTTTCACCTTCCTCTCTCTTTTAAAAGTAAAAGCCAAGTGCTTATTAAGCAATTCTTTCATCTCAATTGGCAACTCATGAAACAAATAAAATGTATTACAACAGAGAAAAAGAGACAGAACAGCAGTGGGAATTATTTAAAACATTGATCAGTCGTGTTCACAACAAATATATTCAACAAAGTGGCTAGTAATGAACATTATGGATGAATAAAGAGGTACGGGTAAAATTAAAACTAAAGAAAAATATATGCACTAAGTACATAGAATATAAAAGGGAGTGCAAAGAGGTTAAGAAGGAAGTCAAAAAACAATTAGGAAAGCAAAGCTGGACCAGATAATTAAATTATCAAGAATAAAAAAAGAAATGCAAGTATTCTACATACCCATCAATTACAAAAGGACAATCAGGAAATGTGGAAAATGGGAGGCCATTCAGGAGACCAGTGAAATAGTCATGTCTAAAGATAACAAAGGCATGGATAAGGGCTTCAGCAGCAGAATTGCTGATGCAGGGCAGAGTTGAGAGATGTTACAGTGATGGAAGTAGGCAATCGTGGTGATGGTGCAGTTATGTGGTAGAAACTCTTGTCGGGGTCAAACACAGCACCAAGTTAGTAATATTTTTGCTCAGATTAAGACAGCAGGGATGGAACTGGTGGAAGAGAACAGAATTTGTGGCAAGGCCAAAAGACAATGGCTTCAGTCTTTAGTTCAGTTTGAATGTGAGCAAGCAGTGTGACAATGTGATAGAGTTGAGCGTCATCAGCATACAGGTGGCACCTGATGATGTGTTTACAGATGATATCGCCAAGTGATAGCACGTAGATGAGATATAGAAGGATTCCAAGGATAGATCCTTGGGAAACTCCAGCAATAACATAGCGAGAGTGGGAAGAGAACCAATGCAGGTGAGTCTCTGACTACAGTTCAAAGTTAAAGAGATAGCAGAGGCACTGTTACATATTGTATACATATTTTTTAATTTGTTCATTCATGAGATGTGGGTGTCACTGGCAAAGCCAGTTTTTATTTAATACCATTGAGAAGGGGTTGGTGAGTCACCTTGAACTGCTGTTCACGTCTGCATGGTACTCCCACAGTGCAGTTAGGTAGAGAGTTCCGGAATTTTGAGCCATTAACGATGACGGAACAATCTAGTTCCAAGTCAGGGTGGTGCGCAATTTGGAGGGAAACTTGCAGGTGGTGGTGCACCCATGTGGTTGCTGCCCTTGTTGGCTTAGGTGGTTGAAGCTGTGGGTTTGACAGGGGCTAAGAAGCCTTGGCAATTTGATGCAGTGCATCTTGTAGAGGGTACACATTGCAGCCACACTGTGCCAGTGGTGGAAAAAATGATTAGTTAAGGTGCTAATTGGGGCACCAATCAAGCAGGTTACTTTGACCTGGAAGGTATCTAGTTTCTTGAGTGTTGCTGAAGCTGCACTCTTCTAGGCAAGTGGAGAGCATTCCATCACACTCCTAACTTGCACCTTATCGATGGTGAAACAGCTTTGGGGAGTCAGGAGGTGAGTTACTCACTGCAGCCTCTGACCTGCTTAGTATTTATGTGGCTGGTTCAGTTAAGTTTCTGCTCAACATCTCGGGTATTAATGGTGGGGGATTTAATGATGGTAATACAGTTAAATGTCAAGGGGAGCTGGTTAGACATTGTTGTTGGAGATGGCCATTGCTTGCCACACATGTGGCACGAAGGTTACATGTCACTTATCAACCCAAGTCAGGATCTTGTCCACATCTTGCTTCATGTGGTTATGGACTGCTTCAGTATCTGAGGAACTGCAAACAGAACTGAACTCTGCAAAAATCATCAGGTGACATTCATTGAAGAAGCAGCTGAAGATGTTTGGGCCTAGAACACTGCCCTGAGGAACTCTTGCTGTGATGTACTGGGGCTGAGATGATCCGACTCCAACAACAACAACCACTATCTTCTATTGTGCTAGGTATGACTCAAGTAGTGAAGAGATTTCCCCCTGAATTCATTGGCTCCAATTCTACAAAGGTTCTTTGATGCACACTCTATCAAATACTGCCTTGATGTCAAGGACAGTCACTCTCACCTGACCTCTGGAATTCAGCATTTGTACCAAAACTTTTAATGAGGTCAGGCATTGAGAAATCCTGGCGGAACCCAAATTGAGAATTAGTGAACAGATAATTGGTGAATAAGTGCTTTTTGATAGCACTGTCAACAACACCTTCCTTCACTTTGCTGATGATTGAGAGTAGACTGACAGGGTGGTACTTGGCCGGATCGGATTTGTCCTGCTTTTTGTAGACTGCATATACTTGGGCAATTTTCCAATTTGTTGGGTGGATGCCAGTCTTATAGCTGTACTAAAACAGTTTGGCTAGAAGCACGACTAGTTCTGGAGCTCAAGTCTTCAGCACCATAGCCAGGATGTCGTCAAGTCCCATGATCTTTGCTGTACCCAATGCGCTCAGCCATTACTTGATATCACATGGAGTGAAGCAAATTGGCTGATGCCTGACATCTATGCTGATGGTGACCTCAGAGGAGACTGAGACGGATCATCCACTCAGCACTTCTGGCTGAAGATGATTGCCTTTGGCTTTTCCATTGACATGCTGGGCTCTGCCAACATTGAGGATGGGGATGTTCATGGAGCCTTCTCCCTCTGTTAGTTGTTTAATCGATCATCACCATTCATGTCTGGATGTGGCAGGACTGCAGTTCAACCTGATCTCTTGGTTGTGGGATCGTTTACCTCTTTCTGGTTTGGGTGCATATTATAGCTGTCAGGTTGGAGCCTCAACTTTAGTTATGCTTGGTGTTGGATCTGGTATGCTGTTCTACATTCCTCATTGAAACAGAGTTGGTCCCCTGGTTTGATGGTAATGGTAGAATGAATGATATGATGTACTATGCAGTTACAGATTGTGATGGAATATGTTTCTTGTGCTGCTGAAGCTCACAGCACCTTATGGGTATTTTGAGCTGATAAATCTTTTTTGAATCTATCCCTATAAGCATAGCGGTGATACCACACAACACGATGGAGGGTGCCCTCAATGGGAAGATGGAACTCTGTTTCTAAAAAGAAGTCACTCCTACCAATCCTGTTCATCCTTCGAGGCAAAGATGACCATGTTCATCATTTGGGTGTTTAGGAGGGTTCCTGTGACTGCTAAGACCAATCTGCACCTAGAACTTTCTGCTGCAAATTGGACAGGATATTACACACTAATGAATTTTTAATGAGTTGCTAGCTCGGGATTTCCTCTCCTTGCATTTTCTCTCTACCTCTGATAAGCACTTGCTCTCAAAGAAGGCCACACCACCTTTTATCTGGTTGTGCTAGTGCAGTGATCCTGGGTGAGCTTCTCCCAGGACTCGAAGTTGATGTCAAAATTCCTAATTGAAGCCTTCAGAGTGTCCTCATAGCGCTTCCTTTGACCGCCATGAGAACACACCCAAGACTCAAGCTCTCCATAGAAGATTTGCTTTCATAAGCCCAACTTAGTTGTGACTGTCTCAATATGGTGTGGATGCTTGGCATGCCAACTCGGGTGAGCACCTCAGTGTCCGGTATTTTGCCCTGCCATCTGATCTTCAGAAGCTTCCAAAGGCAGCTCAAGTGAAAGTGGCTGAGTTTCTTGGCATGGCGCTGGTGCACAGCCCTAGTCTCACATGTGAAAGTAAAAAGATTTGCTTTTGTACAGTGCCTTTCACAACCACCAAACAACCTAAAGCATGTTACAGTCAATGAAGTACTTTTTTTTTGAAGTGCAATCTCTTTTGTAAGAAACACAGCAGCCCAATTTGCAAACAGCAAACTTCCACAAACAGTAATGTGATAGTGACCAGATAATCTGCTTTTGTGATCTTATTAATTGAGGGATAAACATTGACCAGGACACCATGGATAACTTCCCTGGTCTTGTTCAAAATCATGCCATGGGATCTTTTACATCCACATGAAAGAGCATTCGGAGCCTTGGTTTAACGTCTCATCTGATAAACGACACCTCTGACAGTGCAGTGTACTCCCTTAGTAGCGTACTGGAGTGTCAGCCTTGATTTTTGCACTCAAGTCCCAGAGTGGGGCTAGAAACAACAACCTTCTTGACTCAGAGGAGAGTGTGCTACCCACAAAGCCATGGCATACACTTAAGATATAGCAATATTCGAATTTCATACCATCCAGGACAAAGCAGCCTACTTGATCCACCGTCCTAATTATTTACTCCCTTCATCACCGTAGCTGCAATATGTGCCTTCTAGAAAATGCACTGCAGCAGCTCACCGATGCTTCTTTGACAGCACCTCCCAACCTAGACATAACCTCTGCCACCATAAAGAACAAGTAGAGTAGGTGCCTGGGAACACCACCACCTGCAAGTTCCCCTCAAAGTCAGACACCATTCTGACTTGGAACTATATCGCTGTTCCTTCAGCATCACTTGATCAAAGTCCTGGAACTCCCAATCTCTCAGTACTGTGGGTGCACCTACACCATTTGGATTGCAGTAGTTCAAGAAGGCAGTTCACCACCACCTTCTCAAGGGCAATTAGAACAGGCAATAAATGCAGGCCTCGTCAGAGGCGCCCACATCCAATGAATAAAAAAATTATTTTCTCTTCATTTAGATATTTAGTAATTTCATCTTTGGGCTAATGCCCAAGATACTGGGTCTAAGCAAGATCGGCTGCTATTTGCTAGTTTCACTATTTTTCACTTGCAATTAGTGGTTCTTTAGTTCACTGTAGGCAGCCTTTTAAGGCTTTCACCTCCCCACAGGTTTTACTTCGAGTAGTGAATTATAAGAATTTAATTTGAGTACCTATGTGCTACAACATTTTTAGTGAAAGTTAATCGTTAGTAATTTGCAAGAAAACATCTGGCTGTCACCTCATTCTTTGCTTTTTTATGAAATTCTGAGTCACAATAGCTGCATGGTGCAATGCAAGGTGCACACACATGGATGCTCAAATAGCTAAGGTTTAAAATGCTAAATTCACCTTTTTGTTTCATTTTTATTCAACAGTACAAAATAAGTAGTTTAAAGACATCTTTTGAGATTATTAAGGTGAAGAGAGGATTATATGTTTAATTGTAAAATTCATCCTGCGGTGGTTAGTCTCCTGAATCACACAAACGCCTTGTGTTTATGAGGCAAGGTGTTAAACTGTGATTGTTCCTTGGTTTTTAATTCTCAGCTCCTCTTCTGAATAATGAATAGGAAGCACTGAGCACAGAGGTAGGAAAAAGAAATGTGATATTTCAGCACTTACCTTGTGAAAAGGTAAAATAGCTGTCCTGTTTGAGAGGCCAGCTATTGTACAGTGATTTTTGAATTAAAAATATACTTATAATTTGGGTGGTATGAATATTCTGATATCTTTCTAATCAAAAGTAAAGCAATTGTAAAGTTCTACCCTTAAAGGCTTAGAGGACTGTTTTCCTCATTGTAACACTGGTAGTTGAGATGCTAAAGAGTCTCTGAAGTTGCTAAGCTCAGGTCTGGAGTTGCAATGCCTGGTTAACCTGACTTTAGCAAGACCCCTATCTTGGTAAAGGAGCTTAAGTGCATGCCAGGAATGCCTGCCCGGAGAATGATAAAGCCTCTGATAACCAATTAAATTAGCTTCTAATGCTCCATAAAGAATCTGCAGGTCATTTTTCTGGCTGGTGCTATATTAATAACCTCGCCAAACGGCGACCAGCTGAACAGCAGTAAAAATATCAATGGTGAGGATTGCGAGCACTATTTAAAGCCATTCTCAACTTTCATTGCTCACTTCCACATTGAGATAGACCGACTACACAGAATTTGCAAAGGACTTTTGATACACCTTGGGAGACCTTCTGGGACACTTTGTCAAGGCTTCATCAACACTATCACCATTTATTCCACAAATTGTCTGAGGACTTCATCTAAAGCATGAGTGCTATGCTGCTGTATCTTATCAGAAATCTTAGAGGAGTCACCAGGACAAGGGTCATGGGATTCTTGCTAGGGATTCTGCTTGATGGCAAGGAAGGATAGGAGGAGATGAGGCCAGGTAGAGGAGCATCTGCTGCAGGAAGACAGAAAGAGAGGATAGACAGGAGGACTCCAGATTGGTGGCTTGCTGGATGCTTCACAATCTGGTGATCATGACAGACCAGCTATTACCAGCAATTATCCCAAAGAATCAAGCTTAGTAAGCTACAAGTAGAGGAAGAGATGGTGATTGAGAAGGAGTAAGAAGTGGACGACCAGAAGGTGTAGAGTATTGGACTCCAAATATACACGATTGTAACTTAAAATCTGATGGATTTTCCCATCCTCATTGGGAATCTTTCTATTCATTCTATGTCTTACTGTTAAACGTATATTGGAAGTCTTTATCACTTTGAGAGTGGAATAATCCTGGCGATACCCATCTTGGCTTTCTGTAAGAGTGTGTCACTGCATTTAGAGAAGTCATGAACAAATCTGTAGTTGGCACTGTCCTGCTGCTATGCTGAAATATGAGCACGGCAGCAAAAGTATAACAGTTAAACTCTCAGCATCTCTACATTATTTCCTATTGTGTGAATTAGTTTTTTAAAAAAAAGTTGGACTCTACTTGCTTTGAGTTATCTGTTCCACGATCTGTATATTTTTGGAAGAATCAAATTTTAGATATAGTATTGAGACTATATTTTGTGGTCAATCTATCTCACAGGTGTAAAATTCATCAATAAAGTATGTAAATGCAAGCAAGCAGGATGCTTATATGTTTAGAAAAATTGAACAGTTTTGAATACTCAGCCTTCTTCTTTGCATTACTTCATGTCACTGCCAACCAGGAAAGACCTGTGGCTAGAACATTAAAGCCACTATGACAATATCTTATTTAGATTGCATGGCCTCTTTCACTTGAAGTGATGCTACTAAATCGAAGATGTTTTGGAATCCATCTCATTAACAGCATGGGGAAGATTTCAAAACACGGATTGTGATGGAGAATTAATACAAAAGAAGCGGTTCAATAGTCTAAATGTCGAATCATACATCCTCTGTTACTATATTCCCAAGGTTTCTGAGTTCTACAACAGCATATCCATGTCAAGCTAGTTTAAAATGAGGTATTAACAAAAACCATAACATACATTTTTATATAGTACCTTTAACACAAGGAGGCATAACTTCCAACATAGATGCTGAGCCAAAAAAACATTAGGAGGGATGCTGGAAAATTTGTTCAAAGAGGTGAGTTTTAAGGAAGGTCTTAAAAGATGAGAGGGTGACAGAGAGGTTGAGGGAAGCAGTTCCAGAGCATGGGACTTAAGTGGCTGAAGGCTTGATCACGGATGGTGGTCCAAAGGGAGCAGGATATACAAGAGGCCAGAGTAGCAGCGAGTTTCGGGTAGGGGGAGCAGGAAGGTGTATTACTGTAGGAGAGATTGTAGGGAGATGAGATGCTAGTGAAGACTTTGCAGGGTTGACTGAACTGGATGTACCCGGTGCCTAGGTCGATGCCAGGTGATCTGTTTAGTTTTATTTTCATTACACTTTTTCATAATAATTAGATACAACCGATTGGCTTGTTAGGGCAGTTCAGAATAGTTAAGAATGAAACACATTGCTTTGAGTCTAGGGTCACATATAAGCCAGACCAGGTCAGGTCAGCAGATTTCATTCCCTCAAGGATGTTAGTGAACTGAATAGGTTTGAACAACAATCCGGTAGTTTCACAGTTACCATTATTGATATTAGCTTTTTGTTCCAAATTTATTTATTTAATTAATTGAAGTTAAATTCCCAGCTACCATGGTTAGATTTGAACTCAAGCCTACGGATCATTACTCCAGGCCTCTGGATTACTAACACAGTAACATAACCACTTTGCTGCCATTCCCAGAAAGCAGACAAACTGATTTCTCAAAGGTGGTATTTAACAAACTTGATCAAGTTATTTAAGGAAGTAACAGATATGGTTGGGAAAAATGCATAGGTGTGGAATACATAGATTTTCAGAAAGCTTTTGACAAGGTACAAAACAGGGAGACTATTGGGAAAGATTAAGGAGTGCTGAGTTTGGGGAATAATAGCTGGATTAAATAATAATAATAAAATAATAATGGATTAAAAATGTGTTAGAAGGGAGGAGACAGAGAAGGAGATAAGGGCAGTTTTTCAGGACAAGTCAAAATGTGTAGTGGTGCTGCCTTGGGTTCTGTTCTGGGATTATTTTCATATACTGCATGCACCAATGATTTGGACATAGACCTAAATGGAGTGGTGCCCATATCTGAAAACAATGCTAAGATAGGAGGCATAATACATAATTCTGGGGACCAAAGGGAGCTGCAAGGATATCTCTTAAGATAGTGGGATGGGTAGTAAAGTGGTAGATGGAATTCAGTGTCAGTAAATGTGAAGTTGGTGCATTTTGGTAACAAAATAGAAGTAATACTTTGAATGGGGAGAAGTTTGGAGATATGGAAGAGCAGAGGGACTTGGAGCTTCAGGTTCACAAAGATATTAAAAGCAATAATTCAACTGGATAAAAGTTATTTTTAAAAAAGCTAATGGGATCTTGGGTTTTACAGCAAGAGGTATGGAATATAAAAGTCGAGGCCTAATGGTGAATCTATATAAAAGTTTAACAAGAGCACAATGGAAATACTGTATGCAGTTTTGGCCTCTAAACTATAGCAAGAACGTTAGGGCAATAGAGATGGGCAGCAAAGGTTTACTAAGGTGTTGCCTGATGTGAGGAAATACACACACAAAACAGAATTGCAAATTGGAGCTGTTTTAATTAGGAGAGGAAATTAATGGGTGATTTGATAGACGTGTTTAAAATTATGGAAGGATGGGACAGAGTGCAAACAGGTTGCTTCCAGTGATAAAGGGCTCTAGAACAAACAGCCATAGAAATAAAAAAAACTTGAATTTCAAATTTCAACTTTTCACTAACTCAGAATGTCCCAAACACCACAGCTAATGAAGAACTTATTAAAAAAAAAGTATATTGACTATTGCAATATTGGTACAAGTGGCAGCCAACTTATACAAAGCAAGACCCCGTAAACAGTAATGAGATAAATGACCAGATGATGTGTATCAGTGATACTGGTCTAGGGATAAATGTTGGCCATAACATTGAGAAAATTCCTGTTATTCTTTTCACAGTGCCATGGGACCTTTTACATCCCAAACTGCTCCTTACAAGATCACAACATAGTTATGGATTAGGAACACCAGTTAGTCCATCTTAATTCATCCATCCAGAGCGGTTGTAATTCCAACCCCCCCCTTCCACACTCTGCTGCCACCACCCCACCTCACCCACCAATAACTCAATCCAGATTAACTTTCACTATACCCTTAACAATCTTGTATATCTCTATAAGATCAGCACTTAGACATCCTTTTTGTGGCTAAAAAGCACACATTTCTCCCGTATTTTTTCACATTAGCAATTAGACTCATGGCTCTTCTCTGCGCTGCCTACAGAACCCAAATGCTCTTGTTTCTGACAACCATGCTGTATTCGAGATGCAGTCTGATTTGAGTAACATAAAGTTTGATCTTTACCTCCTAGAAGCATAAAGAACAAGAGTAGGCCAATCAGCTCCTTCAGCCTGTTCCACCATTCAATGAAATTATGCTGATCTGCACCTGAACTCCATTTCCCACCTTTGCTCCATACCCCTTTGAACCCTTATCCAAAATAAACTTACCACTTCAGATTGGCAAAATCAAATTATCCTAGCATTTGGAACCTTTTGGGAGAAAGTTACACTACGTTGCACGTGAAAAAGTGCTCCTGAATGGTCCAGTTCTAATTTTATGATGTCCCGTTGTTTGTTGGTTGTCTCACCAGAAGAAATAATTTCTCTGTATTTATCCTTTCAAATCCTTTTAACATGTTAAAGGCCTTGAATCATCCCTCATTCTTCGACACTCAAGCAAATACAAGCCATGTTTATGCAAAATGGTCCTCATAATTTAAACCTCTAAACCGCAGTGCCATTCAGCTGAATCTGCATTCCTCTGACTTGCATTCTACTGTTTTGATTATGTGCGCAAATATCCTATTGACTTTGATTATTGCTGCTATGCATTGTTAGACATATTTAGCATTGAATCCACGAAGATTTCTAGCTTTCTTCTGGGCTCACACTGTAGTATTTCAATACCATTCTTGAGTTCCTGTATTATTTATTTTTTCTTCCAAATCGTAGCACTTTACATTTGTCTCATTAAGAATTTCATGTCATGTTTTATCCAGTTAAATATCTTGTCCAACTCATTCTGTAATTTCTGAGCTACACCTTTCAATTCCTCTGCTCTTCCTAGTTTGATATCATCTGTAAATTTGACCATTTTATACTGAGTTTCAGAATCCTGGTTATTTATGTAAATTAGCAGTAGTGGGCCAGCACTGAGACATCCCACTTGGCAACTGCCCCACTCTTATGTAAATGTTTTTTTAAAATCATTCACGGGATGTGGGCTTCGCTGGCAGGGCCAACATTTATTGCCCATCCCTAGTTGCCCTTGAGAAGGTGGTGGTGAGCTGCCTTCTTGAACCACTGCAGTCCATGTGGTGTAGGTACACCCATAGTGCTGTTAGGAAGGGAGTTCCAGGATTTTGACCCAGTGACAGTGAAGGAAAGGCGATATATTTCCAAGTCAGGATGGTGAGTGACTTGGAGCAGAACTTCCAGGTGGTGGTGTTCCCATTTATCTGCTGCCCTCGTCCTTCCAGGTGGTAGTGGTCGTGGGTTTGGAAGGTGCTGTCGAAGGAGCCTTGGTGAATTCCTGCAGTGCATCTTGTAGATGGTACACACTGCTGCCACTGTGCATCAGTGGTGCAGGGAGTGAATATTTGTGGATGTGGTGCCAATCAAGCGGACTGCTTTGTCCTGGACAGTGTCCAGCTTCTTCAGTGTTGTAGGAGCTGCATTCATTCAGGCAAGTGGGGAGTATTCCATCACATTCCTGACTTGTGCCTTGAAGATGGTGAACAGGCTTTGAGAAGTCAGGCGGTGAGTTACTCGTCGCACGATTCCTAGCCTCTGACCTGCTCTTGTAGCCACAGTATTTATATGGCTAGTCCAGTTCAGTTTCTGGTCAATGGTAACCCTCAGGATGTTGATAGTGGGGGATTCAGTGATGGTAATGCCGCTGAACATCAAGGGGCAATGGTTGGATTCTCTCTTGTCGGAGATGGCCATTGCCTGACACTAATGTGGCGCGAATATTACTTGCCATTTGTTAGCTCAAGTCTGGATATTGTCCAGGTCTTTCTGCATTTGGACATGGACTGCTTCAGTATTTGAGTCACAAATGGTATTGCACATTGTGTAATCATCAGCGAACATCTCCACTTCTGACCTTATGATGGAATGTAGGTCATTGATGAAGCAGCTGAAGATGGTTGGGCTGAGGACACCACCCTGAAGAACTCCTGTAGTGATGTCCTGGGGCTGAGATGACTGACCTCCAACAACCACAACCATCTTTCTTTGTGCTAGGTATGACTCCAACCAGTGGAGGGTTTTCCCCCTGTTCCCATTGACTCCAGTTTTGCTAGGGCTCCTTGATGCCACACTTGGTCAAATGCTGCCATGATGTCAAGGGCAGTCACTCTCACCTCATCTCGGGAATTCAGTTCTTTTGTCCATGTTTGAACCAAAGCTGTAATGAGGTCAGGAGGTGAATGGCCCTGGCGGAACCCAAACTGGGTGTCAGTGAGCAGGTTATTGCTAAGCAAGTGCCGCTTGATAGCACTGTTGATGAACCCTCCCATTACTTTACTGATGATCGAGAGTAGACTGATGGGGCGGGAATTGGCCGGGTTGGATTTATCCTGCTTTTTGTGTACAGGACATACCTTGGGCAATTTTCCACATAGCCGGCTAGATGCCAGTGTTGTAGCTGTATTGGAACAGCTTGGCTAGTGGCGCGGCAAGTTCTGGAGTACAAGTCTTCAGTACTATTGCTGGAATATTGTCAGGGCCGATAGCCTTTGCAATATCCAGTGCCTTCAGTCATTTTTTGATATCACGTGGAGTGAATTGAATTGGCTGAAGACTGGCATCTGGGATACTGCGGACCTCTAGAGGAGGCAGAGATGGATCATTCACTTGGCATTTCTGGCTGAAGATTGTAGCAAATGCTTCAGCCTTATCTTTGCACTGATGTGCTGGGCTCCTCCATCATTGAGGATGGGGGTATTTGTGGAGCCTCCTCCTCCAGTGAGTTGTTTAATTGTCCACCACCATTCACGACTGATGTGGCAGGACTGCAGAGCTTAGATCTGATCTGTTGGTTGTGGGATCGCTTAGCTCTATCACTTGCTGCTTATGCTGTTTGGCATGCATGTAATCCTGTTTTATAGCTTCACCAGGTTGCCACCTCATTTTTAGGAATGCCTGGTGCTGCTCCTGGCATGCCCTCCTGCACTCTTCATTGAACCAGGGTTCATCTCCTGGCTTGATGGTAATGGTAGAGCGGGGGATATGCCAGGCCATGAAGTTACAGAATGTGTTTGAGTACAATTCTGCTGCTGCTGATGGCCCACAGCGCCTCATGGATGCCCAGTCTTGAGTCGCTAGGTCTGTTCGAAATCTATCCCATTTAGCACGGTGGTAGTGCCACACAACACGATGGAGGGCATCCTCAATGTGAAGGCAGGACTTCGTCTCCACAATGACTGTGCGGTGATCACTCCTACCAATTCTGTCATGGACAGATGCATCTATGGCAGGCAGGTTGATGAGGATGAGGTCAAGTATGTTTTTCTCTCTTGTTGGTTCCCTCACCACCTGCTGCAAACCCAGTCTAGCAGCTGTGTCCTTTAGGACTTGTCCAGCTCAGTCAGTAGAAGTGCTACCAAGCCACTCTCAGTGATGCACATTGAAGTCTCCCACCCAGAGTACATTCTGTGCCCTTGCCACCCTCAGTGCTTCCTCCAAATGATGTTCAACATGGAGGATCACTGATTCATCAGCTGAGGGAGGGCGATACGTGGTAATCGGCAGGAGGTTTCCTTGCCCATGTTTGACCTGATGCCATGAGACTTCATGGGGTCCGGAGTCGATGTTAAGGACTCCCAGGCTAACTCCCTCCCGACTGTATACCACAGTGCTGCCACCTCTGCTGGGCTTGTCCTGCCGGTGGGACAGGACAAATCCAGGGATGGTGATGGTGGTGCCTGGGCCATTATCTGTAAGATATGATTCCATGAGCATGAGCTGTTGCTTGACTAGTCTGTGAGAAAGCTCTCCCAATTTTGGCACTAGCCCCTAGATGTTAGTAAGGAGGATTTTGCAGGGTTGACAGGGCTGCGATTGCCGTTGTCGTTTCGGGTGCCTAGGTCGATGATGGGTGGTCTGTCCAGTTTCATTCCTTTTTTGTGTCTTTGTTGCGGTTTGTTACAACTGAGCAGCTTGCTAGACTTGCACTGCTGCAACTTCTCTTTTTTTTATTCATTCATGGGATGTGGGCTTTGCTAGCTGGGCCAGCATTCTAATGCGGACTGTTTCCTACCCTTTGGCCCAAGGTTCACCCTGAAATTCACAGCTTTAAGTTTAATTAGCAGCATTTTGTTTGGAACTTTGTTAGGGTACACTGGGTGGTAGAGCATCTCTCAGTCCATTTAGGTTGTCACTTCTAGAAAGAAGTCAAGGAGAAACATCAGGCAGAATCTCTCCCCCTTCTGAATTGACACTGACTGTTTATTAAATTGTTACTGTAAAGATTGTCCTCACATTTAATAATCAATTCCATTATTTCACACGAAATGGAACAGGAACTATTGGGATTGAAGTGGCCAGTGTCAGTTGTCATCTTTTTAAATACAAGCACAATACCAGCCTGTTTCCAATCTACCGGTACCTCACAGGTGTCCACTAACCTTCTCATAATAATTGCCAGTGCTTCACAAATCTCTTTACTATCTTCCAGCATCCTGAAAGACAACCATTTATTTCTGGAGGTTTTGAGCTTGATTAGTCTGTCTCAGACTTGCATCTCATTTATAATAATGATGTTGATTTTACTTAGGACATCTTTGTTTGGAGAAGGCATGTTGCTCACTTCTTACCTTATGATGCTTGAAACACTCATTCAGAATATTACACATTAAATCAAGGTATAGCAGCCTAGTTATGGGCAAGATATTTTGTTTGCCTTGACCTATTACAGATACAAAGCACTTCAGTGTACTCTGGAATTAAAAAAGAAATGTAGTAATATAGCTTTAATTTGTAGTCAGTCAGTGAACAGACCCAGATCATGTGCTTTAGGACTAGAGGCACCAAACGCCACTTATGTACTAGTCATATTCCCCAGTTTCTTGTGGGCTAAACAATGAAAGAGTATACACCTGTGTGCTAATCTAAGACAATATTAATGTAATTATGAGATGTTATTCTATTCAGCAACAAAAGGCACACCAGAGCTCTATTATATCTCTAAATTTACTAAATCTTCAATTACAATCCATAATAATATTTAAAAAGCACACAGGGAAGATGGGAGGGACGTCACATATTAGTGACCAATACATTCTAAAAGGTACTGGGCCATGTCCATAATATAGTGGCTAAAGGGAGACGCTTGCTGCCACTGAAGGACGGAAAGAAAGAGAAGTTGGGCTTCTTGCTGAATGCTGAGTCCAGGTATCAGTGTTCCCAATAAATTTTCTTTGTTGTGCATGACCTATTGTTTCAATGCTCAGTACCTTTAAATCTTTTGAGCGTCTACACCAAGTGGAATAGGGAACAACTTGTGAGTGGCCTGTGTGGTGCCTTCTAGATTGCTATGCGGCTGCACATGCACATAGTTTAGCAGGAACATTGCCAGGCACCTGGCAAGCAGTGAAATGGGTTGTGAAACACACGCTTTCCTGTTAGCTCAGTTGCAGGTCAACTGAGCCCATCCAATGTTATTGAAACAGTTGTTAATTTGTGTTAGGCCAGAAGATGGTGGAATGACCCATTGCATTGGGGGGAAGGGCTGATGGAAGAAAAATAAAAAGACAGAATTTAAAACGAAATACACACAAAATTTCCCCACAAAAAAGTGTTGATAATGAAGTTTGCAAAAATTAAAAGTATTCAAAATATCATGAAAGAGAGAAGCAAATGTCAACATGAAATGAAAAGGTCTTCTTAATCTTTCAAAAATATTTTTTAAAAATTCCACCAACATGCTTTTGTACCAAATGCAGGAAAAATTTTCATTACCCTAATGTGTGTTTTTGGGCTAGTATGTGTTGCATTTTTACAAAGCACATATCTCATGCAAAATTTATGATCTGAAATGCAATGAATCACTCCTGAGCATACAAATATTTTAAATTCATTCAGCACTTAATTAAATCTTAAATTCTTTAACATCTCTTGAGGGCAAGTTGATCCTTCATTCCTCCACATTCTGTTGGGGTTTCTCCTATGCCTCTGAGGAGACCAGTTTTCGGGCTATATATGATGCCCACACAGCATGCGAATGGCACAGGGTTGAGAAATTTCCACTGTTTGATGGATTTCTGACTTTTCCGGTGTGGAATTCTGCCCTTGAAAATTATTTTCTGACCTCCGCCTCTCCGCAGCTGTCGGTGTGCTCGAAGTGAATCTCATGTGCTTATGGACGATGCTTGAAGTCCGGGCTGTCCAAGGCGCAATCTGTGAAATTCAGAGGAGCCCCATCGCAGCTCGCGCCGGGACTCGAACCCCAACTGCCGGCACTCAGTCTTGCGCCAGCCCAGATTCGGCAGCCTCACTCATTCCACCAGTTGTTGACCGGTTCATAGACCTGCAGGGTTCAGCAAGCAGGGGAGGGTGGGGGAAGGAGAGAGCACCGGTGCATGAATCTACGCTGGGTGTAGTGAATCACAGTTGGTTTTCAGTGGCGGCGGCCTGGCCGTGAAGAGGCTTGTGGGGTCCCAGGGCAGCTTGGTGATGCTGTAGGCTGTTGGAAAGGCCAGGCTGCCAAGTGACTGTTGTCCGTCTAGCAAGATGTAGCTACTATACCGATTGAGCAAGTGATATCCAGAGGTAAAACTATTCTTTGAAGTCCAATGAGTTTCCAGGTCTGTATATAGTTAACATGCAAAGGAAACACTACCCCTTGCTTTATAGAATCTGCATCCTTGCTAGAAACGGGAACATATGCTGACAAAGCATTGACAAGCTTCTTGACTTTTCCTTTTTGTTCACCTACTATTACAAGTGCCCACTCAGTTTGGGAGGAGGGGGGTGGGGTTAGGGGCTTTGGGAAAGAGGGGCTACTGAGTAAGGAGGGGGATGAGATAGGGAAGACGGGGTGGGTGTGTGGGTCGGGGGGATAGAGAAAGGCAGATGACAATGTGTTTACCGTTCAGGGGAGAGGGACTTCAGAGTTTTCTGTCACTAGGAAATATGGGGAGCTTGGCTGAAAAGTACACAAGTACATAAAATAGTGACATTTTCATAAAGTACTTTAAAACACAGATTTTCATGTTTATTTGATGTATTATTTTGTGTTGATCAATACTACTTGAACTTTAATAATTATATACTATTTATTGTGCTGCTTTATTGCTTCTTTGTTTTGCTGGTGTCTGGGATCACATTAATATGCAAGCTTTTCTATTTGTTCATGGGATATGGGCATTGCTGGCAAGGATAACATTTATTGACCATCCCTAATTGACAATGAGAAGGTGGTGATGAGTTAAAATAGGATTTCATTGAAAAATTGTGAAGCACTCCCATAGTCCTTTGCTCATAATCCAGCGAGGCCATTTTCAGTTGTGAGCATGGACTTCGTCCTGCATTATTTGCACAAACTGCATTGAATGCTGAAATGCTGAGGTCACTTTGGTGATCTGACTCAAATGCATTGGTCCACAATCTTAACAGTAATAGAAGGTAAACAAAAGGAAAACTAATATTTCTAATCACTTGAAGCCTAGTAATGCCACAGTTTTGAAGTGGCCTAGAAGCATTTGCATCTCACTACAAATCATAAAAAGTGCTATAATTACATGATTCCTTGTCACAAAGAAATTTCAGATGTTTTTGTCTTCAGCCACTCTCACCCCTGTATGACAGCTTTGAGGTTCAGAACCAGTTGCATGCATATTGAATATGTTATGTTTGCACTTGCTTTCTAAGGGCTGTGACCTATAATTCTGATTTTATGCTGACGTTTGGTGCAGGAGATGGGTTGTGCAAAATTTTGAAATGAGAGTGCTTTATCTATAATTTGAACAGGTTATCTATAATTTGAACAGGCAAAGCTTGCCCATACAGATGTGTAGGACATGAGGCTGGGGAGCACAAAACCTAATGAATCAGCAGCTCTTGAGCACTGCAGCTCTTTTTAAAGGATAAATTGTGGAGATGGCAGAAAAGTGAATTAAATGCTCACAAAGATATAGTGAAGATGCATGGAGAGTGCTGCTCCCTTTGATGCTGTAGAAAGATGAATTGCAGGAAGTGCACCAAAAGAGGATGGCTCTGTTTGGGACTGAACGCCACTCTCTAGTAAAAGCACAGATGTTAGTTGCATGGAGGGAGGCCATCAATCGAGATTCTGAGGTGACCCACATCCCTTATAAGAAGCTTGATATTATCAGAGGAAGGCAAAAGAGAGTTCTAATTTTTGCACATATTTCTTGTGAGACCCATCAAGGCTGGCACAAGTCCAAGTCAGGAACTTATGCATCCTTCAAAAATGCAAGTTCTTTCTTTAGGCCATTTTACTATAAGGAATAGACATAAACCAGTTGTTCACTGTAACTAAGTTGTTTGGCGTACTTTTATTCCAGGTGCAGCTAGTGGCTGCATACGAATTAGGAGCAGGAGTTGGCCACTTGGCCCCTCGAGCCTGCCCTGCCATTCAATAAAATCATGGCTGATCTCAATGTACATCCACCAATTCCCTTTTATCTACAGCACATGTGACTCCTTCAAAGAACTCCAATCGATTGGTTAAACATGATTTCCCTTTTACAAAAGCATATTGGCTCTGCCTGATTGCCTTGAATTTATCTAAGTGCCCTGCTTTAACATCTTTAATAATAGCTTCTAACATTTTCCCTATGACAAATGCTAGGCTAACTGGCCTGTAGTTTCCTGTTTTCTGTCTCCCTCCCTTTTTGAATAAAGGAGTTATATTTACTATTTTCCAATCTAATGGAACCTTCCCCGAATCTAGGGAATTTTGGAAAATTAAAAACAGTGCATCAGCTATCTCACTAGCCATTTCTTTCAAGACCTTAGGGTGAAGTCCATCCGGACCTGGGGATTTGTCAGTCTGCAGCTGACAATTTGGTCAATATCACTTCCCTGGAGATTGCAACTCGCTACCCCTTTCAGAACTCTCTATTCATCTAACTCTGGCTTCTTGTGGGTCCCCTTCCATTTTGCCCCATTATTGGCAGCCCTACTTATAATAGCATTGGTCCTTCACTTTGGAATTCCCTTGTTAAAGTTCTCCTCTTCATCTTTCTCTCCCCCAACTTAAACTCCAATTTTGACTAAGTTTTAAGGCACCCCTCATAACATTTCCTTCCTTGCCTTGGCATCATTTTTGTCTGATTGGCTCTGTGTGAAGTGCCTTTAAACATTTTCCTATGCTCAAGAGACTATACAAGTATAAGCGGCAAGTTTTTCAGTGGGGTTAGCAGCTATGGATGCAGAGCTTAGCCCTGGTCCCCCAATTGCTATCTAATCCTTGCTTTTCTTCAAAAAATGTTGGAACCTTGAAATGCTGCACAATGAAGACACTATAATTGCTTCCTTGATGTGCATAATGTTGTTTCTGTGATCATAAAGCAATTGAAAATTGGTTGAGTGCCAGCTCTTTGTACAGGATGTGAAAAGCCCTGATGCCCACAACAGTCCCATGTGAAAACTTTATGCATTTGAGGGAACCCCATCAACCACTGAAAGTTGTGTGTCCTGCCACACTGACAAGTCTTTTCCATGGTAAAAATGATGGGTTTCCCTCATGAAAGCACAGAGACTGTTACTTATCCGATTATAGGTTTGCACCGCAGGATGTCTGGCCTGGCAAATTATTCCTGGATGGTTTGAAAGAGTGAAAGCTTCATGCAGCAGTTACCTTCACAACCCCAGGAAGAACTATTCCTGATCCAGATTATGTGCAGGTCATTGTGCAGAAGATGATGCAACTACAAGGGGATTTCCCTCCTGTTCATCACAGGTAAGATCCTGGCCTGCATTCCCGTGAGAACTTTTCCCTTATTTCCTTACATTGCTTTTGGAAAACAAGCAAAAACCAACAACAAACTAAGTAAATAAGGAAAAGTTCTGTCGGAGAGTATACACCTGAGATGTTAACGTCTTTTTCCTTTATGCATGGTGTGTATTTCCAGGATTTTCTGTTAACAATAATGAAGTATTGACAGGGAGCAAAGAAACAAAAAAAAATCAAAAGACAACCAGCAACATCAATTAACAGACAAAGCAAAATGCAGTAAGTGGCACATGAAACCATAGCAAGGTTATTTCATGGAAAACCTGTGTAAGCCTGCTTTTCATACCAGGCTTTGGCATTTCTGTACATCCAATGTTTTTGCACTACACCTGAACTTTGGGCATAACTTTAACCAAAAATTTAAAATTTAACATGAGATCTTCTCTAGGGAACTGACATGAGGCCTGCACTCCAGACCCACAGCAATGTGGTTGACTCTTAAAATGCCCTCTGAACAAGGGCAATTAGCGAGGGGCAATAAATGCTGGCCTTGCCAGTGACGCCCACACCCCCTGAACGAATAAAAAAAAACTTATGAGCAGTATGGCTCCCTTTCCCTGAATCCCAATCACCCATGAGAAAATCAGGCATTTCTCACATTAGTTGCATGAACTCTGTGGCCAATTTTCCAATCTGCACAGTCCTGTGACATCAGAACAGCCTCATAAATTCAGCAAAATATTTCAGTATTATTGATTTGGCAGGTCCTTGCTAAATGAAAACAATACTGTGGGAGTGGAGAAGGCCAATCAATTCAAAGCATTTCAACCTTTCTGCCACCCTTGTACAGATATCTTAAAAAATAGAAATCTGGATTTACACTGTGGGCTGAGCTCCCATTCAGACTCTGCATCTTAAGGTAGGGATTACAAAGGACATCGTCTGGCATCAACCATGCCCTATTTACTGAACTTTGAAAGAATGGCGTCAGCATTCTTTTCATTTCTGGCTACTAATTCAGAGTGCACATTCTTTCCTTAACTCAGTGCAGCCTGAGTACAAATCTGGGCTTGATCAGCAGATCTCCTTAGCAATTCCAAGCAGAGTATTAACATATTAAGCATATAGGGAATTAAATAAAATACAGGTGGGAGATATAAAAGAGGGAAATTGTGTTAAAATATCTCCAATCAGGGGCTGATGCAACAAGCTAACAGTTTCCTGCATGACCTTTTTCAAAAAGCACCAAAGGAAGGTCAATGAAAGGAATTAAATTTTCAAAGAAAAATAGCCAGGCTTGATAAGAAACAAATCCTTCAACATTGGTTAAAAGGTGAAAAGTTACTGATTACTGAAAGCAACATAAACAAAGCACCTACATATTAAAATGTGACAAGGGCAAACACCTCGCTTGGCATAAATCAATCTCTTCCATGGTACATTTCTGAACTTTAAACTGCTTTTACTCCAAACAAATTTAAAGCTTTGGCTATCAAAAGCCTCTGAAAAAGGCTTACCTTCACTTGTCCTCACTTAACCAGATTATCAACTGTTGCTAACACTGAACTTTTGCAATCAGCAGTTCCAGTAAGCAACTCTCATTTTTGCTAAATGTTGGACACAGAGATTCTATCATTTTCAGTTGCAGGTGCCATAGTAGTCTGGTTTGAGATGCAGTTAGCATTGTTACTAGTTCATTTCAAAATCGAGATAGAAAACAGAAAATACTTGACAACATATTTTCTCCACCAGAAAACTTAATTATAGCAAAGTTGCAAGATAAAAGCAAAAGCTAATGGAGAACCACCAAGAACACAAAATGAAACACAAAGCAATATCAAAATAAAAGTAAACATTTAATAAGTGAAACATCTTAGAGGAAATACTTCAAGATATGATTCAAAATTAATAAATAATGTACACCTATATATTTTGAGAGTAGATTATTTTCATTTTCTCCCTCCGTGATCTCTTGGACAATGTGGTAACTGCTTACAGGCCAGGCAATTAACTTGTGCACAAAATCTCTACAAATCTACTCTAACAATCCCTGGAGATGGACAGTACCCTAAGATACTAAGAGATAATATGCAGGACAACAATTACCAAAAGAAAATTACTAAGTGCTAGAGCAGCCCCACTAAATTGAAATCAAGCCAGTATAGTACTTCTATTCAAAGAGAAGGACATATCTCACCAGGGTAACTACAGGCTCATTGGTCTAACAGTAATAACCAAAAAAGGAATGGAATAAATCAGGAGCAAATTTTAGGAAAACCAATATATGTCAAAATTAAAATAAAAATACATTTTGGTACAAATAAACATGACTTTTTTATTATTTTGATAATTATACCAGCATAATGATTCATTACAATAATTAAACCAAATGTTCCCCCTTTTCACATCCTCTTGACTTAATATGAACAATGCAGTTGGTCACCCCTTTTTACACTGGCATCAAAGTCCAGTGTCATTCACGTTGTGGAAATCCTCAATGAGAAGTTGCAATTCTGGCCACTTAACTGAGATCTGTGTGAGATTTGTTGTATTTCAGCAGGGAAAATGTTTGTTCACACACATAGGTGAAGCCAAAAAAAACAAGGATTTCCTGTGTCACTTTGTGGATATATAGGAAATTAGATTCACTGAAAGAAGCATACAACTTGTCCAGTTTTTCAAGATTATGTTTTTCCTTGAAGGCGTTACCTTAGTGCTAGAAATGCTCTGTTATGTCAGCCTTTCTGTTATGTTCTTGTATTCTCTGGTCCTCCAGCATACATGCAGCATTTTGCTGATAAGCAGTTTATGGGAAATTTATCTCTTCCATTTTCATGATTACAAGGTGTTAAGGGAAAAGTGGATTGCAGCTAGAGAAGGTTAAAAGAAGCAAAGAACGAAGCCAGAAAATTGATGCAGAGAGGTACAGTGCATCAGGTATCTACTTGACAGCCAAAACAGTATTTGATGTTCTAACCTAATCATGTACTTGAGTCTACATCTCATCTGAAAGATGGCATCTCTGGCATTGCAGCATTCCTCAGCACTGCACTGGAACATCAGCCTTAATTTTTGTGCTTAAGACCTGGAATGGGACTTGAAGTCAGAAACATCTGGCTCAGAGGCAAGAGTGCTGCAACTGAACCACAGCTGTTACAGAATTTCTACTTTTTTCCACCCACTCTTGAGAATGTGTACCAGTGTTTAAAATGCACAATTTGCCAGGATCCATCTATCGAAGTTGAAAGGTCATAGAGATTGCTTGTGGAGGCGTTCAGTCATATGTATCTTGAGACTTGATGCAGGTATTGCAACATTAGTGCATCTATACTGTATTTCAATCCCTTGTCCGCTAGCAGGACAACAATTGTCAAAAGGGAATTACTGAGTGCTAGAGCAGTCCCACTAAATTGAAGCCAAGCCAATGTAGTATTTCTATTCAAAGAAGAGGACATATCAGAACATATTGTAGATCAAGTTTCTGCTGGGTCTACAAATCTTCTACCCTCTGGATCTTTTACCAATTACCTGAAATCTGTACCCTCTAGTTACCGCCTCTTCTGTGACCAGAAAGTTTCTCCTTATTTACCTAATCAATATCCTTCATAATTTTGAACATCTCTATTAAATCTATCCTTAACTTTCTCTACTCTAAGGAGAATGCCACCAATTTCTCTGATCTCCTCACTTCACTGAAGCTTCTCTTCCCTGATACCATTATAAATGTGGCTTTAAGAATTTATAATGTAAAAAGTTGACAGGACCTACATACAGAGGCAAGTTTTTTAAATAAATTATAGATATATAACAACCTAATGGGTAAAAGGTACTCTTCAGTGTATTACTATTCCAATGCAGACAGGTTCAGATCCTGGTCTGTACTGTTAGTTAGCTGAGCTAAGCCAGGATAGCAGCTGTACTGCTTTCCTCAGCATCGATAGAGGGACAGGGAAGAAAGAAATTGTGGTTACACCTGCTTGAAAGTGTGCATCAGTTCTGGATACGACAGGGGCTGGCTTCAGTGCTAAACAGCCTGCCAACATTCACTGTGCAGGCCTGCATTTGAAGAATAGCCACTTAGGGAAGGTACTGAAGAACTGCCAGCACCCATGGAACCAGTCCTCAGCAACACTCAGCGCCTTCAGGTGAGGTAGTACGAAAAATGGGAAACATGACTACATAAAAGTTGTCTTGACTTTTCAAGGAGAGTTTTAAAACCCAAGTGAAAAATAAGCTGAAGCTTTGAAATTCCAGTGCATGTACATGGAAAATCAAACGCAAATCAAAACTGCAGTAATCTAGTAAACAATCTTGAATACACACTTACCTTGTGCTACTCTCCGGATTCCTCTAGGTGCACTCACCTCCTTTAACATAGTGGCCGCACTTCCATTCTGCAGGTGATCTGTTCATGGTTATTACAGTGACAGGCCTGACACTACCTGCATGGCTCCTGCTCCTCCTCTTACCTTAAAGTCTGCCAGAAACACTGTTGTTCTGGGAATGTGGCAGAGAAGCAGTCCTTATAGATGAAGGGTTGGGGGGAATGAGCTACACTTTTCAGTGAAGTGCACTCGAAGCCTGAACTCTGGCTCAAACCCTGTGGTAAGAACATGTCCTGGTCCCTGGTCTCTTAGCAACCACCATTCATTTACAATTCTGGGCTACATTCTGAGATTCCAAGCACTGCAGCATTAGATACAAGATTCAAATACAGCAGGAGTGTGCAAGTGTGTGTTGTGTTGGGGATGGGAAAGTCATTTAGACACTCTGACATTGGGATCAGAAGGTAATGAGGGCATTTAAAAATAAAATCAGGAGGAAGGGTCTATTGTTTATCAGTTGTTTTGTATTTCAAATATGTTTTGCTCATTTGCTGTGCTTATTTCCCTGACACAGCTGTGGGCTGGATGTGGCCTGTGGGCTATAATTTGCCCAGGTCTGCACTACATGGCCTATACCCAGTTTATCCTTTCTCCCTTCTTGAGCAGAGGTGTTAGATAGCTACCCTTCAGTACCACAACAATTTGCATATTTAAGTAGAACTGAAAATATGTGGTCAAAGTCTTTGCTATTTCCTCTCTCACTTTCTTCAGAAGCATGTCATCAAGGCCAGGTGACTCATCCACCTTGAGTTCTCCTAATTTTTTCAGAACCAATTTCTTTCCTATCTCAACAATTGTTCCAAATCCCCCTTAGAACACCAATATCCTCACTTCTACCATCATACGAAAATGTAAAATATATTTTAAGTATCTCTGCTATACCTTTTCCTCCAAAATGGGATTTCCATTTCATCTTTGGGTGATCTTATCCTCTCTTTGCCTGTTCTTTTACTGCTTAAAAAGCTCTACTTCCTTTATATTAGCTGTTAGTTTTTTTGCATATTTATCTTTAGCCCTTCGAATCTCTTTACAATACTTCCTATATTCTTCATTATTCTCTTACCCCCAGTTTCATCAAATACTGCCCATGCAGCATTCAGATAGGTGACAATATTCACTTTCTTCAATCCTATATGCAGGCACTTAATATTAAGTGATCACACATACCACGAAAGCTCTCCTCCCACTCCACTACTACCTAGCCACCTATACCGCTCCCCAACCCCCATTGTTAAACCTTGGTGAATTTCAGGCATCAGTCACAATGAGTTCGGAGCTCACAATGAATTGGGATTCACTCTGAGAATTCCAAAAAGTGCTACCTAGCTGAAAATCATCAAAAGTTGCACTCAACATGCTCTAATCTCATTAGTACTGGGATCAGAAAGTATATCTATGATATCCAAAGACAGCCTTAGGTCCAATAATCCAGGCTATAAAATTTACATTTACACATCAAAAACTATATGCAATGAAGAAAGCTAACCAAGTCTGTTAAAACTATGACATGCTGATCATACAGAATCAGTGCGCAGGAAGCTTACAACATCACAAGAGCAGCTTATAGGCTACGCTCACAATGAGAAACTTCCCTGGTGCATTTTCCATGGCAATGTCTTGACCAGAGTCCACCTGCCAACCAATCAGCACTGTTTTCTCATGCAGTATAAATTATTATTCCCTTTGAAATTTCATATTTTTGCATCTATCCTGATGAGTATAAAACTAAAAGGTTCAACAGCGTATTTTTTTTTTCAGCAATACGCAATACATTTTTAAATTTATTCATGGGATGTATGCATCACTGACAAGGCTAGCATTTATCATTAATCACTAATTTACTTTGAGAAGGTGATGGGAAAGGCACTCCCACAGCATGGTAAGGTAGAGAGTTCCAGAATTTTGATCTGACGACAACGAAGGAATTTCAATATATTGCCAAATCAGTGTGGCGTGTGACTTGGAGAGAACTTGCAGGTTGTAGTATTCCATGCATTGGTAGCCTTTGTTTTTCTAGGTGCTAGAAGACGTGGGTTTGGAACATGCTGACAAACAAAGCATGGTAAGTTACTGCAGTGCATCTTGTAAAAGGTACACAATGCAGTTACAATACAGGTGGTGTTTAAGGTGCTGGATGGGGTGCCGATCAAGTGGGTTACTTTGTTCTGAATGGTGTCAAGGTTCTTCAGTGTTGTTGGAGACACACTCATCCAGGCAAGGCTTTGCATCACATTCCTGACTTGCGCCTAGTACATGGTGGAAAGGCTTTTGGGAGTCAGGAGGTGAGTTATTCATGCAGAATACTCAGCCTCTGACCTGTTCTTGTAGCCACACTATTCATGTGGGTGGTTCAGTTAAGTCTCTCCTCGATGGTAACCCCCGGGATGTTGATGGTGAGGGATTCAGCACCTGTAATGCCGTTCCATGTCAAGGGGAGGTGGTTAGATTTTCTCTTGACGGAGATGGTCATTGCCTGGCGCTTGAGTGGTGTGAATGTTTCCTGCCATTTATCAGACGAAACCTGAAAATTGTCCAGGTCATGCTGCATGTGGGCATGGACTGCTTCAATATCCGAGTAGCTGCAAATGGAACTGAACACTGTGCGATCATCAGTGAACATCCCCACTTCTGACCTTATGATGGAGGGAAGATCATTGCTGAAGATGTTTGGGCCTCAGACACTATCCTGAGGAACTCCTGCAGCAAAACCCTAGGGTTGAGATGATTGGCCTCCAACAGCCACAACCATCATCCTTTGTGCTGGGCATGACTCCAACCTGTGGAGATTTTTCCCTATTTCTCATTGACCAATTTATTAAGATTCCTTGATGCCACACTCGATCAAATATTGCCTTGATGTCAAGGGCAGTCATTTCTCACCTCACCTCTGGAATTCAGCTCCTTTGGCCACTCGTAGGCTATAATGAGATCTGGAGTGGAGTCATCCTGGTGGCACCAAAAATAAGGTACAGGCAATCATATGCAGTATGAAGATGGGCCACAGCCTGCCATCTCAGGAGGTAGTTGAGGAGATGACTTAATTAAAGCATGCTAAATGTTAAATGGAAAGCCTAGAGTGCTTCAAATCTAGGTCAGGAAAACATATCCAGAGGGGAAGAAATATAAACGAGTGAGAAACAGTTATAAACAGAATTGAGGACTAATTTCCTTACTCAGTATAACAGATATTTGTAACTATATGTCAGCAGGGTAGTGGAGGCAAAATATTTTAAATGTTCAAAACTAGACTAAGCGGTGGTATCGAAGAAAGAGCTGTATGGGATCAGCCGCCCATTATTTTCAGTTTCTAATATATAGTCAATGGAATTAAATATAAATGTCGCATATAACAGTCGGCCGATTCAATAACGCCCACTTTACGCCACTGCTCAAGATGAATTTCTACCTCTAAATATAATAATGGGAAGACTGAGGTATTAGGGTGAACTGCACAGTGATCTTGCATCACCTTTGACTTCTTATCTTAAAATATACTAATTTCTGACATGGTGAAGAAAATGCAGCTTAATAATATTTCAAGATCTCTTATGCTGCTGTCCTGATAATCATGGTGGGAGGCTATTCAGAGTGATTGTGATAATCATGCATCTTGTCATTATTTCTTGTAATATCCTTTTAAAACTTTCTATGCTAAGTGATCTTTGTAAATATTATTAAATACAATGGGCATGTTCAATTACATATTTGTAAAATTACAAATCCTAAAAGCATGTGTATGTTACAGATAAAAGGTGTATAACTGTTACTACAGACCACAGACTGTTATAGGCAGTAGCTTGTTATAACCTCCGCCTCAGTGGTTTCACTACTATTTGTGAAAACAAAGCTGCAACAGTTAGTCAACTAGAAATGTCAGCAACACTGACATAAATCTCTCTATTCCCCCCGCAACAGTTGTTGCTGGTGAAGATTGTGAAAATCTTATTAAAATCTACACAGGCCCCATTTCCCCCACAAAAATAAGTTATCTGTTTCTAATGCTTGCACATCATTTTAAAATGTACAAGTTGCCCAAGTCTGAAAAAAAGTTCTAACTGTGTTCACTTTTTAACCAAAATAGAAAACGCCTGAGTTCTTGAAGTACAAATGACTTAGAAGTCTGGTTAATATCTGTTCAAGGTTTTCAACTTCTTGAGGTCACAGAATTACTTTAAAGGGTTAACATCCACCAATTTAACTGCCCATAGGGCTGCAGTTGAAAATCCAAGAATTCAAAATGATCAATGGTTAAAGCTGGGAAACAGTCCTCAATTATGATTGATTTTAATCAAAATTAATCTGATTTAAATGTTGAAATAAAATATGAATGTTAAAATGAAATGTTTACACAACTTACGTCTCCACTTTCAGTTATTGCAACTCTATGTACAATTCCCTGGTAGACAGATCAAATGTGCAACTTGGCCTAAATTCCACCAAAGTAAGAAATAAGACATAAGAAAGTAACAGAGCTCTGAGACTTCAAACATAGTTTCCTTCCTTTGCCTGATATCCATCCCATGAGTCGATATCATGCTTATTATTCCACAAAGGTAAGACATGCAGAGGTGATTACTCAAGCCCCCATTAGAAAATGGACCAATTAATAGTTGAACAAATACATAATTTATATGGTTGTCAGTCTTGTTTCTCCTGAACAGTATTCTTATTCAAGCCTTAAGCACACTGGGTCAGCCAATTAATATAACCAACTTACTGTTGCACACATCACAGGGAGATATGACCACAGTGAGATCAGATGAAATTACTCAAATGACATCAAAAGAATTCAGGAAATCCAAGGCCATCTTCACCTCAGTCATCTGGCTAGCAAATGTCAAACCTCATGAATCCTAAACTGCGTGAGAGGTACAACTGGAGTCTAATGACCTGAAATAGGGCAGCTTACTTACACCAAGTATTGAATGCTAAATCGAGGCCCTGAGGGTCCTCTCAAGTGGGTATAAAAGATTCCAAAGCACTATTTGGAGAGCAAAGGAGTACCCTTGGTCTCTTGGCCAATATTTATCCCTTTACCAATAACACTAAAAGACAGCCATCTGATCAATGCTGTTTGTGGGATCTTGGTGTGTGCAAACTAGCTACTGTGTTTCCCTGCATTACAACAGTGACTACTCTTCAAAAGCACTTCATTGGCTGTAAAGTGGCTTGAGACATCCTCAGGTCATGAAAGATGCCATATAAATGAAAGACTTTCCTTCTTTTCAATTACTAATACAAAAACCAGGGAAGAATGTACTTACAGTCGAGAAATCAAAGCAGACCAAACACAGATTTCAAATAAACCACACCAATGCTAACCTGCAATACAAAAGTTTGATCATGGCCCTCCAGAAGAACATTTTGAGACTTTGCCTTCTCTGAAATCAGATGCCATTAATAAAATGTTGCAAGACAGAACCATGAAATTCATCATACTGCTCAAACTGATGTAAAAGTTGCTTTGGCATTTATATGCAGCAAACCAAAAATATACGGATACATACACACTTAGCTTTACAGTGGTTAAAAATCTAGGTACAGTTATGATCAATTTCTAAGTTCACTCATTTTAAAAGAGAAGAGAAAAGGAGGAGGAGAATTATTGCATTTTCAATGGAAACATGTGGACTAGTCTGTCTTTAGCCATACATAAGGCAGCTAAGCAGACATGTGAAATTATCCACTTTGGTAGAAAGAATGGAAAAGCAGAATATTTTTCAAAAGGTGAGAGATGAGTAAATGTTGGTATTCAGAAGGAATCTTGGTGCCTTTGTAAATGAGTCACAAAGTTAACATGCAAATACAGCAAGCATTAGGAAGGCAAATGGTATATTAGCCTTTATTGCAAAGGGTTTGGAGTACAATAAGGAATCCTTGCTGCAATTATATAGGACTTTGGCGAGGCCACACCTAGAGTACTGTGTGCAGTTTTGGCCTCCTTACCAATCATAGAATTAAGAAACAATTCTTTATCCCAAGCAGAATTTGTTTAACTTCAATTATACAATATCAGTATGCCAGCACCACTATGGAAATGGCTCAGCGCTGCTAAGGGAGTTCAATATTAACAAGGTTAAGCATTCTAGAATGGGAATTCTTAAACAGAAAAATAAAATTAATGCTATTTTATAATTAGATTTCTAATTAGGTTATAGAAAGTTACAACAGTCCAATTCCTTAATCAACCCTGAAGAATTTACTATGTAAGTTCTAAGAGTGCTGAAACTATGAAGCAATTTATATTTTAATCATTTTACACAACACATCTGAAAGGTTCCTTTTTTTGGATTAACAGCACAAACAAGCAAACATAAATAGAGAAAATTCTTGAGAATGGCACTCAGTCATTTTCAATATAAAAACTCTATAACAAACTAAAAAGAAAGCATACAAACATTATCTACCTGCACAGTACGGCTTGCATTGATGTGCTCCTGGTGCAGCTTGTCCCATTGACTCCATCGCTGGTACTGCAAAAAGGAATTGCATACTTACATCATAGAATTCATATACAGTATTCAAATGATGACAAACATAACGTAACAACCCTGGGACTGGTGTGATATGAGTATTGTGTTAAGAATCATGATTTTTAGATTTAAGTAACACGTTTTCTACAATTCTACTTCTCTAATTTATCTTTAGCATGTATATTCTGAAAATGTCCAATGCAGTGTATTTTTCAAATGCTACACAATTCAAAGCATGTATATTTTTTAAAAATCATTTTATAGATATTATCAAGAGCTTACATATTTTACCGAAGGCCAGAATTTAAAATAAAGGATTTGCTTTTATGTAACCCCTTTCACAAACAGCTGACGTCTCAAAGCGCTTTACGGCCAATGTAGTACTTTTGAAGTGTAGTCATTGGTGTAATGTAGGAAATGTATCAGCCAATTTGTGCATAGCAAGCTCCCATAAAGCAATGCAACAAAGACCAGGTAATCTGTTTTTGTGATGTTGATTAAGGGATATTGACCATGACATTGCTCTTCTTCAATGCCATGTGATCTTTTATGTCCACCTGAGAGAGTTGACGGGTCCTCAATTTAACGTTTCATCTGAAATCCAGCATCTTTGGTAGCGCAGCACAGCACTCCTTCAGTACTGCATTGGAGTCTCAGCCTTGATTTTTGTGCTCAAGTTCTGCAGTGGGACTTGAACCCACAACCTCTGACTCAGAGGCAAGGGTGCTACCAACTGAGCAACGACTGATACACAATATTGGCCGTTTCTAGTGCTAAGCATGGGTACTATGCATTGTACACAAACATGCTGTGTGGGGTCTCTACATAAAATTAAAAATGTAATCGCATGATTTGGATTAATTGTTTTGATGCATGAGTGTTCATTGGATATTCTGATAAAGTAATTAAACTATTTATTAATTCAGTCTGAATAAACCTTTTGAGTGATCAAAACATGGTTACATTCTATTATAAAATTCTGAATATTGTTTTGTTTTTATCACAGTGCTTTGAACAGCTTTAATACCACCTACATGCATTTCAGCAAGTTATATATCAGAAACTTCCAGTTTGTTGTTTTCCATAGGGATCAAAACAACCACAGATCCCATCAAAACTAAAATTTGGCTATTTATTTTCTATATGAACAGTTGCCAGAGGCATTCAGAGAATGTTCTGAACATTCTGAACTCTTGTCTCTGGGATGCCTCAATTTTAGATTGTTTGGGACATGCTCCTGCCAGTTAACTACCTACCATTAAATTTAAAAAAGAAATTTAGACCAGCAGAAGGAGTATCATATTTAAAGTTAAATTTCAAATCCAGGACCAGTCCAATGCTAAATTACCTAATAAAGTAAAACCTTCTCCAAATCTTATCTCTTTCAGATGAAAGTTTCAGATCGTGAAGCTATGAGTAATTAGCTGGTCATACTGTTTAAAACTCTCCCTGTGACAACCTCATAAAACATGGGTCTGCCAGCTTCTATAGTGGCTGCTAAGAAACTAGATCTGAGAAATCAACGTTTAATACTTGGAACTTTAATCACCAGTCTCTGCAAGGCTTTAAGTTGTAATACTTCAAGAGATCCTAACCAGCATGGCAATTGGGCGGAATTTAATGAAGCCTGCTGGAGCGGGCGTGATGGAGGGAGGCCAGAAGAATTGGGCGGGAGTACCAGCATCAGATTCCCGGTGTTGGGCAAACTGTTCCCAATTAAGTTTGAGGCTGGTAGTTCAATGCAGGAACCCTGTCCGCCGGCGGTGGGATGTCAATTAGGCTTATTGATGAACCATTTGACACCAATTATCCCTGAGGCCACCAGAATTCAGTGGTGACTGAGAGATTTAACAGGACTCGCATGGACTCAATGAAGGACAGGAAATCAGTGCCCGTTTGAAGGACCCACCATTGGGAAAGGGGCAAAGGGTGGTGCTGCTGAATGCCACATCCCTGCCCTTGCCTCCAACCCCGTTGCACGTCTCCTCTCCAGTGACCCCACCTCCTCCCACTCACTTGTGTCCTGGGATCCAGTGTTAATCCTCGAGCTGTTCCTGGGAGCATTACGGGCAGCAGCAACCTCTGATTGATTAGCAGATTTTGGAGAGTAAGGTATTTTTCACCCCCCCCCCACCCAAGTCCTAAATCCCATGGAAGGTCCAATGCTGGCCAGCTAAATGACTGACGGGCACAATTTCATCAGACCTACCCCACCGAAGCAACATGGAGCACCCGCCAGTTCTCCTAGCTATTATCTTTCAGAAGACAATTTCTAAGTCACATATGAAATCCTACCTAAAGGGCTCTGAACTAACAGAACAACCTTTGGCAAGATTATCGAACAGTGAAGTGCTCCTAGATTTTTAAATAGCAAAACCATCAGGGATTAAACATGTAGCTGGTCCTGTTGACTACAATCTTCTACCAAGATAAGCAGAGAGGTATCTTAGTCAGCATTTGTCACCAGTAAAGATTTTTTGCTCTGTCAAAATCTATAGAAAAGTTAAAGCAATTCTGGGTTGTGGTTTTTCTGACTAGGTCCATCAAATCTGCTTGCCTCACAAGAGAATAAAGCCAAAAGCTGATCTGGTTTTTCACATTTTGAACTGTTCCATGCAAACATTTATTGGAAATGTAGAATATGCTCATCTGGGCACCAGCAGGACCAAAGGAGTACTTAACGACTTTCAGGTATGTTGTCATAACTCCAACTAATATAGTATTACCCTTCTGTCCATGTACATATTTAAATAATGTTACTGCATGTGAGAATTATCCACTCCATGGGCCACAGTCACCTTACAGTGAAGTTGTTTTAATTGTTAGTAAATCCATTAAAGTGAATAAAATTGATATAAGACAACAGGACACAAGTAAAGAAAAAACTGCATTTATTTAGTGCCCTTCACATCCTCAAGATATTCCAAAGCATTCACAGCCATCAAGCATTTGAACGGAAGAAATTTGTCCTGGTAAGCAATGCAAAACAATAAGAGCAGCAAATTGGCAAGTATAAACGGAGCTGTATTTCACTATCACCCAAAACTTAAATCATTTTCTAAAGGGTTCCCCAGGGACATGACATCCACCAACCCCCACCCCACCCACTCCTCCCATCATCCCCTACACCGCCTCAAATTTTGATTGTGGGACGGTGTGGTGCATTTTCTGGCATTTTTAGAGCTTACTGTTATTCTGTACAACTTTATCATATTCTGCAACTCTAATCTATTATGTCAATGTAAACTAAAATCCTTGAGTTACAATAATGCCACACTGCAGTGTATTCTACATGAGCAAAACAAAACTGGCCCAGTAGCGCACCCGTCCCTTCCATCAACCCAATTGCAATCAACATGAACATGATTACATAATTGAATGCATGCTGATAAATACAAAATTTAGTAAACTAATTCTAACTAGCTTCAGGAAGAAAAAAAACCTTATAACAAATTCTAATAAAAGGTCAAGCACAAGTATTAACCTGATTTTAAATCCCTCTGCTGCTGATCAAATTGCTGTATATTTCACAGCTTTTCTAACATGTGGCTATAAATCACTGTTAGTTATAACAGCAGAATGATAGTTAACATTCCTTGTATGATATTTTAGCACCTACCTCGCTTTAACAAAGTTAACCTATTTTAAATAAGCAGGATTATACTCTCCATTAAAACAGCAAAGATAAATCATCCAGATGTTTTAATCATTCATAGAAACATAGAAAAATAGAAGCAGGAGTAGGTCATACGGCCCTTCGAACCTACTCCACCATTCAATATGATCATGGCCGATCTTCTATCGCAACGCACACTCCAGCTCTCTCTCCATACCCCTTGATGCCTTTAGAGTCTAGCAATCTATCTATTTCCTTCTTAAATATATTCAGTGTCTTGGCCTCCACAGCCTTCTGTGGTAGAGAATTACACAGGTTCACCTCCCTCAGTGAAGAAATTTCTCCTCATCTCAGTCCTGAATGGCCTATGAGATTGTGACCCTTGTTCTAGACCCCCAAGCCAGAGGAAATATCATCCCTACATCCCGTCTGTCCAGCCCTGTCACTGGAGATCCCGGTGTCCCACATGGCACCTTGTTTCAGGCACCTCTGCCTATTTGTGAGGATGAAAAATCAAAGGAAAAGCATCCTCGGGCATCACCTGACCATTCAACTCAACAGCCCACTTGTTAATTTAACGAGCTATCACTGGCAGAATTTTAAACGTTTCAATGAGATCCCCTCTCATTCTTCTAAACTACAGTGAATACAACAATCCTGCCATCCCAGGAATCAGTCTAGTGAACATTTGCTGCACTCCGTCTATGGCAAGTATATCCTTTCTTAGGTAAGGAGACCCAAACTGCACACGATGCTCCAGGTGTGGTCTCACCAAGGCCCTGTTTGGCTGCAGTAAGACATTCAGCTCCTATTATTTTCAACTAGTGTTACATGGTATGCAGGAATGGGGACAGAGTGCTTTGTTTTCTAGTACACTTGACCGACTGCCACCAGTTCACAAGTTTGTAATCTATTATACTCCTACTGGTTAGTCACTTTTCATATTCCCCCCCTAGATTCTGATCTCTTCAAGACAGACAGTGAGGGCTCTTCTTTGGTTACTGCATGGCAATAAATACATCACCACCGTAAGCTTGTAAACAATCCGAAATCGGTTTTCAAAATTACATTCTCACAAACAGGCCGATATTCCAAATCATACATCACAAACGTAAACTGCAATAAAATCTTACACATGAGAATATCACTGCAATTTTTAAAAAATCAAACTCATCACCTCTCCAAGTCCACTCTATTTTAGATCTAAATTCTAACAACATTGCAAATGCTGTGATAGGAATGTTCAAATAAAACCAATTAATGCCCTCACATCCAACAGACCCTCTAATTATCTTTTGTTCTGTGCAGCCTATACCTTTAACTGCGCAGGACCTTTCAATTTTGTTGCGCAGCCACCCACTGGCAGTAACTTAAAAGGGCAAACTTGTTCTTGGCCCATGTGGGAACTTCCAGTTTGTGGCCAGGCCAGTGCCGCTTAAAGGAAACATTTCTCACATCTCCCAAAATGTAGACGCAACAGGTGCGACATTCACCAGCAAGTTCCATGAAGGGTTTTTTTTTAAAAAGAGCTGCAATTCTATGATAGTGAAGCTCAGGATGCAAGTGCAAAAGACAAGGCTGAGGCATTTGCAACCATCTTCGGCTAGAAGAGCCGAGCAGCACAGATGCAAGTCTTCAGCCAACTTAATTCGCTCCACAAGGTATCAAGAAACAGCAAAGGCTATGAGCCTGACAACAACCTGGTTGTAATATAAAAAGCTTGTGCTCCAGGGCTAGCTGCAACCTTTGCCAAGCTGTTCCAGTACCGCTACACCATTGGCATCAACCCAACAATGTAGAAAATTGCCCACACGTCCTGCCTATAAATAGTAGGCAAATTATATCCAATCCAACCAATTACCACTCCATCATTCCACTCTTGATCATCGGTAAAACGGTGGAAGGTGCTGTTGACAGTGCTTTCAAGCAGCTATAACCTGCTCACTGAACACCAGTTTAGGTTCTGCCAGGATACTCAACTCCGGACCTCATTACAGCTGAAGAGCTGAATTCCAGAGGTGAGATGAGATTGTGACTGCCCTTGACATCAAGGCAACATTTGACCTCATGTGGCATTGAGGATTCCTCGTAAAATTGAAGTCAACGGGAATCAGGGAGAAATTTCTCCACTGGCTCTAGTCATACCCAGTTCAAAGGAAAATGCTATAGTTGCGAAAACCAATCATGTCTGTCCCTGGCATCACTGCAGGAGGTCTTCCAGGCCCAAGATCCTTCAGCTGCTTTATCAATGATTTTACTTCCTTCACTGTTCAATTCCATTAGTAATTCCTCAGATACTGATGCAGATCATGTCTGCATTCAGCAAGACCTGGACAAAATTCAAGCTCAGGCTGATGACACACAAGTGCCAGGCAATGACCATCTCCAACCAGAGAAAATCTAACCATCTCCCCTTAACATTCAGTGGCATTACCATTGCTGAATTCTCCATCCTGGGGATCATCATTGAGGAGAGACTTAACTGTACCAGTCACATAAATTTTGTGGCTATAAGAACAGATCAAAGGCTGGGTATTCTGCATGAGTAAACTCACCTCCTGACTCCCCCAAGCCTTTCTACCACCTACAAGGCACAAGTCAGGAGTGTGATGGAATACTCCCCACTTGCCTGAGTAAGTGCAGCTCCAACAACACTCAAGAAGCTGGACACCATCTAAGGCAAAGCAGACCATCAGACTGACACCCTCTCAAGCACCTTAAACATACACTTCCTCCACTGCTGGTGCACTTTAGCAGCAGTGAGTACCATCTACAAGATGCGCTGTTCCCTCAGTGTCACTGGATCAAAATCCTGGAACTCCCTAACTATACCACAAGGAGACTGCAGCCCTTTAAGAAGATGGCTCACTGCCACCTTCTCAAGAGCCAATCAGGGGTGGACAATAAATACTGGCCTTACCAGCAACACACAAATCCCATGAACGAATAAAAATTAAATGTGTTGTATAGAACTTCAGTCACAAACAATAAATAAATACATTTCTAATTACAACTCTCAGAAACCAACAGCTTGTATTAAAACAGACTAGATTTTAGCAGCCCTATGTTAATGGGCTAGGAATCGGAGGCACCAGTAAAATAGCAAGGGAAGGTAGGGGGTAGAGTTCTCGTTGTCTGCCTACCACCATTGCATTTTACCAGTGGCAGGGAAGGTGGAGCATGTTCCCCGCGCCCCCCTACCAAGAGACCATTTGAGCCACTTAAGTGGCCAATAAAGGGCTCCTCCCAGCCCCACTTGCATTTTACCAGCAGCAGGTAGCTGCGTGGGGAGACTGCCACGTGGACCCTAAGCAGCCTCCCTGTGGGCTTGTGGGCAGGGGCTTTTTAAGGATTTGTTGACTCAAAGAGGTGCCTCCCAGCAGCAATGACCTGCCTGCCTGCCTTCACCACCTGCCCCCTTACCATGCTGGAGCCTGCCTGACTGGCCCTGGCACCCCCAGACCCCAGTTAACTGTTTGGGAGGATGGCCAGCTTCCATGGTGACAACCTCTTTCAGGTATGGTCCCAACAGTGGACACTGCTCCCAGTGAGTTGCTGGGGACACAGAGCAGGATAGTACAACCCTTTGGAGCTGCAAACGTTATGATTGCACAGAAATGCGAGCCCTGATACACAGAACATTCAAACCCCAAGATGCAAAAGTTGTAAGATCCCATGAACAAAATTTGCAGGACCCCATACACGCTAAAGCATTATCACACATTCAGAAAAATTGCGACCTCCATACACAAAAAGTCAGAGACCCCTTCCAAACTGCCAAACATAAAACATACAAACTCTTCCCTCTTCAACAAATCCTCAGCCCCATCCTTCCTTCCCTTCTCAACCTCACATCTTCATTCCCATCCTTCTTCATCTATTTCAGGCTTCCCCTGAAGATTGAGGGTGAGGGACACACTGGAAAAGCCATGGAGAAACAGTTGTAAGCATTACCCTGTAAAAAGAATTCTAAATTAAGCACAAATATGAAAACCCTGCTCCCTAATCCTGTAAAACATAAATTCAGATAGGTGCATTTTGTTTCACTTGTCATCGCACACATGCAGTAAATCCCAACAATATAAATTTGTAAATCAGTATAAAGAAAGAGGTGGTCTTGTGGTGCAGCGGGTAGCATTCCTGCTCTAAGCCAGAAGCTCCAGGTTTAAGTCCCACCCCAGGGCTTTTTTTAAAATTCATTCATGAGTTGTGGGTGTCACTGGCTTGACCAGCATTTATTACCCATCCCTAATTGCCCTTATTCAGAGGGCATTTAAGAGTCAACCACATTGCTGTGGGTCTGGAGTCACATGTAGGCCAGACCAGGTAAGGACAGCAGGTTTCCTTCCCTAAAGGACATTAGTGAGCCAGATGGATTTTTACAACAATCGGCAATGGTTTCATGGTCATCATTAGACTTATAATTCCAGATTTTGTTTTGATGGGCAAGGAAGGTGAGTTCAAATCGCGGCCAAAAAAGTCGATCATCAACCTGCAATTCCTTCCAATATATGCCGATGTAAGAGCGGGAGAGATCAGTCCTGGTCAGCTATGTCATTGAAAAAAAGTTGGAGCTTCTATCACTATCCATAGCTCCAGGCCATAACATGCATGTAAAAGTGCATGTTGCCACAGCAACTCTGACTCCAAGTGATCTGTAATACACCACCACTGTAACAAAAGAACTTATACAATTCTTTTCATACCTCAGGACATTCTAAAGTGTTTTACAGCTAATGAATTACTTATCAAATGTAGTCACTGTGGTACTACATGAAATGCAGTAGTCAATCTGCACAGAGCAAAGTCCCAAAGCAGCAATGAGATAATGGTGTGATAATCTGTGGGATGTTGGCCAGGATACTGGGAGAACTCTCCTGTTGTTCTTCAAATAGTGCCATGGGATCTTTTACATTTACTTTATGGGGCATCTGTTTCACATTTTATCCGCAAGATAACACCTCCAAAGAGCAGTGCTCAGTTCAGCACTGAAGTGCCAGCCTACATTACTAACATTATTTCACTACTATATTTATAAAGAATGGTGCATGTCATAACTATCACAATTACTTATACCTCAAACAAAAACAGAAAATGCTGGAAAAACTCAGCAGGTCTAGCAGCATCTGTGGAGAGAAACAGAGTTAACGTTTCGAGTCCGTATGAACCTTCTTCAGAGCTCTTAAGAAGGTTCATATTAGACCTGCTGAGTTTTTCCAGCATTTTCTATTTTTGTTTCAGATTTCCAGCATCCGCAGTATTTTGCTTTCATGAGTTTTAGTTTGCTTGGAACCCAACATTGAACTCCTAAAGTGCAGCAATAGAAGGCGGTGTTCTGTAGGTCCTAGTACACAATCAAAGTCAAAGAATAGCGAAAAAAAGCAGGATAAATCAATTTATCGCAAAATAGATGGTGCCAATCTTGGATTTATTAACTTCTGGGGGCCTGCTAAATTGGTTGGCTCCCAAAAACAGGCACAGGGATCACGATGCACAATTAACATACACCCATTGATTAAAGCCTAGGCTGCATGCCATGCTCTACTGCCTGTCGAACAGCATGATTGGTACGTGCAGCCAGTGCTAACTGTGTTGTTTAGCTGCTGCACATATCAATGGGGGGGGCTGTCAAAAGAAAAACTTAACTTCCTTGCATCATTAAGCTTAAAGCTAGCCTGCATCTCTTAAAGGGGAGGTGCATTTTGGCTGGAACACATACTGGAAGGTATGCAGAAAGTGAATATGGTCTGGGAATGCCGCAACATGAGACAGAGCAGACTCCAAGGTTTTCAATCAATTCACTTGATGGAGGAGATGGGGAAGGTAGGGGAGATGTCCTCTATCAACAGGGGTCCAGAAGGTCCTCATACACAATCAAAATAACTGTGGGAACAGATAGCCATTGAAGCTAATGCCTGGGAGTCTAACAACAAGGACCTAGATTCAGTGCTTTAAGAAATTCAATGACCTCACATGAGTAGTCAAGGTCAATAAATGCATCCTCAAATGTCATAACATATCAATTGCATCACTAAGTCTTAGGCACACTTAAATCCACCACACCTCATCACTCACCTGCTAACAATCTCTATCAATCAGGACTCATACCTGACATTCAAAATCTCCACCGCACCCTCGCATACTTAATACTGATGTAAACCTCACACCCACATCTTGCACACACTACCAGCTATTTAATCACGACAGCCACATCAGCAAACAGGTTGCACAACACTCTCTAACACACTTACCTCTCTCTCTTTCAGGACAACATGGCACACAACTGGAGGCAGCAGGAGCTAACCAGAAGAGGACAAGTGCACCTGAATGTCCTAACCTCTGATGAAAATTATGGTGTTGACGCATTATTCAAACAACTATTGATAAGAACCATAGAACCAGAGAAAAGTTACAGCACAGAATGAGGCCATTCGGCCCATCTTGTCCATGCCAGCCCTAGGACACCCAGGTGCCCTTTCTAATCCCACCTTCCTGCACCCGGCCCATAGCCCTGCAGTTTACAGCACTTTAGAGTTTAAAGTTTCTGCCTCTACCACCAACTTGGGCAGCGAATTCCAGACACCCACTACCCTCTGCATAAAAAAGTTCTTCCTCATGTCCCCCCTACACCTTCTGCCACTTATCCTGAATCTATGTCCCCTGGTTCTAGAATTCTCCATCAAGAGAAACAATTTTATCCTGTCCACTCTATCTATTCCCCTCATAATTTTGTACACCTCAATCAAGTCACCTCTCAGCCTTCTGTGTTCTAAGGAAAATAACCCCAACCTATCCAATCTCTTCTCGTAGCTACACTTTTCTAACCCTGGCAACATTCTTGTAAACCTCCTCTGCACTCTCTCCAGAGCTATTACATCCTTCCTGTAATGTGGTGACCGGAATTGCACACAATACTCCAGTTGTGGCCTCACCAGTGTTTTATACAATTCCAACATTATATCCTTACTTCTATATTCTATACCTCTGCCACTGAAGGAGAGCATTCCATATGCCTTCTTTACAACCTTGTCTACTTGAACTGCTGCCTTCAGGGACCTGTGTACTTGTATGCCAAGATCTCTCACTTCATCTACCCCTCTTAGTATATTCCCATTTATTTTGTAATCCCTGTAACTGTTTGACCTCCCTAAATGTATGACCTCAGACTTCTCTATGTTAAAATCCATCTGCCACTTTACCGCCCACTCCACCAATCCATCTAAATCGTTTTGGAGATTATGGCTATCCTGTACACTATCCACTACTCGGCCAATTTTCGTGTCATCTGCAAATTTCCCAATCGTGCCCCCCACGTTCATGTCCAAATTGTTAATGTATAACACAAACAGCAAAGGTCCTAACACCAAGCCATGTGGAACACCACTTGAGACAACATTCCATTCGCAAGGGCATCCATCGACCATTACCCTTTGCTTCCTGTTACAAAGCCAACCTTTTATCCAGTTTGCCACATTACCCTGAATCCCACGGGCTTTTACTTTCCTGACCAATCTGCCATGTGAGACCTTGTCAAATGCCTTGCTAAAATCCATGTACACAACATCCACTGCACTACCTTCATCAATCCTTCAAAACCAAAGTTTTTTTTAATTCATTCCTGGGATGTGGGCTTCGCTGGCTGGGCCAGCATTTTATTGCTTATCCCTAGTTGCCCTTGAGAAGGTGGTGGTGAGCTGCCTTCTTGAACCGCTGCAGTCCACGTGGTGTACGTACACCCACAGTGCTGTTAGGGAGGGAGTTCCAGGATTTTGACCCAGCGACAGTGAAGGAATGGTGATGTATTTCGAAGTCAGGATGATGAGTGACTTGGAGGGGAACTTCCAGGTGGTCGTGTTCCCATCTATCTGCTGACCTTGTCCTTCTAGATGGTAGTGATCCTGGTGGAACCCAAACTGGGTGTCAGTGAGCAACTGGGTTATCGCTAAGCAAGTGCCTTGATAGCACTGTTAATGACCCCTTCCATTACTTTACTGATGATGGAGAGTAGACTGATGGGGTGGTAATTGGCTGGGTTGGATTTGTCCTGCTTTTTGTGTACAGGACACACCTGGGCATTTTTCCACATAGCCAGGTAGATGCCAGTGTTGTAGCTGTTGGAACAGCTTGGCTGGAGGCACGGCAAGTTGCAGAGGACAAGTCTTCGATACTATTGCCGGAATATTGTCGGGGCCCGTCACCTTTGCAGTATCCAGTGCCTTCAGCCGTTTCTTGATATCACGTGGAGTAATATCTTGCCCATTGGCCAGCGGCCAGTCCCCACTTATTTGGGATAGGTAGCTGAGCAGCAGCATGCAGAAAAGGCTTGGGTGTTCAAATAACCTGGGCCCCTTGGCTGCTCATGTTGTGAGATGGAACGGATTGAAACCTCCCACCTCCACCCCAACCAGGATCCCAGGTTTAAGTTCCCCCTATACTTAGCCACTTTTAAATAGTCTAAACAGAGATTAAATGGACATACTAACCTACATCTGGACAGCAGAGCCAGGAATTAAATGGACGCTAACTTATCTGCTCCTGAATAATCCAACCAAGGGTTTAATGGAGACAAATTGGTTATATTGCATTCTTGGTGAAAACATTTCTACAAAATTCCACAAGAACAGCAAACATTTAATGTAACAGTTAATTTGATATAACTCAATTTACTGTTGGGTGTTGACTGAATCCTGAACAACCGAGAATAATACTGCAATGATGGTACAAATACCCATTGCCAAGGTGGCCTATAGATCTTAAGTCACAAGTAACCTGGTGTCTCAGGATGAATGCCGCCCTGGTTGACAATGGTAGAACACTCTGGCCCAGGTCTTGCAGTCACAGTAGAGGCAAACTCAGAGAAGTTTGCTGCTAATGAGAGCTGCAATGCACCACAACTTCCGGGGAGCCCACGTAACCTTAAATACAGAGGTCGTGGTGCACCTGAATGGGAACCACACTGATGGTTTCACCAGGACCTGTCATTTGGAAACTTCAGCTGATTACCCAGAACATAACACAACTTTTTAACGTTGAATTTTTTTAGGACCGCTCCTAGGAGGTGCGGCGCCTGCTCAGGAGGCATATGCCTTCAAACACTCCCTCTCCTCCAGCTACCCCAGTTCCTTTCCCCACAAACTCCGCGACTCTTCTGGTTCTGCTCCTTCCTCCCCCTCCCACCCCATCACCACTGCCCTACCAATGTCTGAAACAGCACTTGCGATCTTTCCCCTCCATCAAGCACTGTTGCCGATATCATTGGAACCAAGGAGCCGATGTGGAGAGGACCTGGGGGTGCCAGGGATACTTGGGGGGAGGAGACCGGTGGTGGGGAGCTGTAATTAAAACATATATTTAATTAAAACATATATACACTTTCATCACCGTCATCAAATAAGAAAGTCTAAGAAGTGAAGAAACACTTACCTGTCATTGAGCTGAACTCAGACCTCAAGGGATGTGGCTTCAGTTCTTAGCATCAAGGGTGAGGGGGTGGGGGGGGCGCGGCAGGGTGTGACTTCAGCAGCAATGCACCATCTTGCTAGACCTCTCCACTGACTTTGCCATTGGACCCATGCTGCAGCTAGGAGAGCAAGTTCCCATTGCAGCCCACGACCAAGGTTACTTCTTCGTGCAGTCAGTGGCAAATGCCTCCACTCCGCCACTGACTACAAGATCCGGTCCCCTGTTTTTCCATGCATGTCCTTTGAAGAATACTCTCATAACCTATTATACATAACTGCAGTAAAATCCTCACTCCAGTCCTTGTATTAACAACCATAAACAAAACATACCAGCAACTTTGTACATGTTCTTTTGAGTTTGGCTTCTGTGAGCAGTGGTAAATTATGCAATTATTGTTTCATGCAATCAGGTTATTTTTAGGGGCAGTTTTCTCCCCAAAGGCACCAATGCTTGTTGCCATACAGTGGTACATGATGTGGCCTGAGGCCATGTGCACCATATAAGATATATTCAACTGTAGAAGGAATGACAGCCCAGCCTAATCCCTTCTCTTACCCAACATCTACTCCACATTTGGACTGCCTTTCTGGATAGCAATGAGCAGTGGAATTCCTAACTCAACTTTTCTGTACCTTCACGACCTCAGGAGCCAATTGTGGAACTTCACTAACTCCCTTGGATGTGATTAACTAACTAACTCAGCTCAGACCAAGACTTGAATCTGGACGTGTCTGTCCACTGAACTTTATCCACCAAGCTACTTAGTTACCTTATTCACTGAGAGAGTGCTCTGATTAAGTATTCACAATCCCGTTCCTACTGGTAAATCTGTGGAGGATTGCCAATACACAGGACACTCACAGGAAACAGGATAGGGTCAAAGGAAAGAAAGAGACAGATTAATGCAAGATTATAGGAAAAACTCATTTATTTCTTTATACAGACTCCAACTAAATACTTGTTTAAATAGTGTCCTGATGATAAATTTTAAAAATAACCGTTCATAAACATAACATGGCATTAATATTCCTCTACACATTAATACATTTTGTTACATCTGATCGCAGACCCCTCGGATATTATTCAAGAGATCTGTGGTAGAGTTTCTGCAAGCTATCATTTTAATTACTTAATTGAGTTTTGCAAAATAATGTCTTAATTCAAGTTTTCAACATTCACCCAACTCCTGCTGAATGTATTAACTCAGTCATTACTGGAAGTACCTGTTGTGGGGAGGAAGGGCAGTAACAAAGTCTGAAGGCTCAGATTCAATTACTAACAGTTTTTGGGGCTGAGATTTAACTCTAAGGTGTGGCAGTGAGACATTTGAAGGAAGAAATCTAAAAGCTTGTGGCAGTGTCCTCATATCTAATCCTCCTTAAATCCACTTCTTCTTCATCCTACAATCTCTTCTGATTTACAAACTGGTGTATGATGATGTAAGCCTGCACCTCTAACTTTCCCCCCCTCCTCCTTTCTTCTTTCAGATATCCAAGAAGTGCAACTTGGTCAGGCAGTGGAGAAACAGCAAGAAGAGTGATGAATAAGACACACCATCACTTGCTTTCACACTTGCAGCCACTAGCTCAGATCCTGACACTGCGTATATCATAGAAGTTAGATTAGAGCCAGGATCTGACATGGTGAGACAATGGGTACGAGTGGCCTAGAGCCAGGGCAGGATGCAGATTTCAGTTCACCAGATGACTTGGTCTGACATGAATTCTGCTGCAAAGGTGAGCTCTTCGATAAGGCGGGCTACAGAAGGTGGTTGATGGATATACACAACAAAAATGCTTGGTGCATTAGGAAGCCTGTGGTTCATGTCAAGAAGCATGCTGGAATTCAGCACCAGCTTAGCACAGGGTTTTTCACAGAGCTTGAAGCACCTCATTTCCCAGATGAAAATGGTGGCCAACTCCATGTGTACACTTGTGGTCTCAACCATGAAGCAGCATCTGATAATCAATGTCTCAACTGCCACTGCAGCACAAGCAGCTTCCAGCAGATGCTGCTGTCAAAACTCAGACTGAAGTCATTTAAGATTAGCTTGCTGCCATGTAAGCTCAGACTGCTGTAATTATGGCTGCTGATACCACCGTTCAAAAGGGGCTTTCAGGGAGTAACAACAGCCCAGCAATAAATCCACCAACAAATTACTATGATTGCTGAGGCACCATCACAGGGGATTGGCAGTGATTCCATGGAGCACAAGCCACAAGCACAGAGCGGGGTAGTCGCAGGGAGAACAAAAGGGAGAGTATGACAGTTGGAAGGCAGGAGGGATTAATTAACAAAAGGGTTGATGGTACAATACAAAAGGAGATGGTAGTAGGACAAGAAACAAAAGATATCAGTGGTGCTCCATATCCTTCCCTTTCCCCTGCCCCAATCCCTTCTTCCAATTTAATTTCGTGCCATGCTTTCACTAAACCCTCCGACCTTTTCCTCTGACCTCAAATGATTTTTTAAAATTTATTCTTTCACGGGATGTCGGCATTGGTGGCTAGGCCAACATTTATTGCCTATGCCCTTGAGAAGTTGGTAGTGAGTCACCTTCTTAACCCACTGCAGTCCATGTGGTGTAGGTACATCCACAGTACTGGTAGGGAGGGAGTTCCAGGATTTTGACGCAGTGACAGTGAAGCAGCGGCGATATAGTTCCATGTCAGGATGGTGTGTGACTTGGAGGGGAACTTGCAGGTAGTGGTGTTCCCATTTATCTGCTGCTCTTGTCCTTATGTGGTTGAGGCCACAGGTTTGGAAGCTGCTGTCGAAGGAGCCTTGTTGAATTGCTGCAATGCATCTTGTAATTGGCACTCACTGCTGCCACTGTGCATCAGTGGTGGAGGGAGTGAACGTTTAAGGTGCTGGATGGGGTGCCAATCAAACAGGCTGCTTTGTTCTGGATGGTGTTGAGTTTCTTGAATGGTGTTGGAGCTGCCCTCATCCAGGCAAGTGGAGAGTATTCCATCACATTCTTGACTTGTGCCTTGTAGATGGTGGACAGGCTTTGGAGAGTCAAGAGGTGAGTTACTCACTGCAGAATTCCCAGTCTCTGACCTGCTCTTGTAGCCACAGTATTTATATAGCTGGTCCAGTTCAGTTTCTGGTCAATGGTAATCTTCAGGGTGTTGATGGTGATGATCAGTCCTCAACAAAAGCTACATCCCCTTTCATTCTCAATGAATTTCAAGCTTGGCACAACACTAAGCTGTTTTGTCACCTTCATCTTCAGAATCCTCCTTCAGTCTGGACCTCCTCCTCTGGCCAGCAATGTGATGGAATGTTTTTTTACTTGCCTGGATGAGTGCAGCTCCAATGACACTCAAGAAGCTCAAACCATCCAGGACAAAGCAGCCTGCTTGATCGACACTGCATCCACCAATTTAAACATTCACTTCTTCCACCACTGACGCACAGTGGCAGCAGTGTGTACTATATACAAGATGAACTGTTGCAACTCGTCAAGCGACAGCACCTTCCAAACCTCAACCTCTACCACCCAGGACAAAGGCAGTAGACACATGGGAACACCACCAGCTGCAAGTTCCCCTCCAAGCCACAAATCATTCTGACTTGGAACTATATCGCTATTCCTTCACAGTTGCTGGGTCAAAATCCTGGAGCTCCCTTCCTAACAGCACTGTGGATGTACCTACACCAGATGGACTGCAGCAGTTCAAGAAGGCAGCTCACTGCTGCCTTCTCAAGGGCAATTAGGGATGGTCAGCAATGCCCACATCCCAGTAAAGAATTTTAAAAAATCCTGGGGATAGACTGTTGACTAAACACCATTATAAGCCCAGTGACTCCATTATCTTGACAGCACTTTGTCCCACCTTGCTTCCGTCACATCTGTTCTGATAGTTCCTTCCACACCAGTGTTTCCAATATGTCTTCCTTTTTCCGCAATCAACAATTCTCCTCCACCATGGTTGACAGGCCCCTTGGCTGCGTCCATTCCATTTCCTGCACATTTGCTCTCAGTTCCTTCCCTTCCTCCCAGAACCACCATTAGGTTCTCCTCACCTTCCACTATACCAGCTTCCATATTCAATGGTTCATCCTGAAATATTTCCACAACTTCCAAGATGGTGCCACCTTCAATAACATTTTTCCCTCCCCTTTCAGCATTCTGAAGAGAACATCCCCTCCACAATATCCTGGTAAAAATACAGCACCTGGCCTTTTACATCCTCCCTTCCTATCATCCAAGACTCCAAACAATTCTTCCAGATGAAACAGCGATTTACGTGTACTTCTTTCAATTTAGTATACTGCATTCGCTGCTCACAATGCAGTCTGCTCTACATTGGGAAGACCAAATGCAGATTGGGTTACCGCAAGCATAACGCTGAGTTTTCGGTCGCTTGTCATTTTAATTTTCCACACCACTCTACCTCTGACCTCCTTGTCCTCAGCCCCCTACACTGTTCCAAGGAAGCTCAACATAAGCTCAAGAAAAAGCACCATATCTTATGATTAGGCATTTACTGCCTTGTGGATTCAACATTGAGTTCAACTATCTCAGATCATAATCTCTCCCCTCATTTGGTTGGATGGCAGCTATTGGTCATGATTCTGCGATTCCCATTTACATCTCATCTAGAACTTTTTTTTTGTTTCTTTACTTGCTCCATTACCATGTCCTTTTGCCTTGCACATTCATCCCTTCTGTCACTTAACCTGTCCTGCCTTCCACCTGATCACAGACCTTCTCTTTTGTTCTTACCCCTCCCTCCAAGACCTTTCCTTGCTACAAATCTATTATATGTCTAACTTTTCCTGTTCTGATCAAAAGTCATAGACTTGAAACGTTAACTTTGTTTCTGTCTCCACAGATGCTGTCTGACATGCTAAGTATTTCCTATATGCTCCGTTTTATATCCAGAAACCACAGTATTTTGCTTTTGTATTAGGAAATGAAATGTAGTTAGCTCTCTTTGAATAGAGTCTTGGTGACCTTCCTTATATAACAAGTAGGTGGCAAACTTGGGATGTTGCTAACATATCCAGTTCCAGCCTGGAAGGAGCCAGCCACATACATAAAAGTTAATTGACACAATCACCTTCACAACCACTGGCAATGTGGTCTTTGCCCTGTTCTGTTGCTACAGCATTTGGCAAATTTCAGTGAGGGCCTCCTTAGTGAAGTGCAGATATCTCACACATTGCTTCCTGCTGAGGTTCAAGTAGGAGAATTGCTCCCTGAACACCTATAGTAGGTACAGCCTCAGGCTAATAGCCCTTCTTCCTCTCCTTTCTCTACCAGCAGCTTGTCCTGTTCTGCATGCCTCTGATCATTTTCACTGTCATGTTCTATTCCAAGGAGAAGGCCTACTAGTCACCCCATGCTGCAGAGCAAATGGTTCATGTAGAAGCCTTGGTCGGCAAAATATCCTTCAGCACCTGCTACACCACTCCTTCTAGAATTTTGCAGAAAGCACCAAATGCTTGTAGTGATGTACCAATACCTAGAAGAAATCATCCAGTAGCTAAAAGAAAGAAAGACTTTTTAAAATTAATTCACGGGATGTGGGCTTTGCTTGTTGGGCCAGCATTTATTGCCCATCCCTAGTTGCCCCTGAGAAGGTGGTGAGCTGCCTCCTTGAACCTCTGCAGTCCATGTGGTTTAGGTACACCCACAGTGCTGTTAGGGAGGGAGTTTCAGGATTTTGACCCAGCGACAGTGAAGGAATGGTGATATATTTCCAACTCAGGAATGTGAGTGACTTGGATGGGAACTTCCAGGTGGTGGTGTTCTATATAGCGCTTATCAGGATCACTGGATGTCTCAAAGTGCTTTACAGTCAATGAAGTTCATTTGAAGTATATCCACCGTAGTAATTTAGGAAAAAGGGCAGCCACTTGCACGCAGCAAGCTACCACAAACAGCAATGTGATAATGACAAGACAATTTGCTTTTGGTAATACTGAGGGGTAACCGGGGATAACAGCTCTTTTTCGAAATAGTATCACAGTATCTTTACAGTGCAGAAGGAGGCCATTCAGCCCACTGAGTCTGCACTGGCTCAGCATTCCACTTAATCCCACTCCCCTGCCGTATCCCTGCAACCTTGCACACACTCTCTTTTCAGGTAGCAATCCAATTCCCTTTTGAATATCTCAATGGAAACTGCCTCTATCACCCCTTCAGGAAGTTTGTTCCAGACTCCAACCACCCTCTGGGTGAAAAAATTTTTCCTCACATCACATTTACTCCTTTTGCCAATTATTTTGAATCTGTGCTCTCTAGTTCTTGATGTTCTCTTGAGTGGGAGCAGTTTCTCACTATTTACCCTGTCCATACCCCTCAAGATCTTGAATACCTTTATCAAGTTTCCTCTAAGCCTTCTTTTCTCTAAGAAAAACAGTCCTAACCTCTCCAATCTATCCTCATAGCTACAGTTCTCCATCCCAGGAATCATTTTTGTGAATCTCCTCTGTACTTTCTCCAATGCCTTCACATCCTTCCTCAAGTATGGCACCCAAAACTGGATGCAGTACTCCAGATGAGGCCTAACTAGTGTCTTATACAAGTTCAACATGACCTCCTTAATCTTGTACTCAGTGCCCCTATTGATAAAGCCTAAGATACTACATGCTTTATTAACTGTTCTCTCAACATGCCCTGCCATCTTCAATGACCTATGTATGTATACACCGAGGTCCCTCTGTTCCTGCACCTCCATTAGAGGCACTCCCTTTATTTTATACTGTCTCACCATATCTTTCCTGCCAAAATGAATAACCTCACACTTCTTTGCATTGAACTTCAGCTGCCACTTGTCTGCCCAATTCTCCAACATGTCTATGTCCTTTTGAATTTCAAGACTATCCCCATCACAGTTGACAACATTTCCAATCTTCATATCTCCAACTTTTGAAATCATGCCTTGCATGCCACAGTCTAGGTCATTAATATATATCAGGAAGAGCAAGGGTCCCAACACTGACCCCTGACGAACTCCACTACAAACCTTTCCCCAATCTGAAAAACAACCATTTATCACTACACTCTGTTGCCTGTCATTCAGCCAATTTCTTATCCAAGTGCTTACATTCCCTTTTATTCCATGACCTAGAATTTTGCTCACAAGTCTGTTGTAAGGCACTGTATCAAATGCCCTTTGAAAATCCATACCCACATCAGCAAAGTTTCCTTTATCAACCTTCTGTTACCTCCTCAAAAAAACTCCAGCAAGTTAGTTAAACATGGTTTTCCCTTAATGAATCCATGCTGGCTTTCTTAATTATCCTGCACTTGTCTAAGTGATTATTGATTTTATCCTATACTTTCTATAGTTCTATAGTACTATAGTTTCCAGAAGTTTCCCTACCACTGAAGTCAAACTGACTGGCCTGTAGTTGCCAGCTTTATCTTTGCACCCATTTTTGAACAAAGGTGTAACATTCGCAGTTCTCCAGTCCTCTGGCACCTTCCCTGTGTCCAAGGAAGATTGGAAGATTATCACTAGAGCCTCTGCAATTTCCGCTCTCACTTCTCTCAGTATCCTTGGATGCATCTCATCCGGCACTGATACCTTACCTATTTTAAGTAAAGATAGCCTTTCCAACACCTCCTTCCTCTCGATTTTAAATTCTTCTAGTGTACCAGTTACTCCTCTCTCACTTCGGCCTGGGTAGCAAGTTCTTCCTTTGTAAAGACAGGTGCAAAGTATTCATTCAACACCTCCGCTATTTCTCCAGCCTCTACATGCAAATCCCCTCTTTTGTCCCCAATCGGCCTTAATCTGTTACCACCCTTTTATTATTTACATGCTTATAGAAGACCTTTGGATTCCCTTTTATGTTAGCTGAAAGTCTCCTTTCATGCTCTCTCCTTGCTTTATTAGTTTCTTCACTTCCCCCGGTCCTTCTATATTCAGCCTGATTCTCCATTGTATTTTCTACCTGATACCTGTCGCACGCGCGCGCAATTCTTTTTCATCTTTACCTCTCTCTCTCTCTCTCGTCATCCAGGGCGCTCTGGATTTGTTTGTCCTTCCTTTCCCCTTCAAGGCAATATACCTTGACATTGCCTGCAATACTTTTTCTCTTAAGGTGGCCCATTGTTCAGCCACTGTTTTTTCTGCCAACATTTGATTCCAACTCACTCAACTCTGATGCATTCTCAATAGGATATTTTACATCCACCTGAAGGGGCAGATGGGGCCTCGGTCTAATGTCTCATCTAAAAGACGGCACCTCCAATTGTGCAGCACCCCCTCAGTACTGCACTGGCGTGTCAGCTTTGATTTTTGTGTTCAAGCCTGGATGGGACTCGAACCTGGAACCTTGTGACTCAGAAGGGGAAGTGCTACCACTTGAGCCACAGTTGACACACACGAACCTGTGTGTAGTTGCTTCTTGTTGGCATTCTTCCATATATGAGAGATGGTGGACATGTAGATCATTTAGTGGGGTGTCTTCATTTGGTGCATCTTTGCTGATGGCTGTGAAGGCCAATCCTTGAGGAGCAGGTTTTGCCATAAACACCACACATGAAGCTACCAATTGACGATACAGGCTGTTGTTTTCGGCATTGGCACCTGTTGCCGAGCTACTGTAGCCATTGGTTGTCGTGGTTGTGCAGGCCAGCTCACAGGAGGTGTTGCCATTTCCTTCTTTCGTAACAATAACTAGCAGTAGTTGACAATACCTTTAGATACGATCGGTGGGGAATCCTGGGAGGTATGATGTTAAGAGATGGTATCACCTGGAGAGTTGTGCTCCCAAATGGCATCACTGGTGTCAAATCTGCATTGCACAATCTGTCTGCACTCTGCACACTATACATGTTTTGGTAGCTGGGCGTGCACAAGATGGTATTCAGCTCAATTTACAGATCCAATGGACACACACAGCAGACACCATTTTGGACCCCAAATTGCATGCTCAAGCCAACTCTGCATCCTTGGAATCCTAAAATCAGACAGTGATGGCTGCAGTACATCCTGATTATTTACTGTACAAAGAAACTGAACAGATTAATGCCCACTACACCCAAGATGCACACCATATTGGATGTAACAACAATACCCTATCTGAAAACAAGCAGGTACACTGATAAAGAATAAAAATACAGGCCATATTTTTAATATGAATAGACTATGTCAAGAGCTCCTTTTAGAATTGTGAAATGAAATGAATGACACTGCTTTACAACCTACAACACTACATAAATCATATTAAATTTTAGAAAAATACAGTCCTGTGTGCTATTTACTACAATGGCTGAGCCCATCAGTGTTAAAGACTTACCATTTCACAACAATAACTGCAATTCAGTAACACTCCATTATCTTCGATCCTTAACCTGACCAGAACTAGCAAGCCATTTCTGTATCTGCAGGTAGCTCAGTGGTTGATTACAATTACTGAGCAGCCTGTGTCTAAATCCAACTGCAGTTTACAATTTACAATAATCAGAAGGTGAACCGTCACAGAGGGCAGTTAGTTTTTGTATTTTCCAGATAGAGGTTTCAAATGAATTTGATGATTTTGAGAAAACCTTTGCAATTTGCTTTCCATTGGTCCAGACATCAAGTGTAGAATGAGATTGATAGTAGAGTTCACTTAAGTCTGGTATTTTGTGCTGACAAATGCAAGCCAAAGATAACAACTGGACTGGAAAAAAACAACTGGACTGCTTGACTTATTACTTCTTAAAAGTATAAAATGAGCCTTAATTTAAATACAATTGATAAAATTAGATGGAGGATCAAGTGCCACAGTGCAGAACAATTATAAGGTCGGAAAACTTAACAGAGAAGACAATGATTAGATCCCATAGAAACAGGAATTGGTCACTGGCTCAACTCCATTTACGCAGCTCTGATCCATATTCTTTGATGACTTTACCTAATATAATTGGCGAATTACTGTCATTGAAAATTTTAATTGACCCAGCATCCACAACCTTTTCAGGAAGGGAGTTCCACAACACATGATGTGAAGGAGGGTTTCCTGACTAGACTCCTAAATAGCCGAGCTCTAATTTTAAGATTACGCCCTATTTTACTTGATTTCTCCACTAGAGGAAATATTTACCCTATTGAATCCCTTTATGATTTTAAACATCTTGTGCTAACTCTGATTGGTCAAGGCATTTCCATGGAGAAGGAATGTCCAGGTATTGTGCCATTTTAAATTAAAGAAAAGAGTGGGGGACAATAGTTCCCTAGTGCATTCTCCATGGCAACGCCTTAAGTAATCAGAGTCAACTTGCCAACCTATCAGCACCCTTTTCTCATGCACTATAAATCGTTGCTCCCTTTGAAATTTGGCATTCTTACCTCTATCCTGATGAGTGCAAGAAAGCAAGCTTCGACAGCATGTCTCTTTTTCATCAATATTGTAAATATTTTATTCCAAATATATACCACTGACCATGAAAACATGTACAGCACATCAATATTTACATAAATCCCACAAACCTTATCAATATTTATCTGGTGCTTTTGGAGCCGTTCCAAATCGGTTGGGATTGCAACTTTAACAAATTTCTGGAGAGCTGGTTCCAATCGTCGAACATTCAATTTTGCAGGATCTTCTGCCATGCTGTTTCCAAACAGCTATTCGGGTCTTTCACACATCTGGACCTTCATTCAAGATTAAAAACATTGGTTCAAAGGAAAAAAACTGATAGTGCAAGGTCTTTCAGAAGCTCTTCCTTTCACCATAAAGTTTGAAGTCTAATAAGTAAAACAGGTGTTAAATGATGATTTTTATAAATAACTTCTTTAACAAAATATCGCAAGATATTCAACACATTGATGTTTTAAAGATCGCGATACTTTTAAGGAAATATAATTTTCCATTCATGTAAAACTGCTGATATAAGCCTATTCTAACCCTGCTCCCCATCACCTCAAATATTGGTTGCAAATAAAAATACTTCCTTGGAAGTTCACATGCACAACCTCATTGTGCTCTCTCAATTTTTGTTTACACCGAGTTGGTCATTTGAAAATTTATACGAATGCAATAGGACACCCATAAAATTGCTCCTACATAATAAATACCACACAATAATAATAATTCTTGTACTGAGAAATAAATGATTACTACGTCAGCCACACCAGTTTTGCCATTTTTTTGTGTCAAATTCCCTTCATTAAAAAATGCATACATTTTTATGCCAATCATCATGTAATGCTTCAGTAAATTTGCTGTCTTACCCAGATGGGTGAACAGTTATTTGGTCTAGGCTGGAGTAGGACTATGGGAAACATCAGAAATTGCACTTCACACCCTGAATTATCCATGAGCAATGCTATAGATGATCTATCAATCTTAAATTATTTTGCACTGACCTAAAAACACATTTGCACCGTTGCTGGTTTGAATGTGGTTTAGCCTTAGCCCAAAGAATGATCCAATTTTAAATCCCTTTCATATCAAAACTCTAACCTTGTATTGCAGAAGCATTTTGTTACAGAGAACCATTGTTGTTGTTATTTCATCTTTTCTACTCTTTTTAAAATTCCCTTTTAGGTCATCTTGTGCTACATATAATTTCTCACAACAAAGCAAATGATTTTCTCCCAGGCCTCTTGCAAAGCTTTGTGTAACATGCTACTTCTAGCAGTTGAAGGGATGTAGATATACGATTAATTGTAAAGAAGTGGAATTTCCTGTGAGGGTATAATTGGGATGACACATCTGAAATTGTGCCTGCTTGTACATCCATTTTACCAATATCAATTCATGCCCAAATATTCTACCAATCTCATTAGTTCAATGCTGCAACTTAAAATTTGGCATAAACAAGAGGAAATCAGCAAAATTGGAGCCTGAGGTAAGTGTGCAACTCACACCATATATCCTGCTTTACGTGCAAAAATTATTTGAACCATTTAACAATCATTAATCCACATTAGGCACAGCATGTTTAAGAACATGCAACTGGGCATGCTTCAATTTCTTGTTGAACTTAAAATTTTGGACTGAATTTTACACCCATTGTAAAATAGTGTACTTGCAGAAGAATCATGTGTCTGGCTCTTTAGCACAGGGAAAAAGCCATTATACTAAGCCAATATGCATTGGGGCACAAGAATCAATAGGCGGATGAAAAAGATTGGGGAAGTTTGATCCTGGCATAATTACATTCGTAATACACTTATGCCCTGGTTTTCTCATTGTTTTACATCAGGTCTTTATGTCTTGATTGTGCATGTCTCTTGATGCAAATGCACAGGAAATTTGAGACTCAATCTTCATTTGACATCATCTCAAAGCAGCCCAGCCAAGATTGTGAACTTTCCACAGGGGGAATCGTGGGTGTAAAGTTATATTCTTTCTCCGTGATATAGCTCAACAGCACACCAACGCACAGTTGTGCTAGCCTATCTTTTGTCCTATGTCTATAAACAGATCCTATAGAAAAGCATTTATGGAGAGCAAGTTGTGGTCTGGGCCTTTCTCCCACATAAAGTTTCTGTCTTATCGGAGGGAAATCCCCTGCTTGCATTTTGCTTTCAGTTACTTAAAGCATTAAGAAACCAGAATAAAACAAAGAATTGTTGATCAGTGCACATGGAGTCAATTTTTTATTTTTTTAATTAAAGATTTTAAGCAATTCCATTTCTACAGGCAAAGAGTAAATTCTCTTCTAATGTAATTCCTTTAATCAATAGTTAAGGTTCAACATATTTCATTTCCTTTTGACTAGAAGGAAAGTTTGTTTGAAAGTTGGAACATTGGAATAGGAGTGCACCATTTCGTCCCTCAAGCCCATTCTGCTACTCAGTGAGATCATGGCTGATCTGAAACCTAACTCCAAATATGCAATTTTGCCTCATATCTCTCATTACACCTCGGATAAAAAAAAAACTACCAATCTCAAATTCAAGAATTACTATGTATCTAGTATCAATTGCCATTTGTGAAAGAGAGTTCCAAACTTCTACCATCCTTTGTGTGTAGAAGTGTTTCCTAATTTCACACCTGAAAGCTCTGGCTCTAACTCTTAGACAATGCACTCTAGTCCCCAACTAGTGGAAATACTTTCTCTCAATTTACACTATCTAGTCCCCATAACATCTTGAACACTGCAATCAAGTAACCCCTTAACCTTCTAAATTCAAGGGAATGCAACTCGATTTGTTTAATCTCTCCTTGTATTTTAACCCTTGGAGTCCAGGTATCATCCTAGTAGATTTGTGCTCCCTCCAAGGACAATATATCCTTCCTAATGTGTGGTGTCCTGACTGCTCAAAGTAGTCCAGGTGTGACTAACCAGGGCTAAGTATAGCTGAAGCAGGACTTCTATCCTCTTGTATTTTAGCCGTCTAGATATGAAGGCCAGCATTCCATTAAACCTTCTGATTATTTCTATACCTTGAGTGCTGTTGTAGCTGCATTTGCCTAGATGAGTGCAGCTCCAATAACACTGAAGAAGCTTGACACCATCCAGGACAAAGCAACCTGCTTGATTGGCACCCCATGCACAAACGTTAACTCCGTTCACCACGAACGCACAGTGCCAGCAGTGTCTACCATCTACAAGATGCACTGCAGGAACTCACTAAGCCTCTTTAGGCAGCACATTCCAAACCAATGACCGCTACCATCTAGAAGGACAAGGGCAGTAGACACCACCACCTGACAAACCACTCATCATCCTGACTTAGAAATATATTGCCAGTTCTCCACTGTTGAAATCCTGGAACTCCGTCCCTAGCAGCACTGAGGGTATACCAACACCACATACTGCAGTGATTCAAAAAGGCAGCTCACTGCCACCTTCTCAAGGGCAATTAGGGATGGGCAATAAATATTGGCCTAGCTAGCAACGCCCACATCCCATAAATGATTTTTTTAAAAACCTGTTCATAACATTTTAATAATCTGTGTACCTGGCCCCCAAGTGGGTTCAGTGAAATATTCATTGCCTGCATACATACCTATAGCCAAAAATTTCCCAATTGCATGCAAATTGGGGATAAATGCTGTAGGGCAGATACTTCCGCCAGCTGCATGTGTGGCCGTTTGTGGCTCATATTACATCTACTGTATGACCTCCCACCTGCACAATGGGCAAACTGAGAGGGTTTGCACAAAATTCACAACCTGTCACTTCAAGAGCTCCAGCAGCCACTGGCTATTACTGAAGAGCAGTCCCCACCTTACAAACTGGTACAACCAGCCTTGCAGCAGATAATTATCAGACTGAGTGTTGTCAGCAATGACCAGGGGGCCTGGCTCCAAATGTGCAGGCAGACCTGAAGAAAAAAAAAATGAGGGCCATTTAACAGTTTTCGATATCAAGGGCCTCTCTGAAACCGCATGCCACCAAGTGTTTTCTGGGAACCATTTACACTTTTATACCTGCGCTATCCAAAGAACTCATGAATCTTGGCATTCCTCGAAATGTTCAAATGCTAGCCCTACTGCTAGCATCAAGGGCAAAAATGCACGCTGCAATTTACAACAGAAACTATTGCAACACTGAAATCTAAAGGGGACTTCACGCTGAACATCTAATACACCTAGCTGCATGAAGAATGTTCATCTAGTGATATGGGCTGCATGATGGGCAAAAGTGAGTTATTGTACATGCTCTTCAAACCTGCAAAGTCTCAAGTCTATGCTAACGGAATGCACGTAACAAAAGGTCAGACCCAAACTTGACCTCAGAAATTTCAAGCCATTGACCCCCTTTAAAAAGACCGTGCTGGACACCAGGGGCTAAGGGGAGGCTGAGAAGAGAAGGTGAAACTGAAGGCTCCTACAAGCTGAGGGATAGTACCATCTTATCTTTGTTCTCCCCTACTCACTCATAAAAAAGCATGCAGTTAACCATAAAAATATTACACACAGCGTACTACAATCCCAGCACTGTTTGACTGTGTCTCTTGCAATCAACATAACAACATAAGGGAGTAGGACTGATTGGATAGCTCTACGAAAGTGCCAGCTCAGGTACAATAGGCCAAATGGCCTCCTTCTGCACTAATTCATTCTGTGATTCTATGTCCTCCTTCTATTTGTAGGCCTGGAGGAACAGATAGGGCCCCAAAGAAGCCTGCCCACTGGCCTCATTCTTATCAGCTATCATCAGCAGGTGTCACACACCCCATGGACAATTTTGTAACTTTGAGAAGGTGGCAACAAAAGAGTCGCATACAAGCCAGACGAGAAGCAAGTGTTGGAAGCAAATGCAGAGAAGGAACTAAAATCAAAGCAAAATACTGCGGATGCTGGAAATCTGAAACAAAAATAAAAATAGCTGGAAAAACTCAGCAGGTCTGACAGCATCTGCGGAGAGGAATACAGTTAACATTTCGAGTCCGTATGACTCTTCATCAGAACTGAAATAGAAAAGAGGTGAAATATAAGCTGGTTGAGGGGGGTGGGACAGGTAGAGCTGGATAGAGGTCCAGTGATAGGTGGAGGCAAAGAAGAGACTGCCAAAGGTGTCATAGACAAAAAGACAAAGGGATGTTGATGGTGGTGATATTAGCTAAGAAAGGTGCTAATGGTGACATTAAGGGTAGAAAGCAGGTCGAGCAAGTGACAGATAGCCCAAGTGGGGGTGGGGTGGGGGAAAGTGATCGAAATAGGTTAAAAGGTGGAGATGAAACAATAGATGGGAATACATTTAAAAATAATGGTAATAGGTGGGAAAATATGTTTTAAAAATATAAATAATTAGAAAAAAGGGGATCGGAAAGGGGGTGGGGATGGAAGAGAGAGTTCATGATCTGAAGTTGTTGAACTCAATATTAAGTCCAACAGGCTGAAAAGTGCCTAGTTGGAAGATGAGGTGCTGTTCCTCCAGTTTGCGTTGAGCTTCACTGGAGAAGGAAGTTGCAAGCCAAAGAGCCACCAGTTCCTCCCTCAATGCATGGGGATTTGACTTACATATAGAAATTATTTTCTGAACAGGATCATCTAATACGTCATTTGATGCTGTCAAAATTACCCTGCAGATTATTGTCCTTTAATGTAAAGAAAGGTCCTTTTTTGGCTTTGACATTCAATGACGCTGTCAAATTTATCCCAATATAGAGAGTTGTATAGGAGAAGTGGCCTTCTAAACCATACTGCTGAATTCAGGGAAAAGCAAAATAGCTAATATTGGAATGAGACTGGGAGAGTTAAGACAAACAATGGACTCTGTGTGAACACCAGATGTTCTTAATTAGAGGCCTGAAGTTGGCTGTGCTAGCTTCGTCATGGTTACCAATGTGAATGGGTTGAACCATCTGATTAGATAAGAGAATGACAAATTCTTGTTTATATCAGGCTGGCTCCTTACTTTGATTCTGACACTAGAAGAGCAGAAAGGTATGAGGCATCTTATCAGAAGTTTGGTATTTGTCAAACTAATTAAAGCATGACTACAGTAGTCCTTGACATAAAAGCAAAAAACTGCGGATGCTGGAAATCCAAAACAAAAACAAAATTACCTGGAAAAACTCAGCAGGTCTGGCAGCATCTGCGGATAGGAGCACAGTTAATGTTTTGAGTCCGAATTTAACAAAAAAAAAAATACCTGGAAAAACTCAGCAGGTCTGGCAGCATCTGCGGAGAAGAACACAGTTAACGTTTCGAGTCCGTATGACTCTTCAACAGAACTAAGTAAAAATAGAAAAGAGGTGAAATACAAGCTGGGGTGGGGGGTGTGTGTGTGTGGGTGGGGTAGGTGGAGCTGGATAGAGGGCCAATGATAGGTGGAGATAGCCAAAAGATGTCATAGACAAAAGGACAAAGAGGTGTTGAAGGTGGTGATATTATCTAAGGAATGTGCTAAGGGTAGAAAGCAGGACGAGCAAGGTACAGATAGCCCTCATGGGGCTGGGGTGGGGTGAAGGGAAGGGATCGAAATAGGCTAAAAGGTAGAGAAAAAACAATGGATGGAAATACATTTAAAATGAATGGAAATAGATGGGAAAAGAAAAATCTATATAAATTATTGGGAAAAAAAGGGGGATTGGAAAGGGAGTGGGGATGGAGGAGAGAGCTCATGATCTAAAATTGTTGAACTCAATATTCAGTCCGGAAGGCTGTAAAGTGCCTAGTCGGAAGATGAGGTGCTGTTCCTCCAGTTTGCGTTGAGCTTCACTGGAACAATGCAGCAGGCCAAGGACGGACATGTGGGCATGAGAGCAGGGTGGACTGTTGAAATGGCAAGCGACAGGGAGGTCTGGGTATTGCTTGCGGACAGACTGAAGGTGTTCTGCAAAGCGATCACCCAGTCTGCGTTTGGTCTCTCCAATGTAGAGGAAACCACATTTGGGAGCAACGAATGCAGTAGACTAAATTGAGGGAAGTGCAAGTGAAATGCTGCTTCACTTGAAAGGAGTGTTTGGGCCCTTGGACGGTGAGGAGAGGGGAAGTAAAGGGGCAGGTGTTGCACCTTCTGCGGTTGCATGGGAAGGTGCCATGGGAGGGGGTTGAGGTGTAGGGGGTGATGGAGGAGTGGACCAGGCTGTCCCAGAGGGAACGATCCCTGCGGAATGCCGCCAGGGGGGGTGAAGGGAAGATGTGTTTGGTGGTGGCATCATGCTGGAGTTGGCGGAAATGGCGGAGGATGATTCTTTGAATGCGGAGGCTGGTGGGGTGATAAGTGAGGACAAGGGGGACCCTATCATGGTTCTGTGAGGGAGAGGAAGGTGTGAGGGCAGATGCGCGGGAGATGGGCCGGAGACGGTTGAGGGCCCTGTCAACCACCGTGGGTGGAAAACCTCGATTAAGGAAGAAGGAAGACATGTCAGAGGAACTGTTTTTGAAAGTGGCATCATCAGAACAGATGCGACGGAGGCAAAGGAACTGAGAGAATGGGATGGAGTCCTTACAAGAAGCGGGGTGTGAGGAGCTGTAGTCGAGGTAGCTGTGGGAATCGGTGGGCTAGTGATGAATATTGGTGGACAGTCTATCACCAGAAATTGAGACGGAGAGGTCAAGGAAGGGAAGGGAAGTGTCAGAGATGGACCATGTGAAAATGATGGAGGGGTGGAAATTGGAAGCAAAATTAATAAATTTTTCCAGGTCCAGACGAGAGCATGAAGCAGCAACGAAGCAATCATCGATGTACCAGAGAAAGAGTTGTGGGAGGGGGCCGAAGTAGGATTGGAACAAGGAATGTTCCACATACCCCATAAAGAGACAGGCATAACTGGGGCCCATGCGGGTACCCATAGCCACACCTTTTATTTGGAGGAAGTGAGAGGAGTTTAAGGAGAAATTGTTCAGTGTGAGAACAAGTTCAGCCAGACGGAGGAGAGTAGTGGTGGATGGGGATTGTTTGGGCCTCTGTTTGAGGAAGAAGCGGAGAGCCATCAGACCATCCCGGTGGGAGATGGAGGTGTAGAGGGATTGGACGTCCATGGTGAAGAGGAGGCAGTTGGGGCCAGAGAGCTGGAAATTGTTGATATGATGTAGGGTGTCAGAGGAATCACAGATGTAGGTGGAAAGGGACTGGACAAGGGGAGAGAGAATGGAGTCAAGATAGCGAGAAATGAGTTCCGTGGGGCAGGAACAGGCTGACACGATCGGTCTGCCGGGACAGTCCTATTTGTGGATTTTGGGTAGGAGGTAGAAGCGGGCCGTCCAAGGTCCTTGACATGTTTGTCCAAATTGAATGACACCTTAAAATGGATCCAAGTGAGAGAATGAATCACCTTGGATGGATGCTAATAATGGTGTTCCCTGAAAGAGGATTAACCTTGTTAAGCTAAAGCTACTAATCGATCATACTTGACACACCTAAAACAGAAGATTTGTAAGAAAGAATGCTAAGAAAACTTGTAAAGAGCTTAGGAAATTAAGTCTTCTAACTGCAAAATTGTTATGAATAAAGATTAATAATGGTGTGAGATTAATCTGATAAAAGTGAACTTGTAAAGTGCATCACAACTTACAACTCCCAGTATACAGAGACTAAAGTAAGCATATAACTATACAGACAATGTATGTGTGAAGTTAGTTAGGCTAGGATGAGGAGATGACCAAAAATAACCAGAGAAGTGCTACATACAACAACTCAACAGGAATGAAGCTGAACATCCAAGGGGAAGTTAAACAACCAATGCCAGACAGCTAACTGATTTGTTAAATGGACAAGACTGTGTCACTGGACTTATATCCCACAGGAATCGAAAGATTTATCAGCAATACAGTAAATATGAACTGTAAACTTTACCTAACAATGTGTATGGTAATGTTAGATATTGAATGTAACTCTACTGTACCACAATCAAAGAGAATCCAGCTTTTGCTGAGATACTGTGATGCACTTGAGCTATTTTTGTGTCCATGATGATTTAGACTCAGTCAGTAAATGTTTACCCTCTGTATTTTATGCACTCCCCAATACTGAACCTCCTGGTGGTGGTTGTCATGTTATGTCAAACAAAGTAGTTAGTTAATGCATCTCTATATCTGACTTTGTTTCTAATGATTCCAAATATTAGTAGTTAGTCACTACACTCACAACAATACCTCGCATTTCTTGAGAGCCTTTAATGTAACTGGAAATTCCAAATCGCTTCACTGAAAGGCAATCAAAAAATTGAACATCAAGCCTGAGAAAGGGAGATAGGCAGGGAATAATTGAAAGTTAGATGAAAGAGGTGAGTTTTAAGGCAAAGAGAGAAATGGAGAGCTTCAAGAGAGAACTCTAAAGCATAGAGTGAGGCAGCTGAAGACATGATTGTCAATGGTGGGTGACAGCAGGAAGATGCATGAGAAACTAGAGGCAGACAAGCAGAGGATTTGAGGGAAAATGTAAGCTGGTTACAGAGATAGGGAAGGACAAAGCAATGAAGGATTTAGAAACAAGGGTGAAATTTGAAGGACCAAGAGCCATTGTAATTCAGCGAAAGCAGGAGTCACAGCAAGCAGGATAGGATATCAACAGCAGCGTTTTGGATGAACCAAAGTTTACTAAGAGAGGAGGTCAGTCAGGAGTATCAGGATAGTTGGGTTTGCAGGTGACAAGGATGATGGTTTCAATGGCAGATGAGCTGAGGTAGGGAGGGAGATCAGCAATGTTACAAAGGAGGGCGTAGAGTGTCCTTACAACGGAGAGCATATGGCGTTGGAAGATCAATTTAAAAGAAAAAAAGACTTGCATTTATACAGCACTATTCATGACCACGTACATCTCAAAGCACTTTACAGCCAATAAAGTGCTTTTGACGTGTAGTCACTGTTGTAATGTAGGAAAGGGAACAGGCAATTTGTACGCTGCAAGCACACACAAACAGCACTGTGATAATGACCAGATAATCTGTTTTTTTTGTGATGTCAATTGAGGGATAAATATTGGCCAGGACACCAGGGAATAACTCCCCTGTTTTTTTCAAAATAGTGCCATGGAATCTTTTACATCCATCCAAGCAGGCAGATGGGGCCTCGGTTTAACGTTTCATCCGAAAGGCAGCATCTCCAACAGTGCAGCACTTCTTTAGTACTGCACTGGAGTGTCAGCCTAGAATTTTATGCTCAAACTCTGGACTGGGACTTAAACTCACAACCTCAGAGGCAAAACCCACTGCATGAATGGCTGTCATGTTTGAACTGGAAACAAAAGCGCAAGACAGGAGCCAGGAAGGGGGATAGAATTGCTGACAAGGATACAGAGTTTGTGGCGAGGGGTGAAAATGATAGCTTTGACATCCTCAAATCTTAGCTGCAGAAAACTGGCTCAACCAAGACTGGATGCCAGTGTTACAGGGTGGATATTCTTACTTATAAGATACTGTTCAAAATTCAAGAGTTCACAGCACTACAGGCAGAGATTCACGTACTTATGAAGAATAAGATAACTATAACTGACAATAATTAAACAATTCAACAGCAGCACATGGCAGCAACACACATATTAACAGTTTCAAGCTTGACATTTTCCCGGTTGATCGGACCTTATATGAATTCTGAGTTATCTTGCTCAACATTTTTATAATAAAATCAGAAAATGCTGGAAATACTCAGCAGGTCAGGCAGCATCTGTGGAGACAGAAACCGAGTTAATGGGGGGAATTTTATGGTCTCGCCAAAGTCAATGGATTTTGAACAGCTCGCCGCATTTTATGGCTCCACCCCCACCGCGACGGGGCCGTAAAATTCCACCCAAAGTTTCAGGTCGATGGCCCTTTATCAGAGGCTTCTGTTGAGTATTTCCAACATTTTCTGTTTTTAATTTCAGATTTTCAGCATCTGCAGTATTTTGTTTTTGTACCAATTCTTTTATGCCATTTTATGAACCCTGTTATGTTTCAGTATTATGTAATCTTTTTTTCATGTCCTTTGTCAACAATTTTATTTTACACATCCTGACTCTTCTGTCAATCAAATTTTATGTTGAAGTCAGTTACAGAAATTGATGAAAAACATAGGCCTTCTGACACTCTAAGGGTGTTACTTTTCAATCACCCTACACCGTATTCCTTGGACAGATGTGGCTTTGGACGCAGCTGTTTATGCCTGATCAATACAACCCTTCCCTATCTACAGCTTTGCAGCCATCTAACTATTATAATACAGTATTGTCACAGATATCTTCTGCATCCCTGTGAAGTTGAAAGACAAATAGCCTACTAGATGAAGAATCATTCGGACTCGAAACGTTAACTGTGTTCCTCTCTGCAGATGCTGTCAGACCTGCTGAGTTTTTCCAGGTATTTTTGTTTTTGTTCTAGATTTCCAGCATCTGCAGTATTTTGCTTTTATCTACTAGATGCCACGTTGTCTACACAAATACCCAGGCCTATAAGCTCTCATGGTCTTGTTACAGGTCTGTTTATAACAAAGGGATAATTAAGCTGCAACTGAGATCAAGTACAAAACATCTGATAAACCTTTTCCTAACAGTAGACATGCAGTCTGACAGTACAGCACCAGTAGAAGGGTCAAAGGCAATGTTCCCTCTTAGCTGCGTGACAGCACAGCAACCCAGTAGCTGCCAAGCAGGCCAAGTACAAGTCAGTCCCTTTAAGTTACTGTGTGCATGGCCACACAAAAAATGAAAAGGTCCTGCAGACTTAAATAAATAGTCCGCTCACAACAAAAATAACTTAGAGGGGTGTTGGTCAAGAGAGGTGACTGAGTGGTCAAACTGGGTTACATGAGCATATCAAAAACAGAATTACCTGGAAAAACTCAGCAGGTCTGGCAGCATGGGCAGAGAAGAAAAGAGTTGACGTTTCGAGTCCTCAAACGTCAACTCTTTTCTTCTCCGCCGATGCTGCCAGACCTTCTGAGTTTTTCCAGGTAATTCTGTTTTTGTTTTGGATTTCCAGCATCCGCAGTAGTTTTTTGTTTTTACATGAGCATATATTTGGAAGCTGAACCCTTATCTGCAGATGATGTTGCCAAAGGGCAGCATAAGAATGAGGAAGAAAAGGAAGGCAAGGATAGATACCTGGCCCATCCCTTCTGTCCTGTGGAGCTGCATGTGGCTATGGAGAGGGCAGGCACTGCTGCTGTTGGAGTTGCTGCTTCTGTGGCTGTTGGGCTGGATCAAGCTGTTGCTCCTCCTCAGAGCTCCAAGTTACTGCAGCATAGGTAGCTCCCATGTCAGTGTTAGGATTTCACTGTGACTAACAAGAAGCTTGCTGATTATAACCTTTATACTGTTGAAAGCATGTCAATTTCATTCAACAATGACTTCCCACTGCACTCGCCTCCTCTAATCTGGCGAGATGTTAAAACATTGTGGAACCCATGCACTGGCAGTGAAAGTCAGAATGCAGGATTAAAGAACTACTTAATTGGCTTTTTATGTTTTTTAATAGGTTTTGTGACAGATGTGAGGTGATGCACTTGGGCAGGACAAACAAGGCACAGGAATACACGATGAATGGTAGGACCCTGGGAAGTACCAAGGATCAGAGGGACCTTGGTGTGCATGTCCACCGGTCCCTTAAGGTAGCAGGACAGGTAGATAAGGTGGTTAAGAAGGCATATGGGATACTTGCCTTTATTAGCTGAGGCTTAGAATATAAGAGCAGGGAGGTTATGCTGGAACTGTATAAAACGCTGGTGAGGCCTCAGCTAGAGTATTGCGTGCTGTTCTGAAATCCGCATGAGAGGAAGGATATGATTGCACTAGAGAGAGTGCAGAGGAGATTTACCAGGATGTTGTCTGGGCTGGAGAGTTTTAGTTATGAGGAGAGATTGGATAGACTGGGGTTATTTTCCCTGGTGCAGAGGAGATTGAGGGGGGTCATGATTGATGCATTTAAAATTATGAGGGGCATAGATAGGAAGGAACTTTTTCCCTTGGTGGAGGGATCAATAACCAGGGGGCATAGATTTAAGGTAAAGGGAAGGAGGTTTAGAGGGGATGTGAGGAAGAACTTTTTCACCCAGAGGGTGGTGGGAATCTGGAACTCTCTGCCTGAAAGGGTGGTAGAAGCAGATACCCTCATAACATTTAAGAAGTGTTTGGATGTGCACTTGCAATACCATGGCATTCAAGGCTATGGACTAGTGCTGGAAAATGGGATTAGAATAGTTCAGTACTTGTTTGACTGGCGCAGACTCAATGGACCGAAGGGCCTTTTTCTGTGCTGTAGACCTCTAAGACTCTATCTACTTGCCTTGGAACTTGCCAACATGAAAGCCGGAAGAGGATGGGATGACACCAGGAGCCCGAGCCTAAGTCACTTTTAGGGGATCTAACTCCCCATATGACCCAAACCCACCTCTCCCTGCCTGGGAAAAGTCCCCATCAGTGCCAGCACCAAGCACTCCCAGGTCAGCCTGCCAGATGTGGAGGAAAGCTCTTTCTGTCCCAATGACATACTTTAGTCCCAAATTAAAAAAACATCTTCTACAACAATGATAATTTTCCATTCTCACGGCAGCCACCCTTTGACCTCTCTGAGTGGAGATGATAGGGTAGAATTAGGATGATTTTTGTACCACGCCCATTGCTGTACTTAATGGTTTAATTAAGCCATTTTCTTCTACACATTTTCAGTTTCTGTTTTTCAGATTGTGCATACGTAAATCTTAGCTCTTTACACACTGAAGTGAGCTTTCACTTTCCCTGACATCTAATCAACGTATTATAAAGCAAACAAAATAATGGAGAGACAGGAACTTTGTTAACCTCATTTCAACTTTCAGTTTGATTCTGTGCCTCCAGAAAAGGAGGAGAAGAGAAAGGTACCGAATAACAATACGCTCAACTTTTGTTTAGGCTTAAGTACAAAATCGAATTTACTAAATCGAATTAGTACAAACAAAATTAAGCAGTTACAAAGCATTTTACAATAGTTGGGACTTTGCTAGTTCGTCATTGTTAAAACAGTTTTCAACTCTTGTGTCAAATCATACTGAAATTAATTTTCTTACCTATCAACTCTTTTTCCTGATAAAGTGCCACATCAAGGGTTATTCAGAAAATAAAAGCTCATGGTATAGGGGGGTAACATATTAGCATAGATAGAAGATTGGCTGGCTAACAGGAAGCAGAGAGTAAGCATAAATGGGCCTTTTTCAGGTTGGCAAGATGTAATGAGTGGCGTGCCACAGGGATCAGTGCTGGGACCTCAACTGTTTACAATTTATATAAATGACTTGGATGAAGGGATGGATGCCAAATTTGCTGATGACACAAAGATAGGTAGGAAAGTAAGTTGTGAAGAGGGCATAAAGGAAGCTACAAAAAGACATAGAGAAGTTAAGTGAGTGGGCAAAGATCTAGCAAATGGAGTATAATTTGGCAAAATGTGAAGTTGACCATTTTGGCAGGAAGAATAAAAGAGAGGCATATTATCTAAACTATGAGAGATTGCAAAGCTCTTGCGGTGCAGAGGGATCTGGGTGTCCTAGTGCATGAATCACAAAAAGTACAGCAAGTAATCAGGAGAGCTAATAGAATGTTATCATTTATTGCGAGGGGAATTGAATACAAAAGTAGGCAGGTTGTGTTTTGGTTATACAGGGCACTAGTGAGGCCATGTTTGGAGTACTGTGTGCAGTATTGGTCACTTTATTTAAGGAATCAGACAGATCAGAAGAGGCCTTTCAGCCCATCGAGTCTGCACCAACATGCGAGAAACACCTGACCTACCTACCTAATCCCATTTATCAGCACTTGGCCCATAGCCTTGAATGTTATGACGTACCAAGTGCTCATCCAGGTATTTTTTAAAGGATGTGAGGCAACCCACCTCCACCAACCTCCCAGGCAGCACATTTCAGACCGTCACCACCCTCTGGGTAAAAAAGTTTTTCCTCACATCCCCCCTAAACCTCTGCCCCTCACCTTGAACTTGTGTCCCCTCGTGACTGACCCTTCAACTAAGGGGAACAGCTGCTCCCTATCCCCCTTGTCCATGGCCCTCAGAGAGGAAGGATGTAAATGCGTTGGAAGCAGTTCAGAGAAGGTTTACCAGACTAATACCTGGAATGGGTGGGCTGTCTTATGAGGAAAGGTTGGACAGACTAGGCTTGTATCCGCTAGAGTTTAGAAGAGTAAAAGGCGGCTTGACTGAAACATAAAAGATCCTGAGGGGTCTTGACAGGGTGGATGTGGAGAGGATGTTTTCCCTTGTGGGAGAATCTAGAACTAGGGGTCACTGTGTAAAAATAAGGGTCACCCATTTAAAACAGAGATGAAGCGAAACTTTTCCACTCAGAGGGTCATGAGTCTTTGGAACTCTGTTCCTGAAAATGTGGTGGAAGCAGAGTCTTTGAATATTTTTAAGGCAGAGGTGGATAGATTCTTGGTAAGTAAGGGGGTGATAAGTTATCAGGGGTAGGCACAATGCAGATTTCAAGTTACTATCAGATCAGCCATGGTCTTATTAAATGGCGGAGCAGGCTCAAGGGGCTGAATGGCCTACTCCTGCTCCTTGTTCATAAGTTTGTATGTTCCATCCCTCTTGTTTCTCACCTACATTGCCTAATGATCTTCCCAGTTCATCCACGAGATGCACCTCCATTCTTCATTCCCACTAAACCACTGGTGATCCAAATTGCATTCCTGCTCCCCATGCTACTTGATCATGTTCCCGCTCACAAAGTCTGCTTTTCAAGATCATCAAATGCATCCGTTCCTCAAAACCTCATCCTCAAACCCTCTATTGTTACAAATAAATATTCACCCCATCCCAGGCCTCCCTATCTTCTTCAAAGTCCTCAAATGTGTTGTCCGTTCCCAAATCTCTCTTGTATTTCCTTGTTTGAATCTTTTCCAATTCGTTTCCTGCCCCTCCCAAAGCATCAAAACAGCCCCAACTCAAGTCACAAAAAATAGTCTATTAGTGTGTGGTGAATTTCCTTATCTCCTTGTCCTCAACTGTTTTTCAGCCTTTGATACAATCAATCACACCCCATCCCTCTTCAATGATTCTCTTGCATTATCCAGCTCAGTGGGATTTTCTTCCCATGTTTCAACTCACCTATCTGAGCACAGCAAGATCATGTCCACCCCACAGCATTCCCCCAAGAATCTCCCCTTGGCCCCTCCTCTTCCTCATATACACGCTACCCCTTGGTAATACCATTCCGTAGGTACATTGACGATACCCAGCTCTACCTCTCCACAGCCTCCCTCAGCCTGTACACCACCTCTGCATTATTAGACTGCTTATCTTATATCCAGCCTTGGATGAGCCACTATTTTCTCCAACTAAACACTGGGAAGACCAACACCACTGCCTTCACAGCCCAGCATAATTTCTTACTCTTGCACCAATTCCATTCCTTTCCCTAGTCAGGCTGAACCAAACTGTTTTACTGTTTTCAGCCTTGGTGCCTTTTTTGAGTTGAATGAGGTTCCGACCCCAAATCTTCTCCATCACAAAGACCGCCCACTTGCACCTCCATCATTCCCTCAGTCATTCACTGCTGAAACCTTCACTGTCACAGGGTCAAAATCCCTCCCAAACAGCACTATGGGCGTTCCTACACCACACAGACTGCAGCAGTTCAAGAAGTGGCTCACCATTACCTTCCAAAGGGAAATTAGGGATGAGCAATAAAAATGCTGGCCTAGCAAGCGATGCCCATGTCTCGGGAAAGAATAAAAAAAACCCTCATCCAGACTTTTATCACCTCCAGACTCGACAACTCCAATGTCCTTCTGGTTGGCCTCCCATCCTCCACTCTCCATAGACTACAATGCATCCAAAATTGGCTGCAGGCGTGGCTCCACGGTGGTATGTTGCCTCCCTGGTGCCAATGTCAAGGACATCACTGAGTGGCTGCAGGACATTCTTCTAGGGGAGGGTGAACAGCCAGAGGTTGTGGTCCATGTTAGATGACTTGGGTGGGAACGGGGATGAGGGCCTGAAAGCAGATTTCAGGGAGCGAGGAAAGAGACTGAAAAGCAGGTCCTCTAAAACAGTAATCTCAGGATTACTCTCAGTTCCACGTGCTAGCAAGCATAGAAATAGGAGAATTGAGCGATTGAAGACATGGCTGGGGAACTGGTGTAGGAGGGTGGGCATCAGATTTCTGAGGCTTTGGGACTGGTTCTGGGGCAGGTGAGACCTGCACAAGATGGACGGGCTGCATTTTAGCAGGACCGGGACTAACATCCTTGCAGGGAAATTTGCTAATGCTGTTGGGGAGGGTTTAAACTAGATTGGTAGGGGGATGGGAACCTGAGAAGGAGCTCAGATTTGAGAGAAGCAAAACTGGTAAAAGGAAGTAGAAAAGTAGAAAGCAAAAATTGAAAACAGACAAAGCATTGGCAAGCATCAGATCAGAATAGAGAATAAAGTTAAAAAAGCAGAATTAAAGGCACTTGATCTGAATGCATGTAGCATTCACAAAAAAGTTGATGATTTGAATGCACAAATTGAGGTAAATGGGTATGATTCAATTCCCATTACAGAGACGTGGCTATAGGATGACCAAGATTGGGAACTAAATATCCAAGGATATTCGGCATTTAAGAGGGGTAGGCGAGAAGGAAACGGAGGTGGGGTAGCACTCTTAATAGGGGACGAGATCAGTACATTGGTAAAGGAGGATCTTACATCGAAGGATCAAGATGTAGGATCAGGCTGGGCGGAGCTAAGAAACAGTAAGGGGCAGCAAACATTGTTGGGAGTTGTTTATACGCCAGCAAACTGCAGTGTTAATGTTGGGCATCGTATAAATCAGGAAATTATAGATGCATGTAACATGGGCAATACAGTAATAATGGGCAACTTCAATTTACACAGAGACTGGGTTAACCAAATCAGCACTAATGCTCTGGAGGAGGAATTTGTAGAGTGTGTATGAGGTGAGTTTCTGGAGCAGTATGTGGAGGAGCTAACTAAGGATTGAGCTGTTTTGGATTTAGTGTTGTGTAATGAGAACGGGCTAATTAATAACCTTGCTGTAAAGGAGCCTTTGGGGAATAGTGATCATAATATGATGGAATTTCGCATTAAATTAGAATGCGATATAGTTCATTCTGAAACCAGGATCTCAAATCTGAAGAAAGGAAATTATGAAGGTATGAGGGGCAAGTTGACTATAGTGGATTGGAAAAATACACAGATTTGACAGTAGACAGGCAATGGCTAGTATTTAAAGAAATACTACATAGTCTACAACAGACATACATTCCACTAAGGCACAAACACCCAAAGGGAAAGGTAAATCAACCATGGTTGGCGAAAGAAGTTAAAGATTGTATTACATTAAAGGGAATGGCTTATAAGGATGCTAGAAAAAGTGGTAAGCTTGAGGATTGAAAGCAATTTAGAACCCAGCAAAAGAGGACCAAGAAACTGACTAAGAAAGGGAAAGGAAGAAATGAATGCAAACTAGCGAGGAACATAAAGGTGGACTGTAAAAGCTTCTTTCGGTGTGAGAAAAGGAAAAGATTAGGACATATGTGGGCCCATTACAGGTGAGCACAGGAGAATTTAAAGTGGAACACAGGGAAATGGCAGATAAACTAAACAGTTACTTTGCGTCTGTCTTCACAAAAGAAGATACAGAAAATCTCTCAGAAATACTAGGCAACCAAGGGACTTGTGAAACTGAGGAACTACAAGAAATTAGTGTTAGTAAAGAGATAGTACTTGAAAAGTTAACTGGATTGAAGGTTGATAAATCCCCGGGCCAGATGAGCTTCATCCCAGAATGTTGAAGGTGGCGGCTAGAGAGATAGTGGATGCATTAGTGGTTTTCTTTCAAAATTCTTCAGATTCTGGAAAAATTGCTGCAGACTGGAAAGTAGCAAATGTAACCCCACTATTTAAGAAGGGAGGAAGAGAGAGAATGGAGAACTACAGATGTTAGTTTGACGTCAGTAGTAGGAAAAATGTTAGAATCTATTATTAAGGATGTGATAACTGGTCATTTAGAAAGGAATTGGGCAGAGTCAACATGGTTTTATGAAAGGGAATGCATGTTTGACAAACTTGTTGGAGGTTTTTTGAGGATGCTACTTGTGGCATAGATAAAGGAGAACCAGTGGATGTGATGTATTTGGATTTTCAGAAGGCTTTTGATAAGGTCCCATACAGGAGGTAAGTAAATAAAATTAGAGAACATAGGATTGGGGGAAATATACTAACATGGATTGAGAATTGGTTAACAGACAGAAAACAGAAAGTAAGGATAAACAGATCATTCTCAGGATTGCAGGCTGTTACTCGTGGGGTACCGCAAGGATCAGTGCTAGGTCCACAGCTGTTCACAATCTATATAAATGATTTGGATGCGGGGACCAATTATAATATTTCCAAATCTGCTGATGACACCAAACTGAATGGGAACATAAATTGTGAGAAGGATCTGAACAGGCTTAGTGAACGGGCTAGAACATGGCAGATGGAATATAATGTGAATAAGTATGAAGTTATTCATTTTGCTAGAAAAAACAAGTATTTCTTAAATGATGAGAGGTTGGGAAATGCGGGTGTCCAAAGGGACTTGGATGTCCTTGTTCATGGGTCACTAAAAGCTAGCATGCAGGTGCAGCAAGCAATTAGGAAAGCAAATAGTATGTTGGTCTTCATCACTATGGGAATTGAGTACAGGAGTGAAGATATCTTGCTGCAGTTATATAGAGCCTTGGTGAGACCTCACCTGGAGCATTGTGCACAATTTTAGTCCCCTTGTCTAAGGATGGGTATACTTGCCATAGAAGAAGTGCAATGGAGGTTCACCAGATTAATCCCTGGAATGGCAGGATTGCCTTATGAGGAGACTAGGTCTGTATTCCCTAGGGTTTCAGAGAATGTGGGGTGACCTCATTGAAACTTACAAAATTCTTACAGGGTGTGACAGGGTAGATATAGATAAGATGTTTCCCCTGGCTGGTGAGTCTAAAACCAGAGGGCATAATCTCAGGATAAGGGGTAGGCCATTTAAGACTGAGATGAAGAGGAATTTCTTCACTCAGAGGGTGGTGAATTTTTAGAATTCTCTACCCCAGAGGGCTGTGGAAGCTCAATCATTGAGCATGTTCAAAACAGAAATTGATGGATTTCTGGAGACCAATGACATCAAGGGAAATGGAGATAATACGGGAAAGTAGCATTGAGGTAAGTGATCAGCTATGATTTAATTGAATGGCAGAGCAGGCTCAACGTGTTGAATGGCCTACTCCTATGTTCTTATATTTACACTTTTGTAAGCCAAAATAGACTGTAACAAGGGGTGCCCAAATTATTGCCTTTATAGGTTGGTGCCATAGCATGGAGCCTCAGGAGCCTTTTAAGAACCTTAATCCGTGTTCCCATTAATATGTAAACATCTCATATTGCTGATACTGACAGGAATGTTCTGATACAGTTTCTATAAACAAATAAGACAACAGTAATAGCTGATTCTGATTCCAAGGGAGCATTGTATTCAGGCAAAAAAGCACCAGCAAAGACAAAATAAGCAGAGGTGGAACTGGGTTGCCTGAACTTCAAGGGCATATAATGGGACTTGTGCTGGGAAGAGCAGAGTTTGGACACCCCCATTTCAAGCTACGGAAATAAGTGTTCTGACGTACTTGCAAGTGACTAGGATCGAGTGGGTGCAGTAAAACCGGAGAAGTTATACTGCATTCATGAGTGCCAAGTTATGCAATAAGGAAGTCATGGGATGACAAATGAGACACTAATTATTCAATTGCATCACCTGACAAGAAATGACATGGGGAATATGTCCAGTCTTGAAAGTTTTACATAGTTCCATACTAAGAGATAATTTCATCTCAAGTTAAATCTGCACCAAATTTCAATACACGTTCATGTACATCTCTCTACAGGGAATGGGTGGGTGAGTGATTATGGTACCTACACCTATTGACAGGATGGGAAAACCTACCAATTCCATCCATTAACAGCCCCTGGCAAATAAAACCACAACATACAGGTACAGGTTGTGTGAAATCCACAGGGCTGGGTCTCTACCTGACTGCCAAATTTCAAGTTTCTATACACACCTGGGTGACCATGCCCACCAACACAGTCACCGCAAGATGTCTGCTATTGGGTGGACTTAAACCTGGCACATACAGGTTCAAAGTGGAAAATAGAACCCTTAGCTTGGGTGGGTGATGTGATATTTTGTTGGTGACACCAATCTAGAAAGGTCTTCTCTCTGGAGTCGGCCAACTACTCAACCTCTCCAACTTTGTGGCCAAGTGGGCTGACACCAAAAGCCAAAGATACAAGGGAGCGAGCGGCAAGAGGAAAGAATCTCCGGCAGTCTCCCAGTAACTGCCCGAGGAATACAGGACAAGCGGTGCCCTGGGACAATTCCGTAAAACATGGGACAGTTCGTCATCCTGTTTGTAAGAACATTTGGTGGCATTTAGCGTGGGTGCCGGGCCAACCAACCTATCGATAGCTGGGCATCCACTGACTGACACCAGACTCTAACTGAATACATTGTGTCCACAAGGCAACACAGGGGGATATTTGTACCACTGAACTCAGATAATTTAATTTGTCCCCTTTTCACCAACAGCAACAAGTGGGCTGCTCTTGGCTTCAGCTGTAGCTGAACCCGAGCCCCAGAAGCCGGGGCTCCGCTCGCCATCGGGTCCGTCCGACAGAAAAAAATCCCCCAGCAACTTGGTGAAAAGAGACGCAAAATGAGACGTACCTCGGGGCCCCTGCCCGCGAGTTAAAATCCGAACACAAACTACTCTCCCGATTGACCGAGATCGCCACAACTCGACAGGCCAACCACTTCCGGTGTCACCTCAAAATAAACCCCCCGAGCACCAGGCGCAGCTCTGTCAGGACCGGAGCCCACAGCCCAGGACTCATTGCAGATTGATAATCTTGCATTTATGCTGGTATTGCAAATCTGCAGATCACCCAAAGAAAATGTCCCAGCATTTTGCTAACTTATGTTCGCCCCCAATAATTGTTTTTACCAGAAATCCGTTTATACTAAGACTATTTTAGAAACAGATTTTAACACATTCTATTGAGTTAAGCTGCTGCACTTATAATGCAAGAAACCAGCACACGGGTGGTCTTAATAACATGTGGCAGAATATCACTGCATTTGCACCATGTATATAAATAATCACAGTCACACTGTGGACCTTGCCATGTTGCCCCTTTACCCACAGGGTCTCAGTCACATAGGACTCTCTCAGGCCACTTCCATATTCCCAAATTCCCCTACCACACAGGTGTCAAACCCATTTGGGGGCCTGACTGACATCCCGACACTTGGTGTGGGCCACCTTTAGCAAAAAATTATTTGAACACACTGGAATAAAAATTGCTATGTGTTCTACTGCCCTTTGTGCAGGCATAAAATGGGCACATCTACCAATTTCTGAAGTCCTGCAAATAATTTGCATCAGTGGCATGCATGGCTGCCACCATATGTTGATCATCACTTTTTTAGACACGCAAATCAATGTTAGATCAATTTAACTTTGCAAGGCAGGATTTGTGCCTATTTCAGGACCCGCATCTGCCGAATGTCTGGAAAACTGGACTGCACAAACGCCAATTTGTTTTCAGCAGGCTGAACTGTTGATATTAAAAGAACTGATGATATGGTGAAGAAATGGTACCTTTCCCAGTTGCACAGCATTACAGTGGGCCACTGCTGGCCTGCTGTCCTGTATTTTCCTCGACCCACCTCCTAGGATTTACCAAAGATGTAGTGGGCCACACCATCAGGCAAGCTGCTTCAAAGTTTAGCAGGCATTAGTAGCTCTATTTTAGGGGCCCAGCTACAAATTCTGTAAGAGACAGAGAAAGGAGGCTTCAGTTCAGACTGGTATGGCCCAAGACCTGTTTGTTGTGTTTGTTACCCTGAGAGAATACGGAACAGGGCGCAGATTGCAGCTATGACTCTCCCAGTCTGAACGCAGTCATCGGTTGGAGCTTGCAATATAAATTCAGGACATGCAATCCCTGCATGCAATGAGAATTTTTAGTCCCATTTCCCTTAATCCCCATTCAATCACCAATGGAAAAAAACTCCCCAGGTTTCATTTACCCTTTCATTAGCTGCACCTCTCTCGATGGCCCTCCCACTCACCACGTTGATCCTACCATTGGTTCCAGCTCTGCAGGAAATGGGCTCATGCCCACAACTTCATCCATTCCCCAGTCCTCTCTAACCCGCTGCCAGTCCCTAGTTTCCCAGTCTCACTTTCTTCCCTAGCTAACAACCCAATCCTATTCTCCAAGCCCATCCCCTTTCACACTTTGCCTCTCTCCCTCAGTCACTTACAACTGCACTTTAAAATTCTTAATGCTAGATTTTGGCTAGTGCTGCAGTGGTAGCATCCCTACCTCTGGACTAGAAGCTCTGGGTTTAAGTCTCACTTCAGGACTTGGTGACCATGGAAGGTGCTTTCATAATGTGGCCAAACAGGTTGATTATCAGCCTGTAAATCCTTCCAATATGCCTGATGGCAGTAAGAGTGGGAGTGTTTCCTGGTCAGCCATACCACTGAAGGCAACAGCAAACCATTGCAGTTCTTTACCAAGCATAATCATGGACTAATCAAATGGAAATCCATGGTCGCCAATGTCCTCTCAGGGTTATGGTACCTGAAGGAGGAGGAGGAGGCATTAGCCATCCATTTGTGACACTGTCCATTGCTGAAACAACAATATAAATGCCACAAGCTTCAGAAGTAAAAAGAGCAAGTTATTGGAGTAACTGATTTTGGTTGTAAACCCACTTTTGGGATGCCTGTAATTATGAAACATACTGTTTACTATACTTAAAGACTTTGGTTTAAATATTGTCTCAAAACCATAGAAAGCTGAGAAACTGTAGGAGCAGTCTGACCATTCTCTTTGACAAACATCCAAGTAAAGCTATTTTACAAACCAGAAGAAATCTGGGCACAGTAAACAGGTGGAAGATATGTTCCTCATTTTAAAAATAAAAATAACCTTATTTTGTTTCATATAACTGACTGTAATTCCTGTCTATTAATTTAATTTTCTGACAGTGACAATTTCAGAATTAACAATAATTGTCAATAAAAAGGTTGTGATCCTTTGAGAGATGTTTTTTGTGACGAGCAATGGTTAAGGTGTGATCTTGATCTGAAACTAATGTGGCATTCAATGCAATGACCACAATGTTTAAAACTTCTGAAACCCACAATTATTGGGAGCAACTTGTTATCTGTTTGAAAATCTTGTGGGTGTAAAGCATGCAAAGGTTAGGACTTTATATATAAATTCAAATAATTTCATTTAATTGAACTTTTCTACAATAGTTTAAAAAGTTGTTTAATTCTACCAAGTGCATCAGGATGGAGAGCAATTTGTTCAAAAGAAAACAATGTTAGTCTTTCATTTATTTTTCCTTTTTTTCCTTTATATTGCCATGCACTGTCCCCTGGCTGAGAGGAAAAGCAGACAGATGACTTCAATGAGCTTGTCGCTAATGTTTTAGACAAAACCTAAATACCTTGATGCTAATATGATCTGTCACTGAGCAAGCTCTGCCTGGTATCAGGCTGCCCACATATATGATGCAATACAGTGCCTAAGATAGTCAGCCAGATGACAAATGTCAGGATTGGTCAATAATTCAAATATAGAAAAATGGATTGTCAGGCCAGCATACAAACATTGCAACAAGCATACACGGTCCTGAATTGGTTCCCAGCTGGCATATGCAGAATGCTTATCTATTCATGCATACATTACCTTCTGAACTGAAGATAGGGCATGATGTACATTAGCAACTTTTCCTTGGCCCTGATTACTTTAGAAAACGCCTGCTATCCAAACACACATACATATAAATTATACTACACGAATGGACTATCATAAGACACAGGCTGCACTACTTACCCTGAAAATCCACAGACCAGCTCCGCCATGTAATAGTGGCAAAGTAGCACTGGTGACATTCTTTGTGCAGTATCACTGCTCAATGAGAGGTCAGCTCATTTAAATAGCAATTATGGGCACTCAGCCACTATGGAAGCTGCTTAAGGCCCCAGCCAGGTAAAGGGTGGAACTATGAAACAAAGCTGTGTGCTGACCAGTGCTTCTCTTTGTTGCTGGCACCATTGACAATTTTGACTGCCTCAATGGACCCAATTATAAAGGGGCCAAGAGGATTACTGCTGGCATAACATTTAGGGGAGCCCCAAGCCAGGCCCTATGTCTGGAACCCTGTTGGGTTCCACTTATACTACTAAGGCATTCTGTAGGCTGGGTTTATTCTGATGTCCTTCTGCATTAAAGAGACCAAGGCCATGGAAGTTTGCATTGTGAAAATTCCTTTAACCTTGTCCCACCCCCTTTAATGTCATGGGCCATGTTTGGGTTGGATAGCGATCCACCCCAAAAAGGCCCTGCTAAAATTTAGCCAGAAATGAAGTTCTGGAGCTGAGCTTGTGGAAAGTTGCAGCAAGAGAGAACAAATTGAGAGCTCAATGACATTAGAAGTGTAAAATAGAAGGATCATTATTTTGCCATCGTTGTGTGACAATTTTAAGGGGGTAGAATTTCTATGTTGGGAGGATTCACTAAGTTCTTACTGTAACTACACTCGAGATTAGTGGAACTGCAGAGAAAAGAGGCAAATAGCTGTTTACACTGCTTTTTGCAGAATTTCTGCCAAAGTTACAGCAGAAAATTGGGAAAACTGCAGATTTGGAAAATATCTTGGAAAATATTTTGGAAAATATCAGACCACTGTTAAATCCTTCAGGAACAATATGTACAAGTACTGCTGATACTTATAATGAGTTTACAAAGAAGCACATGCTCCACACGTACCAACATTTTATATATGTGTATGTATTTTTATGCCTTTGGCTGCTTACTTCATTTTTATCCATTTTCAATTTTACAAACTGTGCTTACACAGTAAGACAGTATACCAGTTGGATTAAGATCTGGTATCTCAGACCCTTGCTGATCTGGGCCACTGCCCAAATGTGCGAGGAACAGGATTTCTATCCGTCAGTCTGCTACAACTCCTGACCTCATCCTAAGAATCAAGGGCATCTGATTGTTGTAGGGTGTTGGTTACAGTTCAGTAGGTCTGAAGAAGCCTTCGTAGTCACACATAGGTTAACTGTAAGTCTTTATTGACTATTTACAAATATACAGGAAAGGGTACAAGCTAAGAACTGTCTCCGTGCTTGCTTCAGTCCAATGCTCAACTGACCCTGGGTGCAGGTCATGTGCTCTCTTACATCACTTTGTGGGGAGTGCTCAGTCCCACATTAACCTTATATGTGCCAGACCCTTATATTATACCTTCCCCAAGTCTTTATCCAATGTATTTTAAGTGCATATAGTTTACATTATGTCTTACATTGTTATTACTATCATACATTTACATTGTCATTATTACATTATCACAACCCAACCTCCCCTTTTCAAGTCCTTGAATTTAAAGGTTCAGACAGTCTGGAGGCCTTATAACTCTTCCATATCTTGTTCGCACTTGGGAAGAGTAATAGGCTCTGTCGCTGCTAATTCTTGCTGTAGGTTTTGAGGCTGTTCTGGCATCTGGGAATGTTTTCATCCTTTTCTTCCATGTTGAACCGCACTTTATCAGTTCGGCTGTGGCGCTGGTCGTGGTTGCTACCCTAACTTGTTTCTTGCAGGGTGGATGAACATTGTCCTCGCCTCAAACAAAAACAAAAATACCTGGAAAAACTCAGCAGGTCTGACAGCATCTGCGGAGAGGAATACAGATGACGTTTTGAGTCTGTATGACTCTTCATCAGAACTAAGGAAATAGAGAAATTAGGTGAAATATAAGCTGGTAGAGGGGGGGTGGGACAGGTAGAGCTGGATAGGGGGCCAGTAATAGGTAGAGGCAAAGAAGAAATTGCCAAAGATGCCATAGACAAAAGGACAAAGGGATGCTGACGGTGGTGATATTATCTAAGGAATGTGCTAATGGGAACATTAAGGGTAGCAAGCAGGACAAGCTAGTGGCAGATGGCCCTAATGGGGGTGGGGTGGGGGGAAGGGATCGAAATGGGCTAAAAGCTGGAGATAAAACAATAGATCAAAATAAATTTAAAAATAGGTGGGAAAAGAAAAATATATTTTTTAAAAATTATAAGTTATTGGAAAAAGGGGGATCGGGAAGAGGGTGGAGACGGAGGAGAGAGCTCATGATCTGAAATTGTTGAACTCAATATTAAGTCCAGAAGGCTGTAAAGTGCCTAGTCGGAAGATGAGGTGCTGTTCCTCCAGTTTGCGTTGAGCTTCACTGGAACAATGCAGCAGGCCAAGGACGGACATGTGGGCATGAGAGCAGGGTGGTGTGTTGAAATGGCAAACAACAGAGGGTCATGCTTGTGGACAGACCGAAGGTGTTCCGCAAAGCGGTCACCCAGTCTGCGTTTGGTCTCTCCAATGTAGAGGAGACCGCATTGGGAGCAGCGAATGCAGTAGACTAAATTGAGGAAAGTGCAAATGAAACGCTTCTTCACTTGAAAGGAATGTTTGGGCCCTTGGACGGTGAGGAGGGGGGAAGTAAAGGGGCAGGTGTTGCACCTTCTGCAGTTGCATGGGAAGGTGCTGTGGGAGGGGGTTGAGGTGTATGGGGTGATGGAGGAGTGGATCAGGGTGTCCCGGAGGGAACGATCCCTGCGGAAAGCTGCCGGGGGGGGTGAAGGGAAGATGTGTTTGGTGGTGGCATCATGCTGGAGTTGGCGGAAATGGTGGAGGATGATCATTTGAATGCGGAGGCTGGTGGGGTGATAAGTGAGGACAAGGGGGATCCTATCATGGTTCTGGGAGGGAGAGGAAGGTATGAGGGTGGATGCACGGGAGATGGGCCGGACACGGTTGAGGGCCCTGTCAACCACCGTGGGTGGAAAACCTCAGTTAAGGAAGAAGGAAGACATGTCAGAGGAACTGTTTTGGAAAGAGGCATCATCTAAACAGATGCAATGGAGGCGAAGGAACTGAGAGAATGTCCTCACCGCCTTGTTTTTTTCACTTCTTCCGTCATCAAGTGTGTCGTTGTGACAAATGTGGAAGTTTACGTTTCAAAAACGGAACCCTCATTCCCACTTGTTTCACACTTTTGCACAAATTTTTGAGTACTCTTTTCTTTTCCAGTTGTTTTTTGAGCTTATGAATCTTTTCATTCAGCTCAGCAACTACTCTAGTGAGTTGAGTTGTCTTTGTTTCAGAGCATTTCAAGTCCTTTTTAAAGTGTTCTACTTCCTTTGAACGACATTCCAGCGTTCTCATCCTTTTGTTTCTCCTTCATAAACTCATCTTTCGTATGTGAAAGCTCGTTCTCCACACTGATCAGTTTTCCTTTAGCAGAGCATAACTCCTCTGTGCTATCCTCCAAGCTCACATTCTGTAATTGCACTTCTGTCAATTGTCTCTGAGACTCTTCACACTCTTTTGTCAGAATTTCTTCTTGCTCTTGCAATTCTAGGTTCTTAATTTTCATCTCTTCATATATACCTTTGGAAATGTAATGTTTTCCCAAGTTTTCTTCCAAATGTCCAACAATTTTCTTCAGTTCCATCATCTCTTTCTTGGCTTCCTCTTGGAATATTGAACATTCCTTCTCCGCCAACTGGTTCTTCAGTCCTTTCAAGGCTGCAACTTCTTTGAGTGCATTTTCTGCCTGCTGTTGTGCCTGGCTGTAATTCTGGTTGAGTTTTTATAACTCCCACTTCAATTTGCTAACAATGGAATTCAGAGTTGTTATTTCCTCCCGGCACCTTTGTGTCGCCTCAGAACATGTTTGTTCAGTTCTCGAACAGTTTGATTCATTGAAGACTTTAGTTTATTGTGCGTTTTTAAATGTATACACTCAGCTTGAATTTTTTATTTCAAATCTTCCAATTCAGCTTTGGTGAAAACATTTTCCAACTTTATTTCATTTTCCTTTTGCAGGGCTTGTGTATTTTGGACTTCAGCAGATAGCTTTCCTTCATTCACAGTCAGCTGCTCACCCTGCACTGCCACCTACTGTTGCAGTTTGGGTTGCAGTCAGGGTTTCCAAAAAGATATATTTTTGGGACTTCGGGAAAGTTCTTTGCCTCCCTGGTGCCCTTGCGTAGTTTGCACTTTTGTAGCTTTACTGGGGGTTTTCTATCCCTTTTTAAAACTCTGTTTTTAAGCAACTTGAGGATTAAAATATTCATCAAAAGCTTTTAATATTTAATTGAAGCTGTTTGAGGATCCATCAATGGCTTGCATTAGGATTACTTTATCCGCAAATACACTAAAGGGATATGAAAATGTATTAACTTGTATTTTTTCTAATTTCTGACTTAATTCTGATGTACTCCTGTAATCTAAAAATTCTCTTCTCCAGGTCACCAGATTTTGGGTCTGGTTTTGGACCTTGCCTTAGCCTAAATTGGTCTGGTAGTTTTAATTTACTATCCATGACCGTTTTTCATAACAGCCGAGTACGTCTTTAAATTTTTTTTTATTCCAAGATGTCTCCGCAGTAACTTTTTTTCCCTCTCTTTGTTCTACCCACACTGATCCGATTTTGGCAGGCTCCCATTGTGCTGATTGGGCTGTTATTTTAAAATTTATTCTCTCTGCAGGAAACTTTTAAAACAAAAAACTTGGGCCATCTAGTGGATATTTACATCAGAGAAAATATACTGGGAGGCAATTTTTATACTGTGCTGTCAGTTTTAAAACTTTTTTTTCATTCAGCTAAGCTTGGCCATCACGTGTTATGGTGCCGGCTGTGGCCCATTGCTTCAGCTTTCTGACTATCAAGATGGCGTCGCCGTTCACTTGGAGCAAAGGGATTTCCCTTTGGAAATCTGGCTTGCCAGTTTTGGTGGGCTCGACTACAATGGCGATCATGCTAAGGTTGAAAAAAACATTGAAAAATGGCTGCCTGGATTGACTGCCTGCAAAGTTCTCTTGCTCAGTGTTTATGTTTAAAGTCACAGATTCATTAAATCCTGGCTTTTGCTTGCCTTTAGCTGGGTTTTAAAAGTTATGATTCTCCCAGTGTATTAAATTAATTATTTACGATTTTTTCAGAACGAGCTTGGACGCCACATGTCAAGGTGCCAACTCAGGGGTAGGGCTTCTGGCAATGGGTTTTTCAAACTTCACTTCTGACTCTGAAATTTTTAAAGATTTCCCAGGAGCTGCTGCAGCCTGGAATTTTAAAAGATTTAGCTCACCCTTGTTAGGTCTGCTGACTCTGTGCTCTGGGTTTTGAAGCTGGACTTCCAAGGGAGATTCAGTGGAGTCTTCTGCAGCAGTAGGGAATTTTAAATCTCTGCCTTCAGCTTCCAAGCCTCTCTTTGGTGCTTTTTCTTGACAATTTTATCTTTCCAATTTTTTATCTGAGCATATGCTTCTGGAACTTCTTTTCAGTTCAGACTGCTTTGATGAATTTTTTCTCAGCCTTCCAGAATTTTAGTTTTTCTCTGCACTTTCTGTGAGGTTTTGCATTTTTCCACAAGCTGCCATCCTTGTAGGGTGTTGGTTACAGTGCGGTAAGTCAGAAGGAGTCTTCATGGTCATACATAAGTCAACTATAAATCTTTTTTGACTATTAGAACTATCTACAAATATATAGTAAAGGGTACAAGCTAGGAGCTGTCTCCATGCTTGCTGGTGCACACAGCACTGTCCACCACTCGACTGACCCTGGGCATGGGTCATGTGCCCTCTTACATCACTGTGTGGGCGGTACTGTAGTCAGTCTCATGTTAATCCTATATGTGCCAGACCCTTACGCTACACTGATTATGATGGGGAGAAAGCATGAAACATTTTTTGATGCTGCTGCGATGCCCATAGGGGAAGGAATCAAAACGCAAGAGTTCTTAGTGCTGGGGAAACTCAGGCACGATTTCCAATGAATGCTGCCACCTTGCCAACCCCACTTGTTTCAGTGATGCTCACACAAAGAGGGCCCAGTGTAAGACAAGGGCATTAGATATATGGGAACACCACCACCTGAAAGCTCTCCACCAAGCTATACACCATTCCTGACTTGGAACTATATCACTGTTCCTTTACTGCTGTTGGGTCAAAATCCTGGAACACCCTTCCTAGCAGCACTGTAGATGTACCTACACCACATGGACTGCAGTGGTTCAAGCAGGTGGCTCACCACCACCTTCTCTAGGACAATTAGGGATGGGCGGGCAATAAATGCTGGCGTAGCCAGCAATGCCCATATCCCATGAAAGAATAAGTTAAAAAAAAGAAGCATCGACACTAGTTTCAGGTAGAATTTGGCATTGCAAAACAAAACTTAGGCCCAACCCTGTTCCAAATTCTGGTCCATATGTCCTGAATTCACCACAAATATATCCCAAACTCAGGAAATTCAGTCTCCTGGTATTAACAACCTACTAGTGGGAATGATGTACAAGTGCAGTGGGAATAGAGAATTTGGACTGCTGCCTCCATGGACTCACTGTGAAACCCTTCTGAACATCCCCAACCCCATGACTTGGCTTATGGCCGGCCTGGTGGCTTACACCATTTCCTTGGAGTTCACAGCATTTACAGCAGGCAGAACTGCCACTGAATTTGAAGACCTCTGTCCTTTTATGCCTCTTTTAATTTATTGTGCTTTCTAAAATTTACAGGATAATTACGTGAGAACGAAATAAACTGCAGTTGGAGTGTAATCATTACTGCCTATCATTTCTTCTTCTCTCCCTCTCTTCCATGCACAGACCACAGCCACTACTTAGAAAAAGAAACTATTCAATATAAACTTGTCTTTAATAAAGTTTTTGAATTTTTTTCTGTACTCTTTACCAATTAAATAACTTTAAAAAATGGATTTGTTTTTAGAGACTGTGAAGCGTCCATCATTTTACTATCTTAAATAGGTACACACTACACATGCTCCAACTGTCTTTTTTTTATTCATTGAATGTGGGCATTGCTGGCTAGGCCAGCATTTATTGCCCACACCTAATTGCCCTTGTTCAGAGGGCATTTAAGAGTCAACCATATTGCTGTGGGTCTGGAGTCACATGTATACCAGACCAAGTAAAGACAGCAGATTTCCTTCCCTAAAGGGCATTAGTGAACCAGATGGGTTTTTATAACAATCAGTAATGGTTTCATGAGACTTTTAGTTTCAGATTTTTATTGAATTTAAATTTCACCATCTGCTGTGGTGAGATTCAAACTCAGGTCCTCAAATCATTCCCCTGGCTCTCTGGGTTGCTAGTGCAGCAACAGTACCACTACACCATCACCTCCCTGGCAATGAAAGTCACTGCTCCAGGTAAAAATGTCAAGTCTAAGCCCAGACATTTAGGAGAGGCTGAGGTCTGCAAGTAAAAACTAATGAAGATATTACAAAACACAAAATCAATGCCTCCCATTCACTTTCAGCTATGGCTCAGTTGGGAGCACTCTTGATTATGAGCCGTGAGATTCTGGATTCAAGTCACATTCCAGAACTTGACTACAAGAATCAAAGCTGACATTCTAGTGCAGTATTGAAGGAGTGCTGTTGTTCAGATAAGATGTTAAACTGAGGCCCTACCTGCCCTCTCAGATGGATGTAAAAAATTTCATGGCCATATTTTGAAGAAGAGCTGGGGAGTTTGTAGGAAGAAACTTAAGCAAGGTGTCAGGAGGGCTAAAAGGGGTCATGAAAAGTCACTGGCAACCAGGATTAAGGAAAATCCCAAGGCCTTTTATACATATGTAAAAAGCAAGAGGGTAGCCAGGGAAAGGGTAGGCCCACTCAGGGACAGAGGTGGGAATCAGAAGAAATGGGAGAGATACTAAATGAATACTTCTCATCAGTATTCACCAAAGAGAAGGACTTAACGGTCAATTTGTCTAGGGAAGAGTGTGTAGGTAGCCTGGATCATATTGAGATCAAAAAAGAGGTGTTAGGCGTCTTGAAGAATATTAAGGTGGATAAGTCCCCAGGGCCGGATGGGATCTACCCCAGAGTACTGAGGGAGGCAAGGGAGGAGATTGCTGGGGCCTTGACAGAAATCTTTGTATCCTCACTGGCTACGGGTGAGGCCCCAGAGGACTGGAGAATGGCCAATGTTGTTCCATTGTTTAAGAAGGGTAGCAGGGATAATCCAGGAAATTACAGGCCAGTGAGCCTTACGTCAGAGGTAGGGAAATTATTGGAGAAGATTCTTCGTGACGGGATTTACTACCATTTGGAAGCAAATGGGCATATAAGTGAGAGGCAGCATGGTTTTGTGAAGGGGAGGTTGTGCCTCACTAACTTGAACGAGTTTTTCGAGGAAGTGACAAAGATGATTGACGATGGAAGGGCAGTGGATGTTATCTACATGGATTTTAGTAAGGCCTTTGACAAGGTCCCTCATGACGGACTGGTACAGAAGGTAAAGTCGCACGGGATCAGAGGTGAGCTGGCAAGATGGATACAGAATTGGCTTGGTCATAGAAGACAGAGGGTAGCAATGGAAGGGTGCTTTTCTAAATGGAGAGCTGTGACTAGTGGAATTCCGCAGGGATCAGTGCTGGGACCTTTGCTGTTTGTAGTATACATAAATAATTTGGAGGAAAATGTAACTGGGCTAAATAGTAAGTTTGCAGATGACACTAAGGTTGGAGGAGTTGCAGATAGTGAAGAGGATTGTCAAAGGATACAACGGGATATAGATCGGTTGGAGGCTTGGGCGGAGAAATGGCAGATGAAGTTTAATCCAGACAAATGCGAGGTAATGCATTTTGGAAAGTCAATACAGGCAGGAATTATACAGTAAATGGCAGAACCCTTAAGTACATCGATGGGCAGAGGGATCTGGGTGTACAGGTCCACAGGTCACTGAAAGTGGCAACGCAGGTGGATAAGGTAGTCAGGAAGGCATATGGCATGCTTGCCTTCATTGGCAGGGGTATTGAGTATAAAAGCTGGGAAGTCATGCTGCAGCTGTATAGAACCTTGGTTAGGCCACACTTGGAATATTGCGTGCAATTCTGGTCGCCACATTACCAGAAGGATGTGGAGGCATTAGAGAGGGTGCAGAGGAGGTTTACCAGGATGCTGCCTGGTCTAGAGGTTATTAGCTATGAGGAGAGGTTGGAGAAACTCGGATTGTTCTCACTAGAGCGACGGAGATTGAGAGGCGACTTGATAGAAGTTTACAAAATTATGAGTGGCATGGACAGAGTAGATAGTCAGAAGCTTTTTCCCAGGTGGAAGAGTCAATTACTAGGGGACATTGATTTAAGTTGAGAGGAGAAAACTTTAGAGGAGATGTGCGGGCCAAGTTTTTACGCAGAGGGTAGTGAGTGTCTGGAATTTGCTGCCAGAGGAGGTGGTGGAAGCAGGTACAATAGTGGTGTTTAAGAGGCAGCTTGACAAATACATGAATAGGATGGGAATAGAGGGATACGGACTCTGCAAGTGCAAAATCTTTTAGTTGACGGGCAATATGATCGGCGCAGGCTTGGAGGGCCGAAGGGCCTGTTCCTGTGCTGTACTTTTCTTTGTTCTTATCCCTGGTGTCCTGGCCTCAATCAACATAACTAAAAAATATCAGACCTTTTTATAAATAAAGGTAGGATTGGTATCAAACTTAACCATTTTGTCCAAGTATAGAATCTGTAACTCTGTGCTCCAAAGCGAAATAAAGTTATCTATACCAAAGTCAACCTAAAAAGCAGGACTTTCTCAGTGCACAGAATAATATAACTTATTTGAGGCTCATTGGAAATGAAGATTGAGACTTTCTTCCTGGCATTTGAAGATTTACAAATATTAACAATCAAAACACTTTCATAGTAAGGCTTTTATGTAACAAGATCTGATTACAAAAATAATGCAATCCCATATCTTCTATCTATAGACTAAACTGATAGGTGAAAGTAGCTCCTCTCTGTTGCTGAAACTTGCAGCTGCAAAGATCGTGTTTGAACAGATCATCAGAATATTTAAACAAAGGTGCTTGGAATATTGCAGTAAAACCCTATCAAGGTCTTAAAGCTCATTGTGGGCTGTGACTACTTGCCATCCAAAAGGGATGACCCTAGTATGAAAAGTGAAACTTTCCATTGGAAATGTTGAATTGCTTATTTATTTTATCATACAGTCATATGTATTTAAAATTCCCTTATTTTATGGACAGAATTTAACTGATTTTTCAGTGTGGAAATTACATAAACTAGATAGGCAGAAAAGTTTGAAGTGGGATCCTGAACCTCTGGCTGCAAAATTAATTTGTGTAACATTGCTACACAGACATTCCTGCAAAACTGGAATGTGGAACGTGCTACTGACCATTTGCTATGCAGCCCTAGTGGTATGAAGCAACTGGAGTGGTGCATGCAGGTGTGTCCCCTGTATGCACCCAAAGAGGTTGAAAGTGAGATCATGAATGAGCTGATGCAGCACAGAAATACTAATAATGTGCAGGGGCCTTCCCTATCCACTCCTGAAACAACAAATGTTTGGAAACCAGATGAGTCCTGTCTCGGGCTTTATAAAGGGCTGTTGTACAAGTTGCAGCTGAGGTGCTTTTGATTTACTTGTGCTAAAGCAAAGTTGATGGAAGCATGGCATTGAGTGGGTGGAGGAGTTTGAAGGGGCCAAATTTTCCCATTGGATGCAGGAATCAGGAGATGGGTTCGATTCCAGGTTGCAAACCCTCCCCCAGTGTCAGCCTCCTGTAAAGTAGAATTTTCATGGGGTTGGGGCTTAATGACTCTAGAGGCAGACCTGTTTGTTCAATTAGTAGGTGGGGGGGAGGGGGTATGGGAATAGAGGTGGGATACCTGGGAAGTAGGCCAAGCCCTGGTCCAAATCGGCAACTATTGCTGTAGTTGCTGTCTCTGCATGGTCGTAAAAAAAGAAAGCATCTTCATCTTCAAAATGGCCATGGCAAATGGCCAACTGGGACCCGGAGATAAGGTAGGGACAGTTTGGTTATTGAAATTTCGTTGCTGCTCAGTTCTTTTTGTCCGAACTTTAACTTTTTTGCATTGAATAAAACTGCTCCAGTGCTGCTACCTGTGTTCTGGTTAGGTTCCAGCTGGTCAGCTTCAAAGAGCTCCTAAAGGCCACCCGCCCCCATGAAAATCTTGGGAGGTCAGAAGGTGAGCTCTTAATGAGCCTCTTAATGACCTTAATCTGCCCAATTAATGAGGCAAGTGACTTCACTTTCCTCCTTTCCCAGCACTCCCTCCCCCGAACCCCCACAATCCTCAGCAAAGTTATCAGAGTTTGTAATGGAGGTTGCTGACCAGCATGCAGGTTGTAATGCCATTTTTTTTGCCGTCCTGCCTCTGTTCTGTCCTGATTTGGTATGGGAAAATCCAGTTCAAGGTTTTTGGCGACCACAGAAAGGCAGAAAATAATATTGCCTTGCATAGTTATGGGGGCAGTAGTTGATGTGCCTCTTGCACTGCAACTTGAACAGGACAGGCAGAGAGGAGAAACTGTGCAGTGGGGGGGGAAGGAGAAGGAGGTATCTCCTTAGAAGGCCTTACCCCTTACCCTGAGAGGATCATCTGGGAACTCCTGGCCTACATTGGGATGAGCCAGGGAGAGTGCCTCAGGAGGCTTCGCTTTACTCAGAAGGTGGTGACCAAGTTGCATCACCTTGTTCACAAATACTTGGATCCTCAGGGCAATTTTGGCCTTCCCAGTAGCTGTGAAGATCAACGTCATCCATACATTCATCACAATTGTTCCTTCTAGGCAGGTGGCATTAGAACCATCATGGTTCTCCATCCACAGAGGTATCCAGGAGGCAACAGAGGTGTTCTACACGGGGAGAGGGGATTTCATCCTCTTCTCCCTCAGGAGGGAAGACCAGGATCAAAGGGCACGATTGGTTTGCCAGTCTAGCAGACTTCCTGATGGTGCAGGGTGCTGTTGACTGCATATCCAAGTCTTTGTGGACCCCCAAATCAATAGTGGGCAGTACTGCAAATGCAAGGGCTACTGATCTATCAATGTAGTGGAGAGATGGTGCCATAACAATAATGTTACTGGACTAGTAATCCAGAGACCCAGACTAATAGTCTGGTGTCATAAGTTTAAATCCCACCATGGGAGCTGAGAAATTTAAATTTAGTTAATTAGCAAATCTGGAATAAAATGCTAGCCTAATGTAACTAGTAGGGTAGATGAAGGGGAACCAGTAATGTAGTATACCTGGATTTCCAAAAGGCATTTGAGAAGATGCCACACAGAAGGTTAATAAGCAAGATAAGGGTTCATGGAGTTGGAGTAATATGAATGGATAGAGGATTAGTTAATAGATAGAAAGCAGAGAGTGGGCATAAATAGGGCTTTTTCAAATTGGCAGGCAGTGGAATGTCCGAAGGATCAGCACTAGGGCCTCAGTTATTTACATCCTATATCAATGACTTAGATGAAGAGATAGAGTATCAAATTTTGCTGATGATTGCAAGTTACATGGAAAAGTGAGCTGTGGGGAGGACATAGTGGGGCTGCAAAGAGATATAGACAGATTAAGTGAGCGGACAAGAAGTTGGGAAGATGGAGTATAATGTAAGGAAGTGTGAAGTTATTCACTTTGGTTGTAAGAATAGAAAACAGAATATTATTTAAAAGGTGCGAAACTTGTAATTGTTAATGTCCAAAGAGACTTGGGTGTGCTTGTGCAAGGAATGCAATAAATTAACATGCAGGTGCAACATGCAATTAGGAAGGCAAATGACATGTTGGCCTTTATTGCAAGGGGATTGGAGTAAAGAATAAAGAAGTCTTGCTACAGTTGTACAGGGTTTTGGTGAGACCACATCTGGAATACTGTGTGCTGTCTTGGTCTCCACATTTAAAAAAAGATACACTTGCATTAGGTTCACTAAATTGGTCCTAGGGATGAGGGGGTTATCCTATGATGAGAGGCTGAGCAAATTGACCTTATATTCTCTGGAGCTTAGTAGAATGATTCTCATTGAAACCTACAAATTCCTGAAGAAGGGGCTTGATAGGGTGGACGCTGAGAGGTTATTTCCACTGGCTGGGGAATTGAAAACACTGGAGCACAGTCTCAGGATAAGGGGCCAATCTTTCAGGACTCAGGTGATGAGAAATTTCTTCACTCAAATGATTGTGAATCTTTGGAATTCTCTACCCTAAAGGATTGTGGATGCTCCATTGTTGAATACATTTAAGGTTGGGATAGACAGATTATTGGTCTCTCAGGGAATTAAGGGTTATGGGGAGTGGGCGGGAAAATGGAATCGAAGCCTAAGGTCAGTCATGATCATATTGAATGGCGAAGCAGGCTCGTCGGCCGTATGGTCTACTCCTGCTCCTATTTCTTGTGTTTTTGTGGATCAGTGTTAGGACCCTTGCGCTTCCTGATATACACTAACGATGTAGACTTTTGTGTATGGGGCACAGTTTCAAATTTGCGGATGATATGAAATTTGGAAGTGTTGTGAACTGTGTGGAGGATAGTGTTAAACTTCAAAAGGACATAGACATGGACAGGTTGGTGAAATGGGTGAACAAGTGGCAGATGAAAATGAGTGCAGCAAAGTGTAAAGTGATTCATTTTGGTAGGAAGAATGCTGAGAGACAGTATAAGATGAAGGGTACAATTCTATAGCGGGTGCAGGAGCAGAGGGACCTGGGTATATGTGCATAAATCATTGAAGGTGGCAGGACAGGTTGAGAGCATGATTAATAAAGCATATGACGTCCTGGGCTTTATCAATAGGGGTATAGAGTACAAAAGCAAGGAAGTTATGTAAACCTGTATAAGGCACTGGATTGGCCTCAACTGGAGCATTGCATCCAGTCCTGGGCATGACACTTTAGGAAGGATGTGAAGGCATTAGAGATAGTGCAGAAAAGATTCACGAGGATGGTTCCAGGGTTGGAGAACTTCTGTTACATAGAAAGATTTGAGAAGTAGGGACTGCTCACCTTGGAGAAGAGGAGTTTGAGAGGAAATCTGATGGAGGTATTCAAAATCATATGGAGCCTAGACAGAGTAGATAGGGAGAAACTGTTTCCATTGGTGGAAAGATCAAGAACCTGAGGGCACAGATTTAAGGTAATCGGTGAGAGAAGCAGTGGAGACATGAGGAAAAACTTTTTTATGTAGCGAATGATCAGGATTTGGAATGCACTGCCTGAGACTGTGGTAGAGGCAGAGTCAACTGAGGCTTTCAAGAGGGTATTGGATTATAATCTAAAAGGGAAAATTTGCGGCTTCAGGGGGAAAAGGCAGAGGAGTGGCTGTAGGTGAATTGCTCCTTCAGAGGGCCAGCACAGACACTATGGGTGCTGTGATTCTATGATTCTAGGATTCCATGACAGAGCCCAGTACGTCTGTGCAAAAGACAAGGCTTAAACATTTGCAACCATCTTCATACTGAAGTACCAAATGGATGATCCACCTCGGCCTTATCCTGAGACCTCAGCATCATAAAAGCCAAACTTAAGCCAATTTGATTCCTTGTGATATCAGGAAACTGTTGAAGGCACTGAATATAGCAAAGGCAATGAGACCTGACAACATCCTGGCTGTAGTACTGAAGACTTGTGCCACAGAACTAGCTGCAACCCTAGCCAAGCTGTTCCAGCACAGGTACAACACAAGCACCTAGCCCACAATGAGAAAAATTCCCAAGTATGCCCTGCCAAAAAAAAGCAGAAAAAAGTCCAATCTGCCCAATTACCGCCTAATCAGTCTATTCTCAAGCATCAGCAAACTGATGGAAGGTGTCATCGACAGTCCATTCAGGCAGCACCTACTTAGCAATTACCTGCTCACTGATGCTCAGTTTAGGTTCCGCCAGGGCCACTTGGTTCCTGACCTCATTACAGCCTTGGCCCTAACATAGACAAAAGAGCTGAACTCCAGAGGTGAGGTGAGAGTGACTGCCCTTGACATCAAGGCAGCATTTGACCAGCTGTGGCATCAAGGAGACCAAGCAAATCTGGAGTCAATGGGAATCGGGGAAAACTCTCCACTGATTGGAGTCAGGCCTAGCACAAAGAAGATGTTTGGAGGTTAGTCTCCTAGGCCCAACCAACTTCAGCTGCTTCATCAATGATCTCCCCTGAGAGGTAGGTATGAAGTTGGCAGCATTGGTAAGCGGAAAGGATGAAGGGCAGTATATGGGTGCAAGGGTAAGTCCTGAGTGCCAGAATGTGCTGCTGGAAGAGCGATGAGGGTTTGGTGCATTGAGCAGTGTGAGAGATGGGTGGTGGGGTGGGCGTGAGATGTGATGTGCAGATGCATTCACTTACTTTGACCACCTGAGTGAGGTTTTGAAACTTTTAGCAAGACTGCTGCCATGTTTGTGGTGCCATGCTCTGAGCATTCATGACTCTTGCCATCTACTCCCATGCCCTTTGGAGAGTTAGCGTGGAGGGTTTCCTGTTGGAAAATCACCATCCCCATGGTCTGGATCTCTCAACAGAGTGAGTCCAGGGCAGCATCACAAAAATCCGGGAGTCCTTTCCTTCCTTTGCTTTGCCATTGCTTTTCCCTGAATGGTTAAAGAAAATTATCCAGTAACCTACAGTGCATTGCTGCAACTTCCCTTTTTTTTTATTCATTCATGGGATGTGGGCTTCACTAGCTGGGCCTGCATTCTAATGTGGACTGTACCATTGAAAAGGGAAAGCTACAGCAAGTGCTTTCTGAACAACCCGGGAGTGAGCAGAGTGAGGATGCTTGCATTGTAATGGAGACCACGAATATGTGGGAGCCGCTTGTGGCCACACCACAATCATGGGAATGAGGTGTGGAGATGAATTTGGTGTGGTACCCACCCTGCTTGTGACGGGTGTGGGCAATGCTGTGAATTGTGGCTCATACGTCCAAATATCAGGACAAATGAATTTTGCGTCCTGTGAATTGCCACAGCTGTTGACATTGGTCAAAGGTTCCACCAGAATTGGGTGGTCACAAGAAGTGCAGCCCCTCCTGGTGGCCATATGGTTCATGAGAGGATTGTGACACCTATTTGAAAACCTGTTATTTCTGCCTGACGGGCCACTCAATTTTGACTGCCTGTGTAAAGCAGGCTGTTGTGCCTGTAGCAGTGGATCAAGACAGAAGTGATTTAAATGCTGAAGTTGTAAACATGAAACATTAATTTGGCATTTCTGCAGCTATTTATGTTTGTAGATATCGCACAGCTCTCAAGGGGGTCTTTAACCAGCTCGGCTATAGTCTCCAAGGCCACCAAGAAAATGTAATTGCAGCCTTTGGGCAATCTACAGCATGTTGTTCCCACGGAGATTCCAATGTTTACCTTTTTAATTGCTATTTCCTCCACCACCACCACAGCACTCCCCCACCACCCCCACCCCCCCAACATTATGTGCACCACAGATCTTCGGGATCTCTTACCATCCACCCAAAATAAGCTGGCTCTTCGTTGTTGTGTTTCACTCAGGAGGACTTCCAAGCCAGAACTGGACAAACTGGCAGCTTGATTCATGCCTGCCACTCATGCTGCCATGCTTGTAATCCTACTGGAAATTCTTGACCAATTGCTGCTGTTGCCACTTTAAGCAGGTTCAGAATTTATATTCTTTGAAGGTGGACTTCACACTCCTTAATGATGTTTCAAGGATGTGCTCTCATGCAGATCGTTGATCTATGCAAGAGGCACTCACCAGCTGGTGTATAACAAGAAGAAGCACTGTTAAGGCTGTTACCTCTTAGCATGTTAGCACATTACCACACAATTGTCTTCTTCAGAGGACGGAAGACATAGTAGGTAGTGTATAGGAGCAGGCAGTGGGCAAAGGGTTACCTCATGGCACAGCACAAAGTAGCTCAGTGCCAAAACTGTCTAATGGAACTATGCTGAGCAACATTAGGCCATCACAGCACTGATGCCCCCCATTGAAGCATTACTCAGGAGTATGAGAATAGGTAATAGAAGATACCCTATACTCAAATGAAGGACAAGTATCGGGAAAGTAAATACTGAAGCACTTATGCAGGGTACTGGAGTAAGGGAATAAACTGGTTATACATTCTTGCAAATGTAGTATGTGGGTTATGGGCACAATTTTCCTCCACTGAAAGAATTGAACTTGAAGGTTGACTTCTTATGTCATAAAAGCAATCTTTCATTTTAATTTTTATTTTAAATGTGCTATATTAATAAAAAAGAAACCCTGCTGTCAATGAGGTATGATTAATATCTCTATGGGGCTAACTATAACTCACCTACAAGTTAGTCACTTGTAAATTGTCCTTTCAGCCTCACTTGTAAGATGTTAACATTATTGCTGCAATGACACATCCTCTAACAGTATGCTATTGCATGGCCAGCTCATGTACACTAACAGAATAGGTATCTTGGCTGGGATTTTCTATTTTCCATTGTAACTTCCATCCATCCCACATGTTCACTGCTGATGTTGGAAGATTTTCTGTAATTTACGCATTTTTGGATGGAGCAGGAGTTCTTTCTGCCAGTAATTGAATGTTTGTGCCGGGAAGGGCAGAAAGCTTTGTGCTGCTACAGGAATTAAATTCCAGCAGCAGTTTAAAGAACCAGGCAGTGGTATTATCACTGGACTAGTATTCTAGAGACACAGGGTAATACTCTGTGGACCTGGGTTCAAATCCCACCATGGCGGATAGTGAAATTTGAATTCAATAAAAGTCTGGAATTCAAAGTCTGATGATGACCATGGAATCATTGCTGATTGTTGTTAAAAACCCATCTGGTCACTAATGTCCCTTTAGGAAATTTGCTGTGGCAATTGGGGATGGACAATTAGTGTTAGCCTAGCTAGTGATGCCCACATCCCAGGAATGAATTTTTAAAAATGTGAGGGTGAAGTGGTGTACCTGAATGTTAGGCATGAATCCTGAGTAATGGAGTTGTGATGCATTGAGCACCATGAGAAGCTAGTGTTGTGGTGAATAGGAAATATCATATGAAGATGTATCCACTTGCATGAGGTCTGGCAGCACTGCTGATCCTTTCTGGCCAGTTGTTCCCTCTCCCTTGTGAGGTTTCCCTGAGGTCCTCCTGACCTCCACCGCTAATGCCTCTAGTGCCACCCTCTCTCCCTTCCCTGGTGTTCCATTTTGCATATTTTAAATTCCACAATATTATTTCAATGCATCTTCCCATTAAGATGGACAGCCTGACTTTAACAGCAGGTTGACTACACCACATGCTCTCAACACAATGCCGTTCAGCCTCCTGCTGAATGCTGAGGATGCCAGCAATGAAGAACCCACTCACCCCACCATGTAAATCATGTAAATGAGGTTAGAGCAGCAAGTTTGCCCACTGCCTACCTCCAAAGGAACTGGAGCAGACCGATTGTGAATTGAAATCCTCACACCCAAAAAAGAGAGCAAATTTTTATCCCATTGCGTCCAGAGTGCTTTTGAGCTGCTTCAGCTTCATAAATAGATAAGCCCACTCTTTGCATAAATTTTGAAGCGTGCACAATGCCTCACCATTGAAATACAGTGAATGTTATGAAGTTGTTGCATTTGCGCATTAGACATGAAGTTATCTAGCCACAGAAAGTTAAATCTTGTCATTAGTAGTGCAAGTACCCTTTTAACAACATGATAATTGTTAATTACTGCTAATCAATCTCACGCTGAAAATTAACCATAACAAGTGTGTCTTATTCTAACAATGGTTGGAGCTTTCAAAGTGGTAAATTTAAAGAATGAAAAAGTAAAACATTTTTAACTTAAGTCTCTTTTTTCACTCTCTCTTATTCTAATCTTTCTTTTCCCTTCTTTATTTCTCTTTCTGTACCTGATTTGACAATGAAATTCAGACTTACACTTCCTTCTCAGTCCTTTGATTATTTTTCAATCCTCCAATCTGATGGATTCAGGAGATACACCAGTTGCTTGTCCTGTTTTCCTTGCTGCGCTGTTATCAACTTAGTGGGCAAAAATGTTTCGAGTTGCAAGATGCAGGGGCAAATCTAACAAATGGCAGACATTGTTAGATGCTCTGCTGCAGCAAAGTCTGGTCCAACATCTTTCATCAATGATGCAATTCACTCTGCTCTTGGGGAGGAAAGAGAATACTGCAATTAGGGGGCCTGTGGGCATGCAGTGTACTGTGAATAAATCTGGGTTTTTCTCTACTCGGATTCAGCTTTTTCCAATTATGCACTTTACAACTAGATGAATAAACATTTTGAATCTTATACTGGTTAAGTGGATTGTTAGCTACTGAATAGCATTCAAGGAACATCATTGTGGGTGTACCATTTTTTGATTGATATTTTAATTTTTTTTACATATGATTTGCATGGTACAACATTTTTCCTGTTTTTTTTTTGCAGTTTAGCAACATTAAGAAAAACCTGGCCACATGTTTTGGGGAAAAGAATAATATCACTCACAATCTCTATTTATAAAATAATAAGATTTTGTGTGTAGTGAACATCCTGATTGTAGTGAATGAAGGGTCTTTCATGAATGTCCATCAACCTGTCTTTGAATATTCACCAATTTTCTCCTTCCTAATGTATGTTTTTCTCTTTACTAATTGATTATTTTCTACTTTTGTTATTTGTAGTAATAATTAAAAAAACCTTTTCATTCCAATTTAGTTACATCCTGATCACTTTATACCAAAAAACCTGACAAATACAGAATTAAAATCCTCTGAGATCATCTATCATGACAGTTCTTCACCCACCCCATTCTTAAACTAAAACATGATCACATAATTCACACACACAATGTTCCATTGACAAAAACAGTAAAACCTTCTTCATAAACTTTCCGGCCGTACTTTCCAATCACTTCAACACATCTCTTTAAACCCACACAAAACTCCAGGTATTCCCAGCCCAGTTAGTAACCATCACTACACTGACTTGGTACCCACTTGTGATGTGCCCAATGCAACTCAGGTCAGACATTCTCAGACTTGATGTGAAAACTATTGTGCATGCAGCAGACCAAAAACATGCACTTACTGATGACTCGGTTCTCTGCTGCTCTCTGGTGCTGCCACCAACTGTTCCCTGCTTTATCACTCACCACTTAGTGCTGACTCCAGCTACTTTCCACTCTCCTGCAGCTCCCATCTTGGCTCCCCCAGCTGTGACTCTGTTCTAATATATTGTTGAAAGAAAACAGCACTTGCAGCTCATTGAAAGCAAAGCATGCAGTTGGAGAAGGTTGCCAAGGTAACAGCGAGCACTGGGAGAAATGAAAGTGGCAGTGTGAAATGTAGAAAGGAACAGTATTATGGACTGAAGAATAGCAGAGAGAGAAATCAGATAAGAAGGGTGAGTAACAGAAACAGCAAAGGGTCAATAAAGAAAAATAGAGTGTAATGACAAAGCACTAGGCCCCCTTGACACCAAGCACCTCCGAGATGGCAAATAAGTTACAAACGTTGGTGAGATCTCCCCATTCCCCAAATGGTTGCTATCTGAATAGGAAAGACTCGCCAAAAGAAGCACCCATTTTGTCTACACCTTTTAGCATAAAACACCCCCCGCCCACCCGTAGAGTACTCCCAAGCTCAACATACATGCCAAAAGACAACTGAAAGACCTTAATGAGAAAGGAAGCAGTGATGCCAACTCATCACAGATTAAATAGACACTATCCTCCATGCCCCAGATAAACTGGAGCAATGACACACAATATATAATTAATAATTTTAAATATTAGAAATATCCTTTGTCACTAACACAACAGGACTAACAATAAGCTAAAAGGTAAGACAGAATAATATTTTTGAGTGTCTGTTCTACTTGCCCATGGATCTACAAAGCACAAAAAATGGCTACAAAGATTTCTCTGTTTGAGTGAAGATTTTGTATGTCTTGGCAAAATTTCAATCATCAAGCAATAACCATTAATGAGACTAAGACACATTTAGCGGCAAAGTTAGCGCTCTTGCCTCACAGCTCTAGGACCTGGGTTTGAACTTGACCTTGGGTGTCTGTCTGTGTGGAGTTTGCATGATCTCCCTTTCTGTGTGGGTTTCTGCTGGGTGCCCTGGTTTCCTCCCACCATTCAAAGATGTGCTGGTTAGGTGGATTGGCTATGATAAATTGCCCTTTAGTGTGTGTGTGTGAGTTTGTGTCCTGTGATGGACTGGCATCCCATCCTGGGTGTACCCCACCTAGTGCCCATTGCCTGTCGGGTTAGGCTCGGACTCCCGGCGATCCTGAATTGGATGAAGCAGTTCTGGAAAAATGAATGAGACTAAGACACCTGAGTTAGGTAGATAGTGTTTTTCTAACAGGACAGGCAAGCTGCACTTATTCATATGTTTTCCATCACAGTCAAGTAATATGCAAAAAGGGTAGATATTTATATAAAACATACAAATATTATTGGGAGCAATTCAAAGGAAAACATTTGTTTTGTGGAAAATTTGTAATTAAAATTAAGTATAGGGCAAAAGTTAAAATATCAAGTTAAAATATCCATCAAAAATGAAAATAATTGTTTTCAACGTTCCATATGCTGCTGTTTACTGTATCATTGGCATTCCATGTGGTGGTGAGTATTTTACAATTAAATATCTCAAAGTGTTTTAAATTAATAACATATGAGATGTGAGAAAACACTGATCAAATAATCCTCATTAAGAAGATATTTCATAATTATACTGTAGAGTTCAGGTTGACATTATTAAAAGTAAATAGCCCCGTGATGTTATAGTTCAATTTAAATTAAAAAGATAGACCTATCAGTAATCTTGAAAAAGGAAGACCTAAACCAAGTGAAATATTCTATTTGTTCTGATCAAGGAACATAATCATACTTTTAAATGAAACTCTCTTTCCCATTATGTAGCAAAGACCATACTGAAATAATAAAAAAAAATCTGATCTAATATAGACAGATTTGTATGTTGCATAATCATTCAGCTGTGCAACTGCTCCACAGAAATGCTGGTGGTTATTTTGACTGAAATGAATATGTTTTTTCAGTATCAAAACCATTTTCATGTTTTGATTTATAAAATCAAACTTTAGCATACTACCATAACAATACTACATTAGAATTTGTGGCTGTGCCATCATTTGCTGGCTGTTTGTTTTTATGTTAAGACACTGGGAACACAGGCTTACACCTGTGACGACCTAAAAGGCACATTTTCACTATCCATTGGGTCATCAGGGAAAGAAAGCTGGCTACTGTCATAAATCCTAGCTGTCACCTTGGATCACTTTCATATAACTTTTTGCAGCTGATCATTGAGCAGTCTTGGTGAAGGCCCAGTGCCATGAATCGAACCCATTGTCTCAACCAGGAGAAAGGGCACACTGTGGTCAGACACAAGAAGGGGAAATAATTGATAAAAAGAGGGTAAAATAAGAAATTCCCCATTATGTTCGTTGACTTAGAATAAAAACTAAAATATAAATTAAATCAACATTTGAAAAAGATACAACGTACCATGGTTAGAATTGGATATAATATGAATTATGTGCACAAGAAGAATTTCAAAGAGAATCTTCCAAAACCAAGTGTGTTCTGATAAAATGTTATTCAATTTAATATTTTAATTTACATTTCTGTCTATGTACAATGTACTGAACATTTGAAAACACACAAGTTAACACAATAAAACACTGTTGAATGCTAAAGGAGCACAGAGATGGTTTGTGAATACACTCTGTTGTCAAAAGCAAGGCACTGCCCCTTTAACAGCTAGGGTTCCTGAATTCAGCCTGCAGAGTTACTCTGAGCAACTGGCAATTGTCGCAATAAATACAGGCAAAGCCATTACAATAACATGCATATAATCTTTATACAAATAAAGACATTATGCAACAAAAGTATTTCTGTATTAGAATATGGCATCAACAGTATAAACATCATACAAAAACTTTTACGAACACGGAATGTTTAATGCAGCTGACTGCATCCCTTCTAGCACCTACATTCTTACAACTACAGTATTCAGTAAGACCTGCTGGGTTTGTAAAACAGTCTGGTGGATTAACCAATTCTGACTCAGAAGATCTTGCCTTTGCTGTACTTCAATATCTTTACGTCCAAGCTCTGTGATCATCCTTAAAACACTGCATAAAGTTTTTTTAAAAATTAAAATGTGTTTTTTTTCTATATATTTTTCTCTTTCTAAGCAACGTGTAAGTGCTCTTCTGGTTCACAAAGTGTCCCCGCGTCATATGTATATTTATCAGTACAAATATCACTATAATTCAAGTTCAGGTAACTTTGTCAGTAAAGTTAGTGCCAACAATTCCTGTATTTCATCAAATTCTTTTAGTATTACAATAAATTAGAGTTTGAAAAAACAAAACCAACAAAAAAATCTTGAAATTGTAGCACTTTCAAAAAATTGCACTTGAACGTTTGAGCCAACAGCCTTTTATCGTTGCATTCTAAAATCAGAATTTTTCATCAAAGATGCCTTCTTGCACCACCACTTGCTGTACATATGACACATCAGGAGCTATACTAAAGGCATCAATCACAACAAAAAGCGTACTACCTTTGTAACAACTTTGTTGTTGACATTTTTAAAAAGTTTCCTATCACCCAAGAACGTCGGGACGACATGTTACAGACTGAAAATAGTCAGATAATCATTTCTACCATGACAGGTTTCGTTCCCAAGGTGCCACGTTAGCATTCCCAAAAGCAGCAAGCAGATAGTTTTTTTTTAAGTATAGGATCCTGCAGAGTGAAGCGCCAGGAAAAGTCCTTGGACGTGGGCAGTTCGGGCTGCTTTCTAGGGGAGAGAAGCCACAGCACCAGCTGTTGTTTTTGTCACAATCCACTTGGCTACTGAAGTGTGCACTAGCCAAGAAGAAAGAGGTAAGACGTCTCAGAAAGGCAGTGTGTCCAGAAATAGCTTGTCGATAATGGCTGGGGGCGGCACCAGGTCCTCTAGTTTTAGGTAGAAGATGCGCTGGAGCCCCTGTGTACAGAGAGCACGCAACTGAGGTATGACGCCCAGCACCTTGGACAATGGCTGCCCTTTGTTTTCCCCAGTACTGCTGAATGACATGTGTTCCTTCAGGCAGCTGACGATTCGTGATTGCAACTCTTCCACTCTCTTTGGTTCTTTTAACCCATGGCGATCTGCAAAGACATGATAAGCAATATTAACAATCTACTCTAATATTGGATACATAAAAAAAACAATACATTTCTTTGCTTTTTACTGACCCATCAATGCACTTTTCAAACATGGCCAGCCTAATTATAAAATTTTACTGATGCAATGGGTTAGCTCATTGTCATTTTATCTTTGGAATCTTGATTTACATTCCAGTTCAAGCTCATGGGATGAAAGTTTCCCCTCATAGGCAGCTGTGAAGCTGTATTTGGCTAGTAGTTGACACCAAGCTAGGTGGGAAGGTAAGCTGTGGGGAGGACACAGTGAGGCTGAAAAGCAATATAGACAGGTTAAGTGAGTGAGCAACAAGATGGCAGATGGAGTATAATGTAGGGAAGTGTGAAGTTATTCATTTTGGCCATAAGAATAGAAAAGCAGATCATTATTTAAAAGGTGAAACTTGTAAGAGTTGATGTTCAAAGAGACTTGTGTGTGCTTGTACAAGGAATGCATTAGTATGCAGGTGCAGCAAGCGATTAGGAAGGCAAATGGCAAGTTGGCCTTTATTGCAAGGGGATTGGAGTGCAAGAATAAAGAAGCCTTGCTACAGTTGTACAGAGTTTTGGTGAGACTGCATCTGGAATATTGTGTACAGTCTTGGTCTCCACATTTAAGAAAGGATATACTTGCATTGAGGTGGTACACAAAGGTTCACTAAATTGGTCCCTGGGATGAGGGGGTTGTCCTATGATGAGAGGCTAAGTAAATTGGGCTTATATTCTCTGGAGTTTAGAAGAATGTGAGGTGATCTCATTGAAATGTACAAAACTCTGAGGGGGTTTGATAGGGTAGACGCTGAGAGATTGTTTTTGCTGGTTGGGCTAAAACACAGGGGCACAGTCTCAGGATAAAGAGCCAATCATTTAGGACTGAGATGAGGAGAAATTTCTTCATTCACACATTTGTGAATCTTTGGAATTCTCTACCCTAGAGGGTTCTGGATGTTCCATTGTTGAATACCTTTAGGGCTGGATAGACAGCTTTTTGGTCTCTCAAAGAATTAAGGGATATGGGGAGTGGGTGGGAAAATGGAGTTGAAGCACAAGATCAGCTATGATCGTATTGAATGACGGAGCAGGCACAATGGGATATATGGTCTACTCTTGCTCCTATTTCTTATGTTCTTATCTTCAGTCTCACTCAAAGAACTCATAAAAAATGATTAGTCTGGGATAGCTGGTGCTATTCTGGAGACTAATGCACACATTGGAGCAGAGTAAAGGGACTTTATTCTGAATGGGCCTCTGATGATACCTTATCTAGGAACATTTGATACCAATGCTGGGTGTCCAGGGTGCAAAGTTGTTCACTTCCTAATCTACATGAGCACAAAGGTTCACCACATAAACATTAAAAATCCCACATAGGGTGAGTACTTCATGCCAACAACTTTACATCTGTTATCATCCTTTTTGGTCCCACTTTAGCCTTCACTTTTCTTGTGGTAAAATATGTCAACATTTCTCATTCAGATTTTTTCCCCCATTTCAACTCTGTGTAATTGCAGGTTCTGGTCACTGGGTGCCACTGTACTTCTGAATTCGGCATCCACTCTTCACCATCTTGTTTTTCTTTTATGCAAAGTGGGGTCATATAGATAATTATGTTTTTGCTGCCCTAGTTGATTAGAGTTATAAACCTAAAAATTAGTTCTTGCTTTAAAGCTTCTGGCAGCTTAGGAAATGGGGGTGGGGCTAGTGGTGTGGTGGCAATGCTGACAGGGATGGTATGAGGCAGAAGCAATGGTAGGGAGGGAGGCAATGCGGGGTGGGGGGGTAGAAATGCAATGCAGAAACAATAGGGAATGGAGGATGGAAGGAGAGTGGAGGTTAGAACATCTCAGGGTAACAACAAGGGTTGCAGCATGGGAAGCAGGAATGGGCCAAGTTAGTCAGAATTCCACCATCTTCACACTGCTCCCCAGTACCACTGGAAAATACAGCCTGTTTCCTTCAGTAATTCCACCCCCGCCTCATCACACCATCCAACACTGCACACAAAAGGAAAGAGAAAAATTGGCAGAAGGTAACACAGACAACAGAAAACACTGAGAAGAGGAGACAGAGAGAAAGCTGAACTGAAAGTCACAAAGAGCCAGAGGGCAAGACTGAGACACAAGAAGAAGCGTGAGAAGATATTAAATGAGGGTGCAATTTCCTATAAGCATTGCCACAGGAAATCCATTAGTAACAACTTAAAAAGCACTAAATTACAAAATCTTGGACTAAAATTTTAGTGTTGGATGGAATTAAAAGAATAAAAGTCCATCTTTAGAAATTTTTTAAATCCAAAATTTTATTAAAAGAAAATTTAGGACTGAGCTTTATGATGGTAACTTGGGGTTTGCAATTGAAAACAAGCAACCCTTTATCAAAGCAGAACAATCAAGTTTTCTTTCCCTTCCTGCTGAGTTCTATAGAATTTTTTTTGTTGAGAAAATTCAGGAAGATTTAGGAAAGGGTAAATTCAAAAGCAGTAAGGGAAATATCAAGGGCATAGAGGAGACTAACTATTTGGGTAAAAATAAGTAAAGCGAATCAGGAAGAGAGACAGGAATCTTAAAGACAATAAGAAAATTCACGACTAAGGTGATATCAGGGAAAAATTGAAAAAAGTTAAAACGAAAGGCATTATCTCTGATTGTGCAGAACATTGCAACAAAATAGATGAATTAATACCACAGATAGAAATAAATTATGTTTGATCTAATAGATATTACAGACACGCAATGCAGGATGATCAAGGTTGGGAACTAAATATTCCAGGACACTTGACCTGTAGAAGAGATTGACAAAATGAAAAAGGAGCAATGTGGGGGGTTGCTTTGATAATAAAGGATGGGATAAAGATAAAGAGAGAAATGATTTTAGCTCAGAAAATCAAGATGTATAATCACTTTGGGTTGAGCTAAGAAACTAAAAGGGGCAGAAAACACTGGTGGGACTAGTTAATAGATCCACAAACAGTACTTGTAGTGTTGGCCAAAGAATAAATCAGGAAATTAGAGGTATATTTAACAAGGTAGTCATTATGGGGACTTTAATCTTCATATAGAGTGGGAAAACAAAAGTTTCAATAATAGTGTGGGGTCGAAATCATGGAATGTATTCAAGATAGTTTTCTAGTTCAGTATATGTCAAGGTTCCAACTAGGAAACAGGCTATTTTCAATCTAATATTGTGCATGGGACAGGATTAATTAATAACCTTGTAGTAAAGGCGGCTCCCGGGAGGAGTGATCATAATACAGTGAATTTTATGTTGAATTTGAGAGTGATTTAGTTAAGTTGAATCTAGGGTCTTAACTCTGAACAAATCAAACTAAATAGATATGAGGGTATCCAACTGTGGCTAACAAGTATTCAACGAAAGGAGAGGCATGTAATGTTGCCAAAAAGGGTAGAAAGCCTAAGGATTGGGAACATTTTAGAATCCAGCAAAGGATGACCGAGGAGTTGATTAAGAGAGAGAAAGCAGAATGAGAGTAAATGATCAAAAGGCATAGGGCAGAATTTCACCCATGTTGGGCGGGCGGCAGCGATCAGGAAGCCGACCATTTCCCGCAATCGGGGCTGGAAGGCAATTTTACGCTGATGGGCCAATTAAGGCCCGTCCAGTGTGAAATGCGAGCAGCAGTGCTCAGCGCTGCCTGTGCAGGTGGGGGGGGGGGGGAGGGGAGTGTGAGTGGGGCGAGTACGAACTTCGCGTATGCGTGCAAATGCATGCTTCATAATTTCCCTGAGGCAAAGAGCTGCCTCAGGGAGATGAAGAGGTATATAAAAAAATAAAGAAAATAAAAATGTAATGAAACATGTCCCCTCATGTGACTCTGTCACATGAGCAGGGATATGTTATTAATTAAGTTTTAAATTTTTAATTGCTTTAGGAAACTTCATTCTGCCCATGGGCGAGGTTTCCTAAAAAGTGCAATGGCCGCTTGGCCTTTTCGCCTGCCTGCCAACCATAAGGTTGGACGGGCAGCAAAAAATTCAAGTTAATTGATAATTTAATGACCTGAATAGGCCTTTTAATTGTCGATGAGCGTGCTGCCGACTCCAGCGAACGTCCGCTGTCCGAAATATTACGTGAGTGCGCGATTACGTCAGGACGCTTGCCTGACTTCATTGCGCGTCATTTTACGTTTGGTTGGGTCGGGCGCACACCCATCCGCCGAGCTAAAAATTTTGCCCATAAAAACAGGTTGCAAAAGCTTCTATAAGAACAGATTCAGTGAAAGTAAACTCCCATCCTTTAGAGGCGGAGAAATGAGAAATTATAACGGTGAAATAAGGAAATAACAGAGGCATTAAACAAATATTCTGTATTTGTTTTCATGGTAGAAGGCACAGAAAACATTCTGGGAATAATGGGGAGCTAAGGATCGCACGAGAATGAGTGAAAAACAGTATTGGACAAATCAATGACAAATCCCCTGGATTTGATGGCCTACATCCTAGAGTTTTAAAAGAGGCAGCTACAGAGATGGTGGATGTATGGCTTTTGATCTTCTAGAATTCCCTAGATTCTCTAAACGTCCATGGGGATTGGGAGGTGGCAAACATAATCCTGCCATTCCAGAAAGGAGGGGGGGAAAACAAGGAACCATAGGCCAGTTTGCCTGACATCAGCAGGGAAAACTCTAGAATCTATTCTTAGGAACGTGATCTAACAGGGCACTTAGAAAATCAGAATTTGAATGAACAGAGTGAGTATGGATTTATGAAAGGGAAATCATATTTGACAAATCTGATAGAGCTTTTTGAGATTGTAACAGGCAGGGTAGATAAAGGGGAACCAGTAGATGTAGTGTATCTTAATTTTCAAACAATATTTGGTAAGGTGCCATACAATAGGTTATTACACAAAATTAGGACTCATGGGATTGGGAGTAATGTTTTAGTATGGATTGAGAATGGGTTAACGGACAGAAACAGGAAGTAGGAATTGAACTAAAACCTTGTTAGTCTTTCCACCCCACCCCCACTAGAGCTGTACTTTGAATATCCTGTCTTCCATTCTTAATTAGCACTTTTCTCAGACAAATGTCACCACCTTCGACACCTCTTTGACCCTTTTGTCTGTGACATCTTTTGATTATCTGCTCATCTCCACAATCACCACACCCTCAATGTGTCTCTCCCCACATCCCCCCCCCCCCACCCCCACCCCCCCACCCACCTTAAACCAATTTATATTTCTCCCTTCTTCTAACTATGCTTCAGTTCTGCCGAAGGGCCATGAAGGCTCGAAACGTTGACTGATTTCTTCTCCGCCGATGCTGCCAGACCTGCTGAGTTTCTCCAAGTAATTCTGTTTTTGAGTAGGAATTGAAGGTTCATTTTCAGTTTGGCAGGCTGTAACTTGTGGGGTACCACAAGGAGAGTCTCACGTATTTGAAACTGAGATTAATGACTTGATAAAGGGACTAAATGTAATGTGTCCAGGTTTGCTGACAGTATAAAATTAGGTAGGAAAGTAAGTTGTCAGGAGAAATCAAGGAGGTTGCAAAAGGATATAGAGAGGTTAAGTGAGTGGACAAGAATGTGACAGGTAGAATATAATGTGTAAAAGTTGAAGTTTTCTATTTTTTATATCAAAATGGATAAGCAGAATATTTTTTAATTGGTGAGAGACTGGGAAATGTTATTCAGAGGGACCTGGATGTCTTTGTACACGAATCACAGGAAGTTAACATGCAGGTACAGCAAGCACTTGGAAAGCAAATGTTAGCCTTTTTTTTAAACAAAAGGATTGGGGCACGGGAACATCACTATCTTGCAAGTTCTCCTACAAGCCATATCATCCTGACTTGGAAATATATCGCTGTTCATTCACTGTCACTGGGTCAAAAACCTGGCACTCCCACCCAAACAGCACTGTGGGTGTACTTGCACCTTAAGGATTGCAGTGGTTCAAGAAGGTGGCTCGCTACCAGTTAGGGATGAGCAATAAATGCTGGCCTTGTCAGTGATGTTCACATCCCATGAACAAATGAAAAAGGAGTAAAGAAGTCTTACTGTAATTACATATGACCTTGGTGAAACCACACATGAAGGTCTCCTTACCCAAGGAAGAATGGAGCACAATGATGATTCACCAGAGCACATGAGAGTGCGAGAAACAAACATCAAGAGAATTGGAGAAAGTGACATTATAGTAATGGAGGAGGAGACGGGAGGGTAAGTATAAAGATAAAAGTTTAATTTATCTTACTTCTAACATAAAGAGAATCTGAGAGCTTGGAAAAAATGGAGTATGTACAGAAAAAGTATATGCAGGGAGTTTAGTGAAGAAGGCAAATGAGCCGAGGGTACAGAGGGAGTTTATAGAACCATAGAAAGGCTACGGTGCAGAAAGAGGCCATTCAGCCTATCGTGTCTGCACCAGCCATGAAAGAGAAAATAAAAGCCTTTCTTGTCTACCCCATCTAGGTCCCTCTTAATTTTGTACACCTCAATTAGGTCACCCTTCAGCCTCCTCTGTTCTAAGGAAAACAACCCCAGCCTATCCAATCTTTCTTCATAGCTGCAATTTCAAGCCCTGGCAACATTCTTGTAAATCTCCTCAGTGCTCTCACCAGAGCAATTACGTCCTTCCTGTAATGTCAGGACCAGAACTGTACACAAAACTCCAGCTTTGGCCTAACCAGCGTTTTATGCAGTTCCAGCATTACATCCCTGCTTTTATTCAATACCTCATCCAACAAAGGAAAGCATTCCATATGATTTCTTTACCACCTTATCCACCTGTCCTGTCATTGTCAGGGACCTGTGAACATGCACTCCAAGGTCTCTCACTTCCTCAGCCCCTCTCAATATCCTCCCATTTATTGAGTGTTCCCTTACTTTGTTTGCCCACTCCAAATGTATTACCTCGCACTTCTCTGGATTGAATTACATTTTCCACTTTTCCACCCACTCGACCAAACCATTGATGTAATTCTGGAGACAACTGCTATCCTCTTCACTATCAACCATGTCATTTGCAAATTTCCCAATCATGCCTCCCACACTTAAGCCCAAATCATTAATATATATGATAAACAGCAAGGGGTCCGACACTGAGCTTTGTGGAATGCCACTGGAAACCGCTTTTCACTCCCAAAAACATCCATTGGCCATTACCCCTTGTTTCCTGTCACTGAGCCAATTTTGGATCTAACTCATTACCTTCCTCTGTATCCCATGGGTTGCCATGTGGGACCTTTTGAAATGCCTTACTATAATCCATGTGGACAACATCCACTACACTACCCCCATCAATCCTCCTTGTAAATTCCTCAACAAACTCTATGAAGTTAGTAAGACACGATCTTCCCCTAATAAAACCATGCTGACTATCCCTGATCAACCCGTGCCTTTCTAAGTGGCAGTTTATCCTGTCTCTCTGAACTGATTCCAATAACTTGCCCACTACTAAAGTCAGCCTGACTAGCCTATAATTTTCTGGCCTATCCCTCACACCCTTTTTAAATATTGGTACAGCATTTGCAGACCTCCAATCCTCTGGTACCTTGCCTGTGTCTAGTGAGGATTGGAAATTGATCCTCAGGAGTATCCACTATTTCCTCCCTGGCTTTCTTTAACAGCCCGGGATACAATCCATCAAGCCCTGGTATATTATCCACCTTCAAGGATGCCAGTCCCTCCAGTACTTACTCTCTCAATATGCTTATTGTATCTAATATTTCGCATTCTTCCTCTTTAACTGGAATGTCTGCATCATCCCTCTCCTAGTGAAGACAGAGACAAAGTACTCATTGAGAACCCAGCCCACATCTTCAGCTTCAACACTGATAGGCCTTACATTTTCCTTAGTTACCCTCTCGCTCTTAATGTACTGGTAAAACATCTTTGGGTTTTCTTTGATTTTACCTCCCAATACTTTTTCGTATCCTTTCTTTGCTTTCCTAATTTCTTTTTTTACTTCACTCCCCCTTTTATACTCCTTTAGGCTTTCTACAATATTAAGCTTTTTGTGACTGTCATAAGCTTTCTTTTTCTGCTTTATCTTACTCTTTATGCTTCTGGATAACCAGGGGGGTCTAGGTTTGGCAGTACCACCCTTTTTCTTGTTGGGCCATGTCTACACTGTGCCCGTAGAACCTTGCTTTTGAATACCTCCCACTGATTGACATTGTTTTCCCTTCTAGTTGCTGTATCCTGTTCATTTCGCCAGTTCACCTCTCAGCTTTGTAAAGTTTGTCTTCCCCCAATTTAGAACTTTCACTCCTGTTCTATCTTTGTCTTTTTCCAAAACGATGCTAAATCTAACTGTACTATGGTCACTATCTCCAAAATGGTCCCCCCACTGTTACTTTATCCACTTGCCCTCTTCATTTCCCAAGACTAAATCTAGAATTGTGCCCCCCCCATAGCCCCCACTCTCGTTGGGCTTGTTACATGCTGACTAAAAAAGTTCTCTTGAATGCAGTTCAAGAATTTTGTGCTCTCAGTGCCCTTCACACTGTTTGTATCCCAATTGATATTAGGGCAGTTGAAGTCCCCAATTATTACTGCCCTTAGTTTTTGCACTCAGAAATCTGTCTACATATTCGCTCTTCTAATTCCCTTCCACTATTTGGGGGTCTATAGTACACTCCTAGCAGTGTGGCTGCCCTTTTTTATTTCTGAGCTCAACCCATATGGCCTCATTTGGTGCTTCATTTAGTATACCATCTCTTCTCATAGCTGTAATTGATTCTATAACCAATAATGCTACATCCCCACCTTTTAAACCACCTCTCTATCCTGCCTGAAAACTCTATATCCAGGGATGTTAAGCTACCATTTTTGCCCCTCTTTAAGCCAAGTTTCCATTATAGCAATGATATCATGCTGCCATGTATCTATCTGTGCCCTCAGCTCATCGGCTTTATTTGCTATACTCCTTGAATTTATGTACAACTTTTACAACTTATACAACTTTTGAAACTGCCAAATTCCTGTGTTGTACACTTTTTAACCTGTACTTTTTCTGTCATTCAGAGTCACTCATGATTTCTCTATCTCCATTCCCTGGCCTGAATTTGCCCTCAGGTTCCCAGCCCTCTGCCAATCTAGTTTAAACTGCCCCCAACAGCACTAGCAAATCTCCCTCCAAGGATATTCTTCCTGGTCCTGTTCAGGTGTAAACCGTCTAGCTTGTGCAAGTCCCACCTTCCCCAGAACCAGTCCCAATGCCTCAAAAACCTGATGCCCTCCCTCCTACACCAACTTTCCAGGCACGTATTCAATCGCTCTATTCTTCTATTTCTATACTCACTTGCATGTGGAACTGGGAGTGGGACTGATGTCACAGACTGCTTAAAGAAAGGCAGGAATGGCAGCACAACATTCTAGTTACAGGGTTTTCAAATTGGATAGGGGGATAATAAAGGGAGGGGGTTGTTGGGCAGTGTCGCAATATCAGTTAAAGAAACAATTACAGCTCTAACGAGTGATGATATACTAGAAGGATCATCAAATGAGGTCATGTGTGTTCAACTTAGGAACGAAAAGGGAGAAATCATACCGATGAGAGAGTACTATATATCCCCAAACAATCAGAGGGTGTTAGAAAAGTAATTATGTAGACAAATTTCGGAGATGTGCAAAAACATTAAGGCAGTAATAGTTTAGGCAATTTCAACTAGCTTAATATTAACTGGGATAGAATCAAAGTAAGACATATATATTGTGTAAAATTCTTTAATGCATTCAGTAGAACTTTCTTAGCCAATACATAGCAAACCCAACAAGAGAAGGTACGGTTCTGGACTTACTTTTAAGGAATGAAGCTGGAGCAGTGGAAGAGGTATCAATGGGAGAGTGTTTGAGTGATAGTGATCAATTCAGTTAGATTTAGCATAACTAGGGAAAAGGACAAAGATAGACTAGGGGTAAAAATTCCCAATTGTCGAAAAGCCAATTTTATTAAGCTGAGTTGTGATTTAGCAAAAGTGAACTGGAAACAGCTATTTGAAGGTAAATCAATGTCAAAGAAGTGGGAGGCATTCAGGAATGAGATAGTGAGAGTTCAGAGGAAATATGTTCCTACAAAGAAAAAGGGTGCGACTCCCAAATCTAGAGTCTCCTGGATGTCAATAAGTATATAGAGTAAGATGTGGCAAAACAATGGAAGCTGATGTCAGATGCCGAGGGCAGGATTTTCCCGTCCTGAAACCGGCCAGAATGGAGGTGGGAGAGCAAAGAAAATGGCACCAGCTGCCTGTCTGATGGTCTTCTGCCTCCATTCCTGACTCTGACAATTTTCCTGAGAATGGATGGGAGAGAAGAGCAGGATTGGTGGGATACGGAAAAGTGAAGTTGCCTGGCTCATTTACTGGGTGGCTTGAGGTCAATAGGGTGCTTATTAGGATCTCACCTTCTAACCTCTCAAGATTTTCATGGGGGGTGTGGGCAGCTGTTTGGAGCTCTCTGAAGCTGACTAGCTACAATCTGGCAGGAACAGGGTGGCAACAGTAAATAAAACTATTTCAATGTGAAAAAGTGAAAGTTTGGACAAAGAAGTACTGTGCAGCAATAAAATTTTAGTAACCAGCATTTCCTTACTTTATCCCAAGTCCCAGTTCTTCATTTGCCCTGGCCAATTTGAACATGAAGATCCTCTCATATTTTATGACCACGCAGAGATGCCAGCCACAGCAATAGCTATCAATTCAGGCTAGAATGTGGCCCACTTCCCTGTTGTCCTGCCTCCATTTGTGCGCTCCCCCCCCCAACCATCCCCCACCCACCCCACAAACCACAATCCAAAGTCATTAAGATGCCAAACCCCTGAAAATCGCACTTCATGGCATGCTGGACCCAGAATTGAACCCGCTCCCCAGTTCCCACCTCCAACAGGAAAATGCAGCCCTGAGAATTCAATACTGTAGAAAGCCTAGAGGAATTATAGAAAGTGCATAGGATGAAATTGAAAAAGAAATTATAGAAAGCAAAGAGAGAGCACAAAAAAAATGCCAAGTAAAACCCTAAGATATTTTATAAATACATAAAGAGCAAGAGAATAAATAAGGAAAGAATAGGGTCTATTCAAGGCCAAAAGGTAACCTGTGTGTTCAGGTGAAAGACATCAATCATGGGGCAGAATCTTCTGCCTGTCAGGCGGGCAGGTTGGGAGTGGGCGAGCGCGATCGATCGGCTGTGCGCCGCCATTTTACGTGGGTGGGCCAATTAAGGCCCGCCCAACATGATGCGCGCTTGGTAGCGCTCATGCTACCTGTGTGGATGGGGGAGGAGGGAGAGTCGGGGCCTGTGGTCTTTCTCACATGCGTGCAAAAGAGTGCAGAAATCTCCCTGAGGCAAAGAGCTGCCTCAGAGAGATAAATTTCAGTTTCAAAGTTTGAAAAAAAGGAAGTGAAAAATCATTTACACATGTCCCCTCATGTGACATGTTTATGAAATATTTTAAAAATATTTATTAATTTAATAAACCCTTCATGAAAGCTCTTCCCGCCCGTGGGTGAGGTTTCATGAAAAATATGAAGGCCGCCTGGGCTCTTCGTCTGCCTGCCAACTTTAGCAGGTTAGTCAGCTTAACCTCGGTGATGGGTAAAGTATTGGAGAAAAATTTTGAGAAACAGCAGTAATCATCATTTAGAAAAGACTCAGACTAATCAACGACAGTCAGCATGGATTTACATACAAATTAGGAGCAGGAATAGACCATTCGGCCCCTCAAGTCTGCCCCACCCTTCAATAAGATGATTGTGGCCTCAGTTCTACTTTGTTTCTTACGCCCATAACCCTTTGACTCCCTTATCAATCAAGAATCTATCTAATTAAACCTTAAAAATATTCAATGACCCTGCCTCTAGTACTCTCTGGGGAAGAGGATTTCACAGACTCATGGCCCTCTGAGAGAAAAAAAAATCCTCCTCAATTTCATCTTAATTGAGAGACCCCTTATTTTGAAATGGTGTCCCCTAGATATAGTCTCCTGCTAAAAAGGGAAAGATCCTTTTAGCATCCACCTTGTCAAGTCACCTCAGGATCTTAAATCTTTCAATAAGATCGCCTCTCATTCTTCTAAACTCCAATGGATAAAGGCCCAACTTCTCCTCAAATGATAACTCCTTCATTCCAGGGATCAGTTGAGTGAACCTTCTCTGAACTTCTTCTAATTCAATTATGTCCTTTCTTAAATAAGGGGACAAAATCTGTACACAGTACTCTAGATGTGGTTTCACCAATACCCTATACAACTGTAGCAAAACATTCTTGCTTTTATATTCCATTCCCTTTGCAACAAATGACAACATTCCATTTACCTTCCTAATCACTTGCTGTACCTGCATACTAACTTCTTGTGATTCATGTACCAGGACACCCAGGTCCCTCTGTACCTCAGAGTTCTGCCATCTCTCCCTATTTAAATAACATGCTGCTTTTTTATTCTTCCTGGCAAAGTGGACAGGTTCATATTTTCCCACATCTGCCAAATTTTTGCCCACTCACTTAACCTATCTATATCCGTTTGTAGATTCTCTGTCCTCTTCACAACTTACTTTCCTATCTATCTTTGTGTCATCAGCAAATTAAGTAACCACACATTTGATCCCATCATCCAAGTCATTAATAAATATTGTAAATAGTTGAGGCCCCCACACTGATCCTTGTGGCACTCCATTCGTTACATTTTGCCAACCTGAAAATGACCAATTTATGCTTACTCTGTTTCCTGTTAGTATACCAATCCTCTACCCATCCTAATATGTTTCCCCCTACACCATGAGCTATTATTTTGCATAATAACCTTTGATGTGGCACCTTGTCAAATGTCTTCTGGAAATCTATGTACTCCACATCCACAGGTTCCCCTTTATCCACTTTGCTTGTTACTTGCTCAAAGAACTCTAATTAATTAGTCAAACACTATTTCCCTTTAGCAAAACCATGTTGACTCCGCCTGATTACATTGAGATTTTCTAAGTGTCCCACTAGAACCTCCTTAATAATAGATTCCAACATTTTCCCTATGACATATTAAGCTAACTGGCCTGTAGTTTCCTGCTTTCTATCTCCCTCTTATCTTGAATAGAGGGGTTACATTTGCAATTTTCCAATTGGATGGGACCTTTCCAGGATATAGGGAATTTTGGAAAATTAAAATCAATGCATCTACAATCTCAGCAGCTACCTCTTTTAAGACCCTAGGATGAAGTCCATCAGAACCTGGGGAACTATCAGCTTTTAGTTCTAATAATTTTCTCAGTACACTTGCCCTCATGATTATAATTCTTTTAAGGTCCCCTCTCCCTTTTACTTCTTGATGCACACTTATTTCTGGGATGTTATTTATATCCACGATAGTGAAGACAGATGCAAAATATCTGTTCAATTTATCCACCATTATCTTATTTTCCATTATTAATTCCCCAGATGCTTGCTAAGGGAAAGTCATGTTTGACTAAATTGATTCAATTTTTTGAGGTGATATCAAGGAGGCTTCATGAGGGTAGTGCATTTGAACCAGTCCACATGCATTTTAACAAGGCTTTTGACAAGGTCCCACGTGACAGATGGGTCAGAAAAGTATAAGCCCATGGGATCCAAGAGAAAGTAGCTAGTTGGGCCCAAAGTTGGCTCAGTGGCAGGAAACAATTGGTAATTGTCAACAGGCGTTTTTGTGACTGGAAGGCTGATTCCAATAGTGTTCTGCAGGGTTCACCATAGGTTCCTTGCTTTTTGTAATTTATTACACTTAAATGTAGGGGTCAAGATTAAGATGTTTGCAGATGATTTTTGAATCAGCCATGTTTTTAATTTCAAAGAAGAAAGCTGTAGACTGCAGGAATCTATCAATGGATTGGTCAAGTGGCCGAAAAGTGGCAAAATGAATTCAATCTGGAGAAGAATGAGGAATGACATTTGGAAAGGGTAAGAAAAGGCAAGGGAAAGCACAATAAATAGTAGGTTACTGAGAAGTGTAAAGGAACAGAGAGACCTTAGAGTGCACGTCCACACATCCCTGAAGGTAGCAGGACAGGTTGATAAGACCATTAAGAAGGGAAGCCTTCCTTTATTAGCCGAGGCATAGAATGTAAGAGCAGGGATGTGTTGCTAAAGCTATATAAATTTCTAGTTAGATGAAAGCTAAAGTACTGTGTATGGTTCTGATCACAGCATTACAGGGAAGAACGTGATCACCTTAAAGAGGGTACAGAGAAGGTTTACAAGAATGTTGCCGGGAATGGAGAATTTTAACTATGGGGAAAGATTGGATAAACTTGGATTGTGTTATTTGGAACAGTGATGACGGGGGGAAGGTTTTATTGAGGTGTGCAATATTATGAGGGGGCTAGAGTGGGTGGGAAGCACCTATTTCTCTTAGCAAAGAGGTTAATAATGAGGGGGCATAGATTTAAAGTAATTGCCAGAAGGATTAGAGGGGAGTTGAGGAGAATTTATTTTTCATCCAGAAACTGAGGGTAGGGTCTGGAACTCAATGTGTGAAAGGGTGGTAGAGACAGAAAGTCTCATTGCATTCAGATATGCACATGAAGTGCCATAATCTACAAGGCTATGGGCCAAGAACAGACGAGTGGGATTGGGTCGGATAGCTTTTTTCAGCTGGCAAACACTTGATGGGCCAAAATGGCTTCTTCTTGTTCCATAAATTTATATTATTCTACAATCCTGGGATGAGGAGATTGTCCTATGAGGAGAGATTGAGTACACCAGGCCTATAATCCCTGTAGTTTCAAAGAATGAGAGGTGCTCCATGCAGAGGTTTGCTAGGTCTACTATAGATTTCAATGTAGAGATTTTTTTCATGAAATATAGGTATATTTTGGCCTGTGTTTATTATGCATAGAGACTAGATGTGCATGCATAAAATCATAAAAGTGAAGTTTACAAGTTTATGATGGGTTTGGATAAGGTGGAAAGGGGATAAACTGTTCCTGTTAGTTGATAGTACAAGGACTGGTGGACACAGATTTAAGGTTTTGGGCAAGAGACTCAAGGGGAATGTGAGGAGAAACTTTTTTAAGCATTGAGTGGTAATGATCTGGAACTCACTGCCCACAATGGTGGTGGAAGCAGAAGCAATCAATGATTTCAAAAATTGGATGAGCACTTGAAATAAACCTGCAGGGCTACGGGGATCGAGTGGGGGAGTGGGACTGACTGGATTGCTCTGTGGAGAGCCGGTATGGACTCGATGGGCCAAATGGCCTCCTTCTGTGCTGCAAATGGCCTCCTCCTGGGACAATGGGTTCATTTACATAAAACCTTGAAAATGGGAGCGCAGGAAAGAAAAGTCATATAAAATAGATTGTGGGGTTTTATAAATAAGGGCATAGGATACAAAAATCAATAAGTAATAATAAATTTATACTAAACGTAAGTTAGGCCATAGTTTGAGTTCTGCATAAGGCAGAAACTATTGCATCTTTTAAAAGAAAAATTGGATAATTATTTTGAAGCAGAGAAAGATATAAGGTTAGTGGAAAGAATAGGGCAATGGGATTAATTTTTGATTACTCCAAAGAGCTGATACATACATAATGGGCCAAATGCTCTCCTTCTGTGCTGTAAATTTCTTTTACTCTATTAAAGCCCTCCTCCTCACAAATGGAAAGTTCTGATGTCAATTACTCACTCAATCTAATGGTTTTGCTAAGTATGGGAGGAACTTATAACTAGGTTTAGGAGGTTCAAATTATAAACCGTATTGAACTCTAAATCTGACACAATGATTGAGAAGCCAGCAATATAATTCCTCGAGGGCTATGCTTATTGTTTCTTTGGTTTGTACTGTGCTACGTTTATTGTAAAATGTCATGATGAAATTCGTATGAACTTTACCCATGTCTTCTTAGAATATCAATTTCAAAATTTTGTTCTGTATTGATCAGTAAGCACAGAGAGCAGCTCTGGTTTATGAAATACATGGCATCTAGTAGCATCTTGGACTTAAAGTGTGACAGTAATGTCACTGTAAGATATTGACCCAACATTGGTTTGTTGGTGACACTGAAGTTTGGCTTATGCTGGCAATTGGCAGCATCTAGGCTGAGACCTAATCAGGACATGTACCACTACCTGGCAGAACAAATGCTTAAAGAGAACCCCTGCACCTAAGCGACTGAACAGCTGGACATCTGAACTGATATGTTTTTTTTTAAAAAAGCAGGAAACAAAACTGCAATCTGTTAATGCATATTCAACAAGGCCCCAAGCAGATCCCTACAATATGTAATAATCAAGTTAGCAAAATAGTTTGCAATTGTATTCAATATTAAAGCTAAAGTAATACTGCCAGCACAGACTCAATGAGGTAAAAGTAACTGTGATTACAAAACTTAACATAAAACCATAGGATAGAGAGGTAATAAGCATAAATCAGTCCTACAAATATTGTGCCTACAAATCCACAGGTATGTAAACCACTACAAGATTCTGGAAGAAAATAGATAAATATTCCTACCTGTGATCATAACTAGAGCTGCTAGGCATGCAAAAGCTGAGACATCAAAGTTAAGGCTTTGTAAATTTGTAGAGAATTCCTTGATTGTGTCAAGCCATTCACCAAATCCACGAAGGCACTGAAGTCGATGCAAGACAAGCCCATTACAGAATACAAACTTATCCTCTGCTGGAGCGGATCTGTAAATAATTGTTAAAATTATAGTTAAATGAACTGTAACATTATAATCCTACCATTGCCTTTGCAAAATATGATCAGCAGTATTCTACATTTTACAGGAGATCTAAAATTATTAACTTACAATCGTCCAAGAAAGCTTTAATACAATTATTATTTGGCAACAACACTTTGATATATATTCATTGTATGCAGTACCTATGGCAGAATACATGGTACAGAGTGATAGCAAGTAGCCCTAGATTCCAATTCTAGACAGCAACAATGCTGTTGGACTGCACTGTTGCACATGCTCTGATTCAATGTCTAGTATGTTTTAGATGTATATCATAGATTGTATTTTAGAAAATTTGGCACACTGATTGTTGAAGGGGGAGACGGTGGGATAGTGGTATTGTTACTGGATTAATATTCCAGAGACCCAAGCTTGGGGGACCTGGGTTCGAATCCCACCACGGCAGATGGTGAAATTTGAATTAAATAAAAATCTGAAATTAAAAGTCCATGAAGCCATTGTCAATTGTTGTAAAAACCCATCTGGTTCACTAATGTCCTTTAGGTCTGGCCTACATGTGACTCCAGACCCACAGCAATGTGGTTGACTCTTAAATGCCCTCTGAACAAGGGCTGTTAGGGATGGGCAATAAATGCTGGCCGAGCCAGCGATGCCCACACCCCATGAATGAATAAAAAAAAACGATTTGGTTACATTCCAAATATCTTAGTCAATTATTCGGTAACATGTTTACTTCGTCATTATTTCACTTTGCCTATCTTCAATGATAAGCATATTTTCTTTGTCAGCTGGTATCATCTCAAGCTGATGTTCATTCGAACAAGCAGCAAAAGTGAGAAGAAAACAGTAACTGTATAATGAACACAAACATCTGTTAAACATTACATACGAAAAGAAAAGATATAAAGAAAATTTTTAAAGATGGGCAATTTGAAATAATGAAGGGAAAAACTGGTAACGTACAAGGTCAGTCAGCATCCAGAAGTGATTAGAAACATTCAACTTTCAACGTTCTGATGAAAAGTTACATTGAAAATGTTAATTATAGCCAGGAATATCCATAACTTTACTGGAAGTGTGGTGGAGCCTCGTTTGGGCGTGAATGGGGTTACTGTTACAATTCCAGTAGAAGAAAAATAGCAAAGCAGGAATAGCCCAGAGGAAATTCCTGATCTATCCTTTATTCTCCTTTGCATGGTGAATGGCTTCCTGTGCATTTCAAGCATTTCAAACATTTTTCTGGATTCTACTCCCCCGCCTCCCAAAATCAAATTCAATTCCTTTCAAGGTTACCTGTAATTGATTATAGCTATATTTTTATAATAGCAATACTCTGCATTGTACAGGAAGGGTTTTTTACAGAAGGTGAGTGCTATAATCTCATTTTATAAACAGTGCACTGCCATCTAAACTAGATGACAATGTGCAAAATCTCTTCAAAGTATAAATTTCTAGTTGTTCACTTCTTTAAAAATAGGAATTTTTTTCTATAAAGTACTTTTTGTACTTTATAGTATGTGACCTATGTATAGACTTTGAATTTGGTACAATTTTTTTCGGGAACTAAGAAATTTACCTGTGGGAGAGTCTCAGTACAAAGAGTTCAAGGAAGGCAGATTCGATAAGCAAAGTCTGATCTTCCTTAGGGAGATCACTAAATCCTGGTATCTTTTCGGCCCAGCTCTGTGTGATCTCCATAGATGTGGCAAGGAGACCATAGAACTGATGAACATACTCAGCATCGGTTCCAGATGTGGGCTGTTCAGCAGCACAGAACTGCAAGGGAAAAAAAGCAATATGTCAGTGAAGGTCAATTACACAAATTACATTTTCCAATTCACACAATAGAAGGAGGAAATAAAGATGTTCAGGGCCTTCTGAAAAGAATGATCATTGACTACAAAAAGATATGTGCTAAAAACTTTGCATGTTGTTTATGAAAAATTTTCCTATATTGATCGTCAGATTTTTGCCATATATTATGTTTCAATTTTAGGGCATGTCTTAAGAATTAGTTATGTTTTGCAGGTCATTTCATAATTGATAGCATACCGAAAAGTACTTTATAGAAAAAAATTCCTATTACTAGTAATATTCTGCAGTCTTGCTCATTCTACAAACAATCTCCAGTCATAAGTGAGAATTATTTATATTTGTCCAATATACAGCAGATATTAATACTTGACAAAGGCTCATCTATGTTGTTCAACAAGCATTTTAAAACAAATTAATTGAACCATGGTCAAATGAATCTTAGGTATTCCTCTGAAATGATAATCTTTAAGCATATGCAACTAATTCAATAGCTATGGTTTTGAGAAAATGTTATTCCGTTCTGCATTATTGAAATTAGCACATTGCCTTTAACTATAATATTCCGCAAACCATTTCTTCATATGCCATCTTCGGTTTTGACCAAAGACTGTTATGAAGCATGAATACTAGTGAAATTGTAAGGTAATTGTGATTTCAACAGAAATGTTTGCCATGAGATCAGCATTATACATCAAGCCAATTAAGAACTGCATTGAAATGATTTTGACTTTGCTTTTGGAGTCCAAAAAAAATTCCAATGTTTGAAAAAAAGTGACTCAAAGCTGGTTTGCTGCTGTATTAATGGTGGGTTGCACTGTTAGCCTAAAAATGAAATATGTTGCTTGTAAATTCAAATTACTGGAATAATTTCCTCACTATACAGATAAGTTAACATCTTAAAGTATATCATTTTGACTTCTGTTTTTTGTGTAAGAGGTGTAAGGGAGGGGTAGCACCTCTCACAGGCAGGCTTACCACACTCTTTGGAGTGGCTCATCCTGTATTGGTCCTTACCTTCACCCACCTCTCAAAAGTACATAATAATGCAATGGTGAACACCCAAGTAAATAATTTGCTTTTTAAAAAAATTCTGCAAACATCAAATGAGGAAAATGCCATGGCTTCCCATGAGAGAAAAAGGCAGGAATGATAGCAGCCCCTGGATGTGTTTGCAGGAAATCCAATTGTTAAAAACCTTGTGGGGATCAGCAAGATAATTCTTATCAGTCATCTGATACTGGAGCTCCTTTGATAACATCTTGATTGAAAAAAGATATAGCCAGACTATTGCTAACGGGTTAAGCTATGGAGCTCCTGCTGAATAGAGAAAATGTTTGTTGTAACCCAAGTTTTCTTTTTTCATAATTTAGAATGAAGTTTCTTTTTATTTACACAGCTCTTTTAACTAAGAAATCTTGGAATGACCACTTAGATTTGTTTCTCCATTGGATATATTACAGAACTGCTACTTTCTAATTAAAAGTAGAATACACATTGCTATCAGGCATCATCATGTTTACCACCAGGTTTCTAAAGATTGATTATTTTAAAAAAAATAAACCATATTTCTTCAATTGGTTGTTTCTGAGTCAATGCTGTGGGGTACATTACAGTAATCGAGATCAAAAATATGATTTTCAGATTTTCAGAAAGATTATAGAAAAATAATACCAAGAATATGTTCTGAAACCATAAATAATTAAAAATTTGATTAAAGGTTTGTCACCTTAGTACTTACAATCACAAAATAAAACAATTACTTAAGTAGCTGTGATATAATGATCAGCTCAGAGTATACATCATTTCATGGTAGCAGCTATTGTTGCTGCTGGTGTTAAGATGCTTTCTACTTCTTGCACTGTCTTTACATCTATGTGGGCTCTTACTTACCTGGGTGTAATTGTGGCTGCTGGGAGTGGAGTCTACGAGTGCCCGCACAAGAGCATTCATCATACTGATTGGGGGTGAGGGTGGGGATGGTTCCTGGAGAGGGCTCTTTGGTTTGGAGGGAAGACGACCCCTTCTCCCTTTTAAACTATCTGTACGGACCACTGGAGAAAGAGGCACAGAGAGAGGGAGAGAAGGAAATTTTTTTTAAAGTTTCATATGCAATTACAGACCTGTAAGAAAGTGAACCAATCGAGTTAAAATTAAAAAACCTTCAAACTTCTGGGCTACAGTGCAAATTTTCATCAATTGACAGATTATTTAGAACGTGTTAAAATTGTGCTTGTAACACTGCTATATTGTGTAAAATAAAAAAAAAACTTTCCAGATCTAGAGGTTTATAATTTGAGAAAACATTAAAGCCACATTTCGATTAGTATTATTGTGGCTTTGTTTTTTGTTGTTTGGGTTTCCTGTTCGGTTCATTCAGAGGAGTCTATTACCCCACTATCCTGCCAGATATTTACAACATGCTTTTGAAGATTGTGAAAAAAAAAACCTATAAACAGGAAATGCAGACAGCCGACTGAATTTAGAAGGTATGGTTAATTATAGCATTTACATTAGCAACACACTGCTTTATCCCGCTCTTAATCTAAACGGTGACAAGTCCTAATCACAGCCAAGCAAAATCATCGCCAACTGTACAATCATTTTTAAAACCTGGGTCTCGTGAAAGCTGGAGGGGAGGATGGATTAGAGTGATCTGGGGTGCTGCTGTTGCACCAAGACAGCTACCAGCTCTCACCTTCTTTAACCATGCCCACGCTGAGGCATTTCTGGAACCTGCAGTATTGGCAGCGATTGCGCCGCCTCTTATCCACGGGACAGTTCTTGTTCGCCAGACAAACGTATTTTGCATTCTTCTGCACCGTCCTCTGCGAAGAACAAATATTATTACAGGATGTTTTCTTGTCGAAAAAAAAATAGGAGCTGACAAAGCAGACTCTAATTACAATATGAAATGCGCCAACGCCACTCCGATAATTAGATAAAATTAATTTCCTAACACGTTAGCCTGCAGGAAAAACAATTTTACTGGTGTTAGCTCCTGACAATGAGAATCAGCCAGATCCGTGCCGGAGAAACTCTCAAGAGACAGGCAGCTTTAAATGATGAAATTATTTCTGAAATTACCGGGTCATCACATGATACCTTTGGGTATAATATCCCTCCCTCTTAATATACCTCCGGGGATCGTTTTCCACTTGGCTTATTCCCGCGGTGATTACTGACCTTATTAAAAGAAATTTAAAATGATTTGGGGGAGCGTTTCTTTAACCAACATTGGTTTAAAAATAAAAACCCTAGCTTGGATTTCGCTAATCAAGACTGATCAGTACAATTTAAATCACATTCGGAGTTGGAGTTTAATTAAATACTATACATCTTGATAAAAAATGATATAGCTAGGCTATTGCTAACGGGTTAACTGTACAGAAGTCAAACGTGCTTTTTGGTAGAGGGCTGATCATGGTTTATTCTTCAGGAATGGGAAGGAATGGAAACCCTCTGGCGCGCTCGCTTACACCGGGTTCTTTAGCAGTTTGGAAAAGTTTGGTAAATCATTACGTTTACAAGGCGACAACAAAGAAAAACTATTATTATAATTATAGATTGGGCGGCCTTTAGAAAACGCCCCTTAAGCGGTGTAGTTAAAATGACTCATTAAGCTAATTACTAGTAACAATGAAACGTTTTGTAGCATTTTGTCTGTTCACTTTTGTAAATGAGACTGGCCTCCTGCACCAAATAGACAGTATCGTTCCAGCCACTGTGATTGCCAATATTGAACTCTTACTCTGAAATTACACCATGCATCATTTTTTTTTTAGGCAGAACTTTTTACTATTTCTAAATTCTGGCCGCGGTAACTGCAATTATCAAGATTAAGACATCATTTTAAACTGCTATTCAGTGTCCAGGGCTTCCTACATGCTATAATGGAGCAGGAGGCAATTTTCCACAAAAAAGCGCAGAAGCTATTTTAATAGTTTGTTTACTACTTGGGTTTTTTCTAATATTCTCAATTCAATTTCAATTAGAAATGTGTTTTAAAAATAAACTTCTTGGTAATTCCGCTTGTGATCCTTCTGATCTTTAGATACTGAAACTTTCTCAGTCCCAGTTCTGCCCCTGTCTGTCACTTTGACAATTTATAAAGCTTTTCCCGGTGAAAGTGTTGCCCTTTTGTACCCGATCGTTTGAAATGATCACCATTAAACTATTGGAGCGTATATAAAACTGCCATCCTAATGAAAACACAGAAGTGGCTTGTTTGAAACCCGGTCCCCTATTCCGTCGCTGAAGTGCTGCGTGTATCGAAGGGTTTCTCACTTTTTATTTACACTTCACTTCGGCGTGCAGCATTCCCAATGTGCTGCTGGATTGGGGTCCGGCTACTTGCAGGTTGTAATAAGATCGCACGGCTCTTTGGAACGCATTCCTTCGAAAAAACAGTCCAGGTCAGGTATATCCCCGACCACCCCAGTTTTGTTTAATTGCTGACCAAGTGAAATAAATAACGAGCTCAACTTATTTAAACTTGGGCGCATTCAAAAGGTTTTCTTGTTGAATGCTTTATTTATGTGAACATTTCCAATTCAAAAGTACCTCATTGGCTGTAAAGTGCTTGGAGATGTCCGGTGGTCGTGATCGACCCTATATAAATGTGAGTCTTCTTACACACAAGATGGTTTAGGTCTTTCCAATGTGTTGTTTACTGAGCGAATATCCCCTCCCCCAAAAAAACTTCCCTTTTCGCATAGCGTAGAGATGTCTTAGATAAAATTAAGGGGCACCGTACCTTAAAAAACCCTTTGCATCCCTCGCAGGTCCTCACCCCGTAGTGCTGACAGGCTGCATTGTCCCCGCATACGGCACACATGCCCTCCCCAGAGGAGGAGCCTCGGTTGGGGGGAGACGGCAAACTCTGGGAGCTCTGGCTGAGAGGCATCGGGTGGAATCCTAAGCCCGAACCTTTGACTAAATGCAGCGGGTACTGACGAGTGTCCATCACAGACTGTGCAGAAGTACTCTCGGTTCCCATTGGCATGTTCAAGGTGGGTTCGTAACACATGTGGCTGCTGGAGGCTGGAGAGTGTGGCGGAGACTGTTTGAAAGCAAACAGCGGAAATCTTGGTGGGGCGCTCTTCATAGGGGCATCTAAGATATGACCTGTGGCCATGCAAGTCTGGGTCACTGGGGGTAACGTGTGAGGCTCGTCCCACATGGATGTCTGTGGAGTTGTGAACTGGGGCGTGGTGGGGGTTGATGGAGGAGACTGCTTGAAGTAAATGGATGTCGATGGTATGATGTCCTCAGTTTGATGCTGGATCGATGGCTGGTAGCTGTGGTGGGGAGCATCCTCCAGTTTGATGAAGGGTCTCTGTGAGGAAGAAGAGTGCATTTGATACACGCACGATGGTTTGAACTCATAGCTGCCCGAGTAGCCAGTCTCCATGAAGGTGCTGAAACTGGGCAGGGAGGTGGTGGCTGTGATTTCAGTGCTGCCCAGGTCCATGCCAAACTTCATATAGGGAGATTCAGTATGCACAAAGTCAGAGCTGTAATCCCCACCATATGCGTAATTCTGAGCTGCAAAACTGGCACCTTGTGGTGAAGAGCTGTATTGGGTTTGCACACAGGGCATGTCTACGAAGAAACAAAAAGACAAGTTACTAAAGGTAGCAGCACTGATTTGCTATTACCTCATAGCACGATATACATTCAAACTGCTGAAGAAGGGGAAACGTTATTACATTAGAGATTACACCAACCGCAATTGTTCAGAATCCACATTCCTGTTTCTAACGCCGTCTTTTTGTCTCCTGGTTCAGTACCATCCCGTAAAAATAACTGCAATTCACTGACACATTTTACCTTTAGGGCTAAACCGTTTACTTAAGTGGTGTTTAAAAGAGGTCAGGATTCCTCTACATTAACGTCTGCACCGCCTCACTTAGTTCGTCAGTGACTTAAAAGTTACTGAGTATCTGTGATTCAGGTCGAAGACTCCACAGCAGTGTATGGCAGTGTGTGGCAGTGCTTACTTATACGTATTTCCGCGGACAATTGTATTTGTGGCATTGTACTTGCAGTGCTCGGGCGTACAGCGTTTTGTGTGAGCACCCTAGACGTTATTGTCTATCCGCTTATATCAATGGATAGATGGTGGCCAATGGGGAATGTTTCGATTCAAGAAAATCAGCGACAAACACAATTAAATTTTCTTATTAATATCCTTGCGTGTGTCTGGGATTGGAAGGTGTGGCGGAGGTAGTGGGGTGGGGGGCGTGCTGGCCATTGTATACATCATAATTAATATTATTTTTAAGTGTTATTGTTTCTTGCTAGTAAAGCACCAGGTCATTTAATAAAACCTCTGTTCGGTGACAGGCTGTAGCCTAGACAGACGGTCTCCTGTGCGAAGATTTGAAATCAAATAGAGAGGGATTTTACCTATCAACAACAGTGGTGTGACTAAGCATAGTATGAGCACTGCACTCAGTGTCTCGTAGATGAACGGATTTTTCGAAACATCAAGCGAGAAAGGGGCCACTTACATTTAGATGAAAGATAGGATCCAAAAGTATTGGTGCAAAAAAAAAGGCAATAGAACATGTTGCATTAAGACTGGGCAATTAATGAGATCAAGTTCCAGTTTCAACAATCTAAAAGGGCCCAGCAAACATCGGTACTGACTGGGAATGGATAGATTATGTTTTGAATATTATACCTAGTTATCACAAGACATGGTCGAAATTAATTGAGAGAAATAGAGGGTAGGTTTGATAACATCAGTGGGCAAACTGCTTCAAGGAGAGATGCAGACATTTGTGAGTTATGTGCATGTTTTCTGTATATTTAAGCAACTTTATCTGCATATCTATCACCTATCGAACCCTGCTGACAGGCCTGTTTCATTTCACTACACGTGAACATACAGATTTCTAGCTGCATAATCCTGTATGCAAGTGCAGTTTTCTGTTATGTACAGAAACCTGGATATAGGCAGCTTTCTCTATGTATACAGACACCTAGATATCAGCAGATTTTTACATGTATACAAACCCTGGATATAGGCAGGTTTCTACATGCATACAGACCCCTGGATATAGGCAGGTTTCTATATGCATACAGACCCCCTGGATATAGGCAGGTTTCTATATACATACAGACTCCTAGGTATAGTCAGTTTTCTATACGGATGTGGACCCCTGCATATAGGCAGGATATATGCAGGTTTCTATATGCATAAAGACTCCTTGATATAGGCAGGTTTCTATATGGATACAGATGCCTGGATATAGGCAGGTTTCTATATGGATACAGGCGCCTGGATATAGGCAGGTTTCTATATGCATAAAGACTCCTTGATATAGGCAGGTTTCTATATGCATAAAGACTCCTTGATATAGGCAGGTTTCCATATGGATACAGATGCCTGGATATAGGCAGGTTTCTATATGGATACAGGCGCCTGGATATAGGCAGGTTTCTATATGCATACAGACCCCTGGGTATAGGCAGGTTTCTATATGCATACAGACCCCTGGGTATAGCAGATTTCTATTTATTTGTCTGGATACAGGTGCCTGGATATAGGCAGGTTTCTATATGCATACAGACCCCTGGATATAGGCAGGTTTCTATATGCATACAGACCCCTGGGTATAGGCAGATTTCTATTTATATACAGATTCCTGGATATAGGCAGCTTTCTATATGCATACAGACCTCTGGATATAGACAGATTTCTATATGCATTCAGACTGCTGGATATAGGCAATATGCATACAGACCCCTGAATATAGGCTAGTTTCTATATGCATGCAGACCCCTGGATGTAGGCAGCTTTCTATATACATACCGACTCCTGGACACAAGCAGGCTTTTTTGTGGCGATTCCTATATATCCATAGGTTTCAGTATATATGGGCCCATAACCCAACCCATCTACTAATTCGCTAAATTAAGAGTGGAGAATCCAAAGCTTTGCTATCCTTTCCCATGATCTGTACCCGAGGTAAATTATGTCTGAATCATCCTCGCAGAGCAAAACGTACAAGTAGAGAATTGAAGTGGAAAACATGGTAAACAAAAGAAGGCGATAAGAGAATTTTAAAAATCCTAACAATAACTAAACAAGAGAACGAAAAAGGAAAATAACTTTCCCGTCAACACTCAGCCAGCTACAATGAAGCATCATCGGCACACCCCACCACCATCGCCCACCCTCAGCCCCCAAAACAAGGTACATGGAAAATCTCCTGATGTTGTAACGAACCTTCACGTGTATGATACACTTGTGCGTGTATTCTGTTGTTTACATACAACCATGTCGCCTCCAGTGTGTGCGGCAGTGTGTACCTGTGTGTGCTGAGGGAGGGTGATATTTGGCTCGCTGAATGTTGGCTCGGTGGGCTGCCAGGGGCTCGGCCACTGTGGATGTGTTGTCTCTGGGCTGGGTGCTCTCGGCTGTTCGCGGTGTTGACTCGGAGCTCCGGGTCGGCGGGGAAAGCTCTTCCGAACCAAGATCTACACAGAGAGAACAATAAAGATCAGAGAGGGGGCAACAAATGAAGCGCACCACTTCCTTTTGCCCTTATCTTTTCAACACGAAAATCAGATACCTAAAACATCAGGTGATGGTAATAATGTAATAATCTCACACAAAAAAAAACACGACGGAAAGACCGAGACAAAGTTGTTGCAATCGTTGCTGACCACAAAAAGGTAACTTTTTAAAGTAAAAATCTATAATGAAAATGACTGCTGCATCAAATTGACGTCAAATCGCTACGATTTAAGTTACCAGTCCTGGTCAACAGTGTGTGGTTATCAGTTCAGGACAAAGTAAACTTAAATGAATGGAACTCAACTCAAACTATAGAGCGCTCCTCTCTTGGTTGATGTTCCAGTGCAGCCACTTAAGATGAAACGGTGCAGCCCGTGTTGCTGTCCCTCAGCTCGCCCTGAGTCAGAGAGCGATGGGTTGGGAAAGTTAACAAATGTGAGCGACTCTTGTGCTTCCTGCCTTGGTTCAGCCACTCCATGCTTCTATCTAGGATGTCAGTGTGGGTCCTGGTCTGACAGCTTACGTGCCAGCCTTACGTTCACTGCCCACACTGTCTCCATGTGATGTCACAGGATGGAGATCATGACTTCTCCACATGGTTTGAGATCACCTGGCATTCGACTAAATCATAGGGTTGAAACACATTCACAAAATGCCTGCAGCATTATTAAAAGCGCACCATTAAAGTTTTGCTGCCGTTTGCCCCATTCGTGGAGTCGAATTCTATGAGTTGAGCTGCAGCGCCCCCTCTCAATGTATTTAATCTGACCGCCACTCGGCAAAACTTTACAAAGTTACAATATTCCATCAGGTGTCATTATCTTTTACGCTGTTTAACAAGGTTATAACACCCCTAAAACTCCATTTCACAAGCGTCCTACAGAACAGGTCTTCACTGAAAAGGTTCAGCCAAACAGTGCTACTTTACAATCCGCATTGAATTTGACTGGATAAAACCAAGGATTTGGTGAAATTCATGATAATCTGCCTCCTTTATCATGACAGGTATAAACCATATGACCTGTCGGTGAGATCTCAACTGGAGATCGTGGTTGAAGTAATTATACTAAAGGCATTAATCTCGACTCTTTTCCCCCTCTTATGAAACAGTCTTCTTAGAAAATGTAATTCTACAATATTACGGTGCCCCGGACATTTATAATCAGACAGCAACATCCGAGCTTTATTCTGGGGCTGTCAGGTATGAAACAACGAGAAGGCGTTTTCGGACAACTGTCCCTGTCATCGGAAAGAAACGGTCATAACCACTTTTCACTCCCGGAGCTTCACTCAACAGAAATCCCGCTACCGGCGGAAATCAGCAGAAGAGTGCCGAGTTTTGGGTTAGACTGTGATCGTCTTTTACTTTTTTATATCTTGCACTAAAAGGAAAACATGTTTTCCGAATACCTTTCTCTTTCACTTCTAGAAATGGCCTTAGTAGTTTGATCTATATTGTGTGGAATACCGTTTTACTTAATTAAAAACATTTTTTTTGCAAGGCTACATTCGACAATCAAGTTGCTCAGCTTCTCCGGTTGACTCCTTTCCACATTATTTCCCCACAGGATGAATGCTCTAAATCAGCTGGTTACCTAGAGAACAGGCGATGTCTCTTTAAACATCCGCCTTGTTGTCAGCCTTATTCCTTGCAGCCCCGTCTACCATACAGAGCCGGGCAGAAGATGAACTACGGGGAAATTTTCATTTAGTGTAAATTTATTACAAAAAAAACTCTTTTATCAATCGCGTTTTCCTTTAAGAAAGGAAACTGCCAACTCTACTGGAAGTCAGAAATCGGCGCCCAAGGCTGTGTAGAGTAATTAAAATATGAAAAAATAAATATGTTAATATGTAAAATGAAAACAAATAGAGTCGGTGTAATATGCACTTGGAGCATTGGGTTTAAGGATAACAGCACATGTTTGTGCCACCTACACAACTCAGGATCGTACCTAGTCAGGGCAGTCCAGACAATTATTTAAGACTCCACATATCTGACACCCTACTACTAACAAAATCAATACTGGGAATAATATTCTTGTAATTTCACTAACATGCCAAAATCACCACAACTGGTTAAATTGAAGAATAAAGAATATAGTTAGTATAGGGTTACATGGACTTACTACGAGGTTTTGATTACAGAAATTTCAGCAGATTTCATCCTTGGAATTCTACTGGGATCCCGATTAGAAACTTTCCCAAATTCACAAACTCGCCCATGTCATGTCACCCAACCTTCAGCACCGCCTCAAAAAAATGAAGTTTATATTTTACTGGCTATTTGGGACTTGGACTGTTCACTCGCCCGCATGTAGCCTTATTTATGTTTCCACTTACTACTTTCGTCAGTGCGAATATATTTCAAAGCGATTCTATTGAAAATTCTAATGTAAATACCCCATGTACACACATATACACATGTACATATAAGAACGTGCTGCACTTGCTACTACTGAATATTACCCAACAAAAAGTAAAAGTTAAACAGATCCGCTTCTGAAAGTGAAACTATTAGTAAAAGAATTGCAAAAACATTTGAAGCCAAGACTAGGACGAGTACCTTAAATGATCACGCGTGGTGGGTCAACAGAGTCCATAATTAGACGTGGTTATTTCTTAACTGAAACTCCGAATATCGATGGCCGTATCCCAAACCGACGTGCAAAATGATAATTGACACTAATTCCATTCCAAAGCGCTGCATTTCAACTTTATAAACAAACCAGTACTATACCCTCTTCAGAATGCGATCATAGTGAAGTCAAACAGACACTAAATAACTATACACTTTCACTTGAACATAGCTAATTATACATACAGACAAGTGCAAGACAAATCGCATCTATTCATCGCATCATAGCAAACACAGTGCCTGCAGCATTACATTACCATGACAACTACCAGAAATACCTTAATACCCGCTGATCTCCAATTGTCACACAACCCAAAGCGGCTGATTAACCCATAAATTCTCAAGACACAAGGGACAGGCATCAAAGCACAAGTTCTGAAGTATGTTCCAATCAGCGTTAACAAAAAACATCGCTAAAGCTCATTGAATTGTAGTCACTTGTTCTATAGCATACCCATTGTAACTTTTATGATGTCCAGTGAGTAACTGATTGATACGTACTTGATTGCTGTGACGGTTCCGTCTTTACATACAATCAAATAGCCGTCCAAGTTGCGTGTAGGCGTACAGTCCAAATCATGGATATTACACAGAGAAACTTCTCTTTAAAATATCACTCCCAGTAAATGATTTGATTGTAGTGCAGACTCGATCCTTCCTCTTAACGCGAGTTCATCAATAGAGAAAAAGTGTGAGAAACTCTTCTTTCTCCCTTCTCGGTTTTGTAGTCTCTCCTCCGATTGCAATGTGCCTTTGTTTATGTGCAGACAGATAACAGTACAATTCCTCACTTTGTGAACGTCATTTATGTTTAAGGAAGGGGGTGGGGAGCTTTGCGAAAGCTGCTCGCCTATAGGAGGAACGCCGGTATCTCCATAAGAGCGGCTGGAATGCAGTCAACGTCAATTGTGACGCCTCCGAGCCGTCCACGTCACGCGGCGGCACGTCACGTCAGCTGGCTTTATTGTGTCTGCTCAAAGTGCTTTTCACACAGTCTCAGCTCCGGGCCCCTGGCTGGCTCGCGCGTCCCGCGCTCGTGCGCGCACAGCCACGACGTGAAAGCTTAACAAGCAGCTGACAGCCGAAAGAACACAGGCACTCCACTCTCCTCGCGCTGCTTTATTATCATTTATGAACCCCGCGTCAGCGCGTCATTGCCTCCAGGCCCCCAATCGCTGCGCGCTATTCGCTATGGAACACCACGCCCCCTCCCCACACGCTCGTCATAACCACACCTCTCGATTTTTCTCAAGGATTCTAGTCCAATCGGTGCGCGGGAAGCCAGGCGCGGCCAGGAGGGCGGTCTGGAACTTGTGCGCGTGAGAGCGTCCCGCTGACGCACGGCATTGACGCAAGCTGCAGCTAAATTTAGCAACACTGGGCCAATCCATCGATTGAGATAGCACAGATCTCATTCATTTCTGGGGCGTACCGTTTATTTTAGGAACTATTTTGTGATCCAGTGAAACCAAATATAGTTGTGGATAGGTATTTTTAGTCATAGCTATCTCGTTTTGTTAATGTTTAGAAATACTCTCTGTTTCTTTTTTTACATAACCCAATTATAGATTAGATTACTAATGGAATAATTATTATGTTAATTTCTCATAATACCCGAATTGTTTCAAATACAATGCTCGGTGTCGGGAGTGTTTGGATAAAAACGATTGTATAATCGGCTTTTCACTTATTGCGGCACCTTTATGAATTATATCAAAGTGTTTATTTTTTCAGTTTATGTGTACTGTAGAAGTGTAGTTTGGATGCGATGCTGGAAAACGTAATTTATTTTAGTAAGCAATTGGAAAACGGAAGTTGGAATAAAGCTTGCACTGGGGAATTTATTAAAATTTAAACTGTTTAGATTCCACCCTTTTAATTATTTGAACAATAGACACATGCTTGTAATTTTGCCAAAACGCCTTTGCTTTCACAAATTTATTACGCACTAACGCCTTGCGTATGTTTTTTTCTGCTGTGGAGACTTCGTTCGAGTTATTGCTTCATGGGATGTTCCGTATTTGCTTTAAAGTGAGATAATTTTTGGAAAAATATTTTTGTGTTTTAATTCCATTATTGCATTAGGCGGTTGACCAATTCATGATGAGTCGTGTTTAGGAAGCATCGCGGTTTGGCAGCTTCACCGAAGTGCCTGAGGCTTTTGGCAGGTGAGTGAGGTGGTGAACCCTTGTTCCACTTTATAAATAGGCAGACGGAAGGGAACGTTCCTATTACGCACACGCGCGGATTACGTAAAGGAGCGTGGTCATAATCAGGAGACGTCTGATGACGCAGGCACGCAGCCAGCACGAGGTTAGTTCCGGCTTGCGTTCCAAAAACAGTTCTTAATTCTAAAGATTACATTTTACATAAATGTTTACATTATGCAGGCTTTATTTCTGATTTAAAATTCTATCCGCAAAAATGAAAGATATTTTATTCCCGCTGAACGCCCCGAAGGAGAAAAACACTGCTTATATAAAGCAGCGAGTGCAATGTACTAGATTCTTGTGGTGAGTATAACGCATGAAATCCTTTTTATGATCGTCTTGTTGCGGCCTTATCAAGATCATTTTTTAAAAGAGAACTTGAACTTTTTTCCTTTTTCCCTACAGAAAGGCCCCAATAAGTCCCGTTTTATTTCTGAAAGCACAGTGTACTTGGATTTACCTTAGTGACTAGTTTGCAGCACTTTCAAATAATGACATTGCTAATAATCACTTTAAGAAATAACAATTATTGCATTTTCATGTGGAAAAGTTGCAAAGCTAACACATTTTAATATAACTATATACTTACCCTCATTGTACCTTAGCAATGTTTTGGAATGTGTGAAAAAAGGCACCACCAGATTTTCAACGTGCTCAAAGCAACAGAAACAATGAAGCACAGAATGGATGTTACTTAATAAAATCGACCGAACAGTTTCCATAGGTTGTCTCAATGATGGAAAAAGCTAACAAAACAGTTTATCAATTAATGCTTCCAACTGCCAGCGCATTTTTGCACTTCATTTTATTTCAGATTGTCATAGGGCAACATTTCAACAGTGTATCAAACATGTGAGCAGCATTGAATTTTTAAGGATAATTTCCTCTTTATATTTGAGGTTTGGAGACATGGGGATGACAACAAGGTAGTTATCCAATTGACTGGTTCGAATAAGATTACAAACGGTTAAATAAAACCAGATTTTTGTATCTTTCTCTGATAATAAATAATTTGTTTTCATTTTCTGTTTCAGTTTCATTTGTTTTCTTCCTTGCCAGCTTCAGCTATCAGCACAGATGCCAACTACCAACATATCAGTAGAAAATGTAATGTGAGGTTACATGCAGTCCTGAATAAGCAGTGTTACATAACACATTACAGAATAAGAATGTTCACATGTCAGGCTGAAATGTCAATCATTATTGTTCCGTTAGGTTAGTGTAAATGATTTAAGATTTCTTCTCGGTTTTTATTTATACAGTGTCTATCATGACCTTTGGATGCCTCTATGTACTTTACAGTCAAATAATTGCTTTGTGAGGTGTAGTCACTTTTGTGATGTGGGAAGATTATCTGAAAATTCTCTGACCAGTATCAGTTGTATACAGAATGATCAAAAAGTGGCAATTCCAAGATAAAAGCAAAATACTGCGGACGCTGGAAATCTGAAACAAAAGCAAAAATTACTGGAAAATCTCAGCAGGTCTGACAGCATCTGTGGAGAGGGCGACAGAATTAACGTTTTGAGACCGTATGACTCTTCATCAGTTGAAGTGCTCGAAGTGCTAGTAAGCAAAATGAGTGGAACAGTAGTGCTTCAGTATCATTTAGGTTGTATAATGTATTATCTATTAAACCCTATTTATCAATTACAATAATTAAACCAGACTCGAAACATTAACTCTGTCTTCCTCTCCACAGATGCTGTCAGACCTGCTGAGTTTTTCCAGCAATTTTTGTTTTTGTGGCAATTCCAAGATTGGTTTAAAAACAAAATGCACAAGAGGCTGGCTCACTTCTGAAAGAAAAGTATTCAACTCATAAGTTGAGGTGAAATTTTTTTCTTTCTCTCTTTTGGACCTGCTAAATATTTTCTATTTTTGTTATTTTAACTTCTAAGATTAGTGTGATGCCTTGAAATTACTCCACAGTGCCTTTTCCTAAAAATAGATACATACCGTTTCGCCTTACTTTTGAGATTTACTCAGTTTTTGATCATTTTTGTGGTGGCACAGCTGGCAGCAGAGACATTGCCTCCTGGTGCTCTCCATATCACTAATAGAGACCGTATCCAGACTTTAGGATTAGCAAGTATTGCTTGCAGTTACTCCAGCTTTATGAGGACATTCCTATGAAGTTCTTCAGTAAGAATATGTTACTTATCTTAACTGCCAATAGAAAATTGTTCTTCTGGAAGTCATTTTTATGCACACAATGTGAGTGGATCCCGTTGATGTGTGACTCATAATTTGCTTATATTTCTAACAAAATATTTAGGGTCACCCACTACACGGTTTTCTGTATCATAAATTATGAAACTTCTATTCCAAATGAAACTGTTCACTAAAATGTATATGCACAGAAATCTAGATTGAAAGAACTATTCTGTATACCCCACTTATCTCTTTCTAAACCTAATTTACTAACTCACTCACTTCTGGTTTAATCATTGTAATTGATAAAGAGGGTTTAATAGATAATACATTATACAACCTAAATGATACTGAAGCACTACTGTTCCACTCATTTTGCTAACTAGCACTAAAACGTAATGTTTTTAACATACATCACTGTTTGACCTTTGTAACAGATTTTAAATTGGGAACAGCATTAAAGTGTGGGACGTTTGGATCTCCATTGAAAAATGAAATATACTATACCACACTGTGTGTTACGAAGGAACATTACTGCACAATGGCTTTGGGAGCATACAGAAATTAATTGATGTGTTTACTCATCAATATTTTAACTATTAGAATTAAAACTCACTACCCCCTCTGCCATCTTGTTCATTCCAAATGAACATATCACTTTTTAGAACTCCAATTAGTTATTCTAAACCCTTTATTTGTCTTCAGTAATGCCCAGTATTTTAAAACTCATGAGCCACAGTGATGCTGACATTGTTTCTCTGCGCTCTTTTAAAATTATTTTTTAAATAAATTAACATGGAGCAAACCAATTTAGACATTTGAAAAGCTGGGTGACAAGTCATTTATGACACAAACCTTAAGAGACTTTCAAAAAAATCCACGCAATACAACATTTCTTTTTTGTAAATTGGAAATACAACTGTAATCTAATGAATTAACTATAGTTATTTTTGCTGTTGATGGCATGCAATGTATTATACAAGCTCACACTTCCATTAATAATGACTTTATCATTTTATATGTCCATGTATTTTCTCCTGAAGAAAGTTTAAGCTAATATAACCCCATCCCCATACCGGCTATGGTAGTTCATGAAGGCCTGCCTCCTTACCTTGCCTCGTACTTGATGCAGAGTGGTGCCCCTCAAGCTATGCAACCAATTCTGTCACTAATGGAGAGAGATGCCTATGGGCCTTCATTGTCCCTGGCTAATTACCAGACCATAATATAACCCCAGTTTCTATGGTGATCTAATGATGATTTTATGATTGGCAGACAACAACAACAGCTATTTATATAGTGTCTTTGATGTAATGAAATGTCACAGGAGCATTATAAAACAAAAGTATGACACCGTACCACATAGGAGCTATTCCATCAGATGACCAAAAGCTTGGCCAAAGACGTAGGTTTTAAGGAATGTCTTAAAGGAGGAAAGCGAGGTGGAGAGGGGTAAGGAGAGAATGCCAGAGCTTGGGACCTAGGCAACTGAAGGCACAGCCACCAATTGTAGACTAATTAAAATTGAGGATGCACAAGAGGATAGGATTGGAGGAGTTGAGGGGCTGGAGGAGATTTCAGAGATAGGGAGGGGCAAGGCCATGGAGGGTTTTGTGAACAAGGATGAGAACTTTAAAAGCCAAGACATTGTTTGGTCAGAAGCCAGTGTAGGCCAGCGATCACAGGGGTGATAGGGGAATGGACACTTGCTGTGAGGTAAGAAATGAGCAGCAGTTTTGGATGACCTCAAGTTTACAGAGGGTAGAATGTGGGAGACCAGCCAGGAGTGAGTTGGAATAGTCGAAATTAGAGGTAATGAAGGCATGAATGAGGGTTTCAGCAGCAGGTGAACTAAAATGAGCGAAGTCAGGTGATGTTACCGAATTGTAAACAGGTGGTCTAGTGATGACATGAATGTGGGGTCAGATGGGCTCATCTCAGGATCAAATGTGACACCCCAAGGTTGAGAGCAGATTGGCTTAATCTCAGATTGTTGCTGGGGTGAAGGCTGGAGTTGGTAGCTCCGGAACAGAATTTGGAACGGGGATCAAGACAATGGCTTCATCCTCTGAATATTTAACTGGAGGAAATTTCTGCTCATCCAATACAGGATGTCGAATAAGCAGTAATTTAGCAATAGTGGAGGAGTGGAGAGAGCTGGTGTTGAGGTAGAGCTGGGTGTCCTCAGCGTACATGTGAAAATTAGCTGTGTCTTTGGACGATGTCACCAAATGGTAGCATGAGGTGAGAAATAGGCCGGGAGCCAATGTTAGAACCTTGCAGGACACCAGAGGTAATAGTGAGGGAGCAGAAAGACAAGCCACTGCCCTTGATTCCCTTTGTACGATTAGGTAGATACAGATGATAAAGAAAGAAACACATTTCTGACCAAGACCCAGGTTTAAATTAGTTGAAGGGAGTGAATGGGGATCCCTGCTTCCATAGAGCTCAAGTAAAAGTGACCTCCCTACAACTGGGCTCCTGAGGCAGAAATATCTTCTAAGGTAACTTCCTGCCACTGAAACGAAAGCTACACACTCACGAGAGGAAGGCAGTACATTAGGCGAAGTAGACCCTTCTGAAATGAGGCAACGGGGACGCATTACCGAAAATCATTCATGTTTAATATCGTTACCGTGGCTTACCTCCGAAGACTTCACTGCTTAAGAAAGGGCCATTCATTTGCGTGCACTTATATAATACACTAACACAAGTTATTAAATCTGTGGCATTTCTTAGTGCACTTGGAATGATTCAAACATCTACTAATATTGTGATTTTAAATCGCTGGTATTTGGGAAACAAACGCGCGTTTTGTCCGACTGGTGTAAGACTAAAGTTGTAGGTGTTACTCATCAGCTAGTTTTTCAATGCTATTAAACTGAATACAAGCGGGTCTTGAGTTCTAAAGTACGGCGATTGATGAGCATGTATGGTTGACTTAATTTCTCTCACCAAGAACCCCGTTGTTGGAGCCTCCCTCACACAACAGGTTACGCTGCTACAGAGGCGAAGTTCACTATTATCTTCAAAAGCTTTGCACAGGACAAAGGACATTTGCCCATCACCTTCCAAACAAGGGCCACTCATTTCAGACCCAACTTCAGTTGGAACAAGGATGGAATAAGTAGACCTTTATGAGCAACGCCATGTTTAGGGAAGGCATTTGAAAAAAAAAACATGCAGATAGTGATGTTAATTATCTCAATATGCAGGATAGTGAGCTATGTCATGTTGACATTCTCATGACACGCACAAGACAAATATGAAGATGGAACTGAATATTGTGCTTTCTATTGATTATCTCCCAGATCCTGCAATCATGTTATGAACAGCCTATGAAATAGCCTGAGATCCTTCTTAGCTTTCTTTACAGTTCATCATGTTTGACGATTTATTGGGTAATTTGTACACATCCGTTAAACTTTTAAGGATCTAATAATATTAAAAGCTCATATTATTAATCCAGACGACAAAGTTTCGTGTGTGAGAGACTCCCTACAAAAATTGGCTCATTCTTTAGGATCCTCTTGTCTTCCGAACCATAATGCCAGCTAAACAAATGAAAAAAAATTGCAGAAGGCATGTTTTAAGTTAGTGTACAGCAACACACATAATGCACTAATAAGTTAACGAGAAAAATACAGAATTGTTCTGCATTTTCAGTGTGCTTTTCTCAAGATGGAAGTGTGATGTGCGTTTAACGAGAAGTTTAGTGACCTGGAGATTGGCCTGTCACCTCTGAAATTTGGGCTCAAATCTAACCCAGACCAACGTTTGGAAGGGTCCTATATACAATATGTTTGGATAGTTTTAAAACCTACTTTGCCATTAATTGGCTCTCTCACTCAGAGAGGTTCCAGGATAACTGTTGTGGTAAATGGACGCGATGCCATGATGGACCAAAGAAATGCTTTTCTGGAATAAAACCAGAAAATGCTGAATACTCAGCAGGTCGAGAAACACCTATGGAGGAGATAAGACATCGACCTGAAACATTAACTCTGTTTCTCTCTCCGCAGCTGCTACCAGCCCTGCTGAGTATTTCCAACATTTTCTGTTTTTATTTCAGATTTCCAACATCTGCAGTATTTTGCTTTTGTATAGGTGCTTTTCCGGGTTTGGGGCTATTTGGTAGAAAGAGCTTTCCTCTGCACCAAAGTGAGTTGCGAATATTTGATGCTGACGCTGAGTGCTTGAATATCCTTTGCCTTGATGAGGGTGAATAGAAATAAAATAAATCGGATGAGCTTTCTACCTGGGTTCCCCTTAGGATCCCTAGGCCCCAGAATATTGGAATCAACCATTTAAAAATTACTGACCTTGATTTGGCCCTCTGTTAATGGCCAATTGGGGAAATTAGACCCACCATGTGTGCCATTCCTAAAGTTTTCACATTTTGGTTACCTGGGCAAGTGTTGCAGTGATGTGATTTTCATTACAAGAACATAATTGTCTTGCTTATACATTCATTGTTTGTGGATGCATGACTTTGACAGATTAAATTTAACTCATCTATTTCACAAAAATACCTCCACAAAATAGCAAGGATTCCCTTGAAAGTTGATTACTGTTATGCAGTTATACAGAATGTCGTTAGTACAGTACACAATTACTGGAATGCAGTCATTGGTGATGGGTCACTGCTTTATCTAATAAATCACGTCATAAATGCAAATACTAATAGCACGAGTGTAGGGTTTTAGAAATTCCACTTGAATTACACATTCTCAAAGCAATTCTTCACAAATATTCCACCAAGTTAAGTTTTTAGATGTCGCCTTTTGTTTTAAAACGTTTAACATTGCCAGTGAAGATCAAGAAACCTGAAACCATGTTAGGCATATTTTCTTGTCACATCTGATATCAGAAAATCAGATGTGAATATAAATGGTGTTCACTTCAAGTCATTCATTCTTTTTCCTGAAAAAGTGGGATCCACCATTATATTATAAAATCTAGCACTTGAACTGGAGAAAGGATGAGGAAATGGCATGAAGAGAGGAAGGGGGAGGGGCAACTTTTGTTAACATAAAAACATTTTAAAAGCTTATAATGATTCAATTCATTTCTGAATACTTAGAGAGAATTGGCACTCTTTCATTAACAGAACCACTCAGCCCTATTACGTAGGGTTCTCTATGGTGCTGATATGCGAGAACTATACAGAATGCAACACTATCAGTAGCATAACTTCAAATGGACAGTGGAAGGGGAATTACAAGGGAATAACTCAGTCAAGGTAATGACATCATAATTTCCAAGGGAAGTGAGATGTCCTTCAATCTTGTTGCAATGACCATAATATCTCTTCAGCCACTATCACAACTTAAAGAACCTTAGTTCCTTAACCTTAACCCAAGTTTTAGTTCCCTTATGATCTCTTTTTTATGCAGAGGTTAAAATTTCTGTAATATGCTGCCAGTTGTCATGATCCCTAGTAAGGGAAAATGTAAGAAATCAAGATTGTTAAACTAGTACATAGAAATACTTTGGGGTTACAACACAGAAACAGGTCATTTCACTCTACAAGTCCTTGTCACAATTTGCCCTCCACACAAGCAAATGGTTATTAAGGATACAATGCATTGATGGATGCACGTTATAATAAAATAAGTCATGTAAAACTGTAAGAACAAAATGAATAACATGTCCAATAGGGGGTATATTTGTGCTTGTCAAAAAAGCCTGTACTATAAATTTTATTGTAAAAATACAAATGTAATAACTTTTTTATTAAAGAAATCATTCCATTGTCAGGTTTTGCGTTGTGTGCTCATTATAATGTTTGCCACATTATTGAACATTAACCTCTAGTCTTCTGATAGCTCTCTCCAGGGACTTCCCAACTCCTTGGATTAAGCACCTCATGGTTTTTGGCTCATACATTCAGATGTTAAAAAAAATACTGTTATTACAACAGTAAAGCTACTCATAATAGGAGTAACTTTATTATTGTAATATTCACCGCAATGAGCACAAATATATACACTTGATGAGTGGGTGTAAGGAGTAATGTAATGGAGTACACTTAACAAATCAATGATTGGAGGGGTGGGGTGGGGGTGTATTAAAACTACAGAATGTAATTTCTGTCCCAGTTACGTTATCAACCAATACCTATATTCCATCCTTGACCTGAGGGTGCATCAGGTGGGTGCGCATCACATCACGTCTGCTGTTCACCTTGGAGATGCGAAGCTTGGAAATCAAAATTAATTGGTACAACTCAGTTGAAATAGTTAATTGTGACTCAGTTGACCTCTGGGTTCCCCATGCAATTCCATCCCTCCTGCTTGGAAGCCACCTTCAGATTAATAATGGAGCCATTGTTATCACTTGGTTTCTTCCTGCAGCAAAAGCAGATGATTGACCATGTGCCCCAGCACTCTAAACTGTGCAGTGGACTGGCAATGCACTTTATCACTGCGTAGGGATGGGAGTGAGCTATTTAGCACCTTGAGCTTGGACCACAAGGCTGACCTGTACATCAACTCTATTCACATGCCTTTGTTCCATTTACCATGATACCCTTACCCAATAATGTATCAATCCTCATCAATTGCCCCATCTTCACAGCCTTTTAGGGGAGCAAGTTTCAGGTTCCACTACCTTTCGTGAGGAAACATGTTTCCTGATTTCACCTCTAAATGGCCCAGCTCTAAATATAAAATGATGAACTCTTGTTCTTAATAACCCGATCAGAGAAAATAGTTTTCCGCTATCTACTTGATAGAAGCCCTTTTACATTTTAAACGTCTTGATTAGGTCGCCCTCAACCAAACTGAACACAGTTTTCCTGATGGGGTCTGATCAAAGCTTATACAGTTAAACCATAACGTCCTCACTTTCGAATTTCAAGATCCTGAGGTATCAAATATTTTTAGCAGGGTTTTAATAAATAAGGCCAAAATAAGTCAATTCGATCTTTAAGAAATCACAAACAGTAAATAACTCTCTAGTACTTGATAGTAGACATGTTCTGGCTGAAGTGTGATTGTCAGCAGTTTGCATTTTGTCCTTCGTTCACTTTGCACTAATGCACCATTAGTAACTGCTGATGACAACAACTTAGAAATGGCCTTATAAGTAAAATGTTACTAAGTGACTTTGGTTTTTTGGAATTTATTGGGAACCACACACTTTTAAACAATTGGAATCATGCATTGTTGTAGAGCCACAAGTTTAGGATAATAATGAAAATTCCCAAGTTAAGATATAGAAAAGCACTGGTGCAAATAGTTGCACAATTTTTATTTTTGTTTCTTCATCTTTCAGGTGAACTTGCACAAAAGTTATTTTATCAATTGACTTTGTCACCATTTAATCATTTCAGACAATTGATAGAGGATATTGTTAGGGTTGCCCCATTTGTCATTCCAAAACTGAAGATAGGCAGGATGGGTTGGGTCTCGATAGGATAATAACGTGGCTTAAGTTCTGACAATGCTTTGTTGATAACAAATGTTCACTAGAACCTTTGGTAACCCCAGTAACTAATACTTCAATTTCATGATACACAGTAGTGGGAAAAAACTTCTATTTTAAAATCAGACTTTGGGTAAAGGAAAATCAGCCCTCAATATTGGATGGGATTACAGCAAAAACGGAAGGAAAATGGTTTGGTGTTCTTTGCTGCTGTATTATTACTCAAACTCACTTTCTCTTCACCTACACTCATTGGGAGAGCCCTTGGCAGCCTCTTTCCCAGCCAATGAGGGTTTGGCCTTAAGCTTGCCCCAGTGACCACCATGCCCTGGAACTGCTTGGTGGAAGGTGGCGGTGCTTTGCGACAGCAGCGGGAAGGCTCTACAATTCTTTAGAATGAGAAGGCCTAGCAGAGGCCTCCTCTTCCACCAGTTTCCTTCACCAGTTGGACATCAGTGGTTCAAGAAGGTGACTTACCACCACCTTCTCAAAGGCAAGTAGGGATGGGCAATAAATGTGAGGAACAAATGAAACAAATTACCTAAAGCCTCACTTCCCTTGGCCTTGACCTTGGCCAAGACTTAAAAAAAATTATAATTTTATCTGTAGAGCACTTCTTCCCCTTTAAGGTCCTTCACTTCCTCTTGTGTTGCTGCAGTGGTCTCTCCTTCCTTTACACTGGTGAGCTCCTTCTTGGTGGTGAAAATCTTACCGGGAACCTGTGTGCATATTAAATAATCTCTGATCCTGGAAAATAGGTTCCATTCAAGGTGAATTCAAGAGCGGGCAGAAGTTCTGCCCAACCAGAACTCTTACTTCAGTAATGAGAATCCAGATCTTCATGCCAACTGCCTCTTAGAAATTTCTCAGCACTAGGTATGATCAGATAATTCCCTGCAGTATCTGACTGTGAAATTAGGGTGCACAGCTTCCATTACAATAATACTCTACATTCAATATTGATTTATATGAGTAGTGAAAGCTGATTAACTCAGTGGTATTTTCAGTGGTTGACTGTGGACAGAGCTGGAGTAAGGTTATACCAACTTGGTAGGTTGTTCTACTGGACTGAACCACAGACATCAGGTTGTAAAAAGCTCCATGTGTTTTGTAAAAAAAATATAAATACACCTGAATTGTGGAACTGAAACATTTTTAAAGTAGTATGATTTAGCAATGCTGGACTTCCTGGGGTAGATTTTTGTCTTCACTTGTTGGGCAGTATTGTGCAGGTGTTTTGGCTTACTAAGTTTTCATTCCATTAATTTCCCTGCCCTACCCCCCATTTGTCTGTTAATGTCTGTAGTTTTGTATCATCCTTTAATTGTGCAGCCTGTCATGAATTAGTTAAAACACCATTGCTTAAAATCTAAAACAGTGAATTTCAAAGCAAACACCATGGCCTGAATTTTGTCCCAGAGGTGAGTTTTGGGCTGAGGGGCTATTGTGAGGTTGGGGAACCCAAAAGAACGCGTTTCCTGAATGCCCTGCAGCCTTTAACTTCAGGTTAAATTTTTTTCTGTTGGATACAGCCCCCAACCAGCCTGTTTGACGAGCTGAAGAACTATGGAATGGGAAGATTTCTTCACAAGGCCATGGCCCAGGACAGCAGGTAGGTATAGTGGGGGAGTGAGAGAAGTGGTGAGGGAGGGGAGGGTGTCTGGCAGATGTGGTTCACTGGGTAGCTTGTTGGGCGTGGAGGAAGCACCCCTTCTCTTCCTCCTGCCCACAAACAGTGCCATAAAAACATTCACCTAATGGATTCAATTCTTCCCATCTCCTTTCAGCTGGTCTGGGAACCCTGGCTGCCTGTGGTTAAAAATAGAATGACTGTAAAAATGAAAGCAAGAAGCTTCATTATAACAATGACCAGCATGGTTCCTGCAAGCAGATTGGTCACCAGCCCTTTGCCCCGCCTCTGATAAAACTGAAGCTGGACTGATTATGTTTCTGTTCCAGATGTTTTGCATTTTAACCTCTGACACAAACTCCAATCCAATCATTTTTGGGAATCAAGCTTCAGCCCTATAAATGAATGATGCTAGGGCTTCTAATTCCCCAATTTTCACATCCCTCGAATTTCATGATGAGCTATGGTTCTGCAGAAAGCAATTATCTTTAGTACCTCCTCCAAGTGACCCTAATGAGTGAGTATTTGAATATGAGTGGCACGGCAAATATATATAAGAGAATAATTCAAATAGCAACCAACAACTTGAAGAACTAGTCCATATAGATCTGTCACCAGGGACATTGTTATAGATCAAATTCTGTTTTAATACATGGGATTTCAAGATTTCCTTCATTTTAAGTTTGCATTTTATAAAACCACCTGCAAAAACCGAAATCTCTGGTCATTTTTAGAAAATTTGCAACCTCTGCCCATACAGAGATTTCCAGCTTCTACGCATGTGGATAAGTGTTCCAATTCTGGGCATGTATACTCAGTGCTTGAATTCCACACATTGTATATACACTGAACTTCACGTGCGTACAAAAGCAAATTAGAGGGCATCTTAAGGCAATTTAAAGGAGTGTCTGGAGACAAGATGAAATGCTGATTTCTGTTGAGCAATTGCTGATGCGTAAACAGGGGCTGGGTAATACTGATTTTTAATAGGAAATGCTGACAGTCATGATTTAAATGAAGCTCTCACACATTGCACAACACAAGCAGGGATCTGTCAATGTACATCTCCATCCTGTCTCATTTTTCTTGCCTGCCATTTCTGTGCCTGTTACCACTGGCCATGCAGAATGGAAAATATGCCTACTTATTTTCGTTTTGAAGAGTTGCGGCACAAACCAACCATATGTTATTAGACATATTGGGCGGAATTTTCCGAGCCTGCTGGCGGTGGGTGTGATAGGTGGCGTGCGCGGAAAATATGGCGCGGCCTCTTCACCACGGCGTGAAGGCAGGTCGTGATCATCTGCTCAGCCTGCTGACAGTGGACCGCGTTTACGACCATCAGTCGGCGGGGAGCTAATTGTAATACATTAGCATATAATTAAAAGGCCATCCCTCCAGGCTCCTGGAACCCCACCGTATTGTCCGTCCATGTCAGCGGGAAAGCACGCCGACATGTTTCACAACAGCAGGCAGGTGACTTGCACTTGGCGGCCTCCACTTTGGGGCAACAGAGGTGAGTGAGCAGCAGCATTATCCACAGCTCGCCTGTTACCTAGAGGCCTCAGGGGCACCGGGGAAGTGGGGGCAACTGATGTCTGGCCTTGCAGGCGACTGCTGAGGTGGGGGGGTTGTCCGGGGACAAGTGCTGGCCAGCCTCGGAGGCGACTGCTGAGGTTGAGGGTGGGGTCAAGTGCTGCCCTGGTGCTGCATCCTGTGCACAGGCAATCGAGGTGGGGGGCAGGGTAAGCAAGCAAGGGGTGTGGCCATGCATTAGGGACACCTGTATAAACTGACCATGCCTCTGCAACTAAGACAGATCAGGCACAGTCACAGTGATATGATTGGGGTCAGGCTCCTAGTCTGTCTGCCAATGCAAGCATCGCGGAGGCACCAAAGGGCCACCAAGTGCTCCATACCTTAACCACACCCCCCTGCCTCCCCCACCCACCCAGCACAGATTTCGAGTCCGCCACCACGTCATTGGACTGCACACGTTGTACAATCTCCTCGCCAATGCTGGCCATGTAGAAGTCACTGCTGGAGGTGCTCACAGCCCCTTGCAATCTCAGCATCCTGGTTTGGACCAGTGTCCCACATTTCGCAGGTTGGCGGGGAAACCATGCAGCACACTCATTTCTGGCCATCTGAGGGGTGATCAGCACTCTCCGGGACACGTTAAGGGGTGGTCACACAGGGCCAGGAAAGGTGCTAAGTACAGCCATGATAACCACGTCTCTCTCTCTTTCATGCTGCAGGAGGACCACGTCAGGATCATGGATCCTGGTGACCAAGCTGTATGCTCGATGGCCAATAGAGACCATAGAAGTCGGAGGAGAGAGCATCTGAGATACCTGGCCATGCAAAGGCTGGAGCAGCAACCTCATGATGAAAGGGCAGCAGGAGCTTCCACACACGATGCCCAGGAGCGACAGCGAGCCGTGGCTGGTCGGTGCCCAGTGACACACAGGGCCTATAGATGCCGCCTGCCATTCCTGCAGATGACTGAGAACCAGTGTCGCCAACAACTGTGCATGTCTGTGTATGAGGTCACAGATGCCATCTTCTCCATGGCACACAACTTTGTGCATTTCGCCTGGACCGGGACAGCCAGGATGCAAGGGCCATTGGATTCGCCCTGATCTCGGGATTCCCACAAGTGCAGAGTGCGATTGACTGCACTCATGTGGTGCTCAGGTCTCCATCGCTACACTCAGTGGACTTCATCAACCGCAAGGGCTTCCACTCACTGAACGTGCAGATGGTATGCAACCACCAGAAATGCACCGTGCAGGTATGTGCACAGTTTCCAGCGAGTGTACACGACGTCTACATCCTGAGTCGCTTGCAGATCCCTGCAGTCTCCCAGGGTCCACAGAGGCTGCAGGGTTGGCTCCTTGGGGACAAGGGCTACCCGCAGAGGCCGTGGTTGGTGACACCCATGTGGCGGCCTCAGACTGCAGCAGAGCGACGCTATAATGATGCTCATGCAGTAGCTCGCAACTTGGTGGAGCAAACCATCGGGATGCTGAAGTTGTGGTTCCAGTGTCTGGACCGGTCTGGTGGAGCCCTGCAAGACAGTCAGTAGAGGGTGTCACGCATCGTCGTCGTCTGCTGCGCCCTTTACAACCTGGCACTGCAACGGGGAGAGGAGCTGGCTGAGGAGGAGATGGAGGAGCTGCACGTCTCCTCCGATGAGGAGGATGCCAATGGGAATGAGGGTGAGGGGTCCTCGGTGGTGACGATGATGGGGATGAGGCTCCCGCACTGGCGAGATGAGGCAGGTGCACTCGGGAGGCCCTCATAGCTGCCAGATTTGTGGAGGATGATGACAACATGCAGTGAAGACACTCCATAGATCTTCACATAACCTCTGAGAATGTCTGACTCCTGTTTGGCCGAGGGCAGCTCGCTTGCGCTCCATGATCAGGGCCATCTCAGAGACGCCGCCATGAACCTTTAGACGCGTCTGATGCTGTGTCCGCCTTCAGCATCTCAGCCCTTCAGGAGCTGGTGCACAGCATCACTGGTCGCAGATGCAGGTGAGATGGGGGCCAGCCCCACCTTAAAGTGCTGAGAGCACACAGAGAGTATGAGAGAACTCTGTGGCGCCTGCCCACTACATTCTGGCAGCAATGACCAGCACTGCTGAGGTGCAGGTATCAGTAATGTTTCCAGGGAGTGTGAGGCTGTGGTCTGAAGGCCGCACAGAGCACAGGGAAGAGGCCCTGGACTGAGACACCTACCTTTTATCTTGTGCAGAAAGGTTTCACATCTGTGGGACAAGGACACTGCTCATCAGAACAGGCAGGGTGACATTCTTAGTAGTTTATTGACAATAATGAACCGTACGTACAAGTGATCAACACCCGTGGCCAGGCTGTGCAACTAATTTTACCTAACCTTCCTACCCCTGGCACTGCATCTTGGTGCTCCCCGGACATCCACAGCAGAGGTGGAGGCAGCCTGCTGACTGTGATGCCCTGTCTGTGATGACTTTGGCGGGCGTCTTCTGGAGGGCCAAGGCTTGGTGGACCCCGGGCCTGCTTCTGGGGTCCTGCTGTGTGGCAGTGGTGCCCTCCTCGGCCTGTGAGGCTGGATCTGCGGAGGTCACAGGAAGTTAGGATGCGGATGGGCCGGTCACCCCCAGAGTCACCTGGGTGGATGGCCCCGGAGCCTGCACCTGCTGACCCTCCTCCCTATGGGTGCCTGAGGGCCCCTGGCTCACTCTGTGAACAGAAGGGGTAGTTGGCGTGAGATTGAGCTGCCCAGCACCCCTCTTGGGTACACACTGTTGGAGACCAACTGTGACATCAGTGATGGAGTTAAGCCCGCACAGCAGTGCAGGAGTGACGTCCTGGACCAAGGTCTCCATGGTGGCTGCCATCCTGCCAGTGTTGACCTTGATACGTTGGCATGCTGGCACTATCACCTCAGCCTGAAGATGGACGGACTCCTCCATCATGCCTTGCAATCTGAAGAGTGCAGCGGGCATCCCTCCCTGTTGTTCCCGAGCTTGCCTTTGCAGCTCAGGCAACTGTGACTTGACTGAGTCCAGAGGCTTGTCATCTGACTAAGACTCAGCAATGTTCTGGCCTCCAGCAGTCCTCCAAGTGCTGGGGACCTGGGAAGTCCCTGCCTCCGCCTGCTGTGGAGCAGAAAGTGCTCACCAGATTGTGATCCCGAGGCTACTCTAAAGCTAGGTCCCACCGAGGTGTGTCTCTGTGCTGGTGGAGGGTGTGGTGAGCGCTGTGACGAGACTTCAGGGAGGGTGCCTCCAGATTCCACTTCAGAGGTTTCTTTGGGGCTTGATTGGAGGCCTTGGGTCATGGACTCTGACGGCTGCTTGGCAGATGTGCCTGCAAAAGCAAGGGGAGATAATCAGTGCATGGCAGTGGCCTGTGAAAGAGGACACATCACTCACAGTATGGTTGTCTGATGGATGTTGCACTCCTGGATCCTCACTTGGTAGAGCAGCGCTGACCTCACCGTCAGCACAAGACCGGTCCAGATCATCGCCAGCCAGCTGGATGGCTCTGTTTTCAAATTCTGTCAGAACTTTGATCTTCATCATCTTCATCTTCATCACCTCCACCTGTCTGCGACCTTTCCCTCCTGTTGTGAGCCAGTTTATCCTGCCTGGATAGAGATGGGGAGAGTGTATCAGGACTCCTGCTGGACCAGATGATAGGCATGCCTGGCCTGTGTGGGTGGTGAGTGGTCTCTTTGACGGGATGAGAACAATGACAGTGTGTGTGAGAGAGTGAATGGTGATGTCCCTTGCACTGGCAGTGAGTGAGCGCCCTGTGGGTGTGTGATGGGTTTGTGAGCGTGTGAGTTGGGAGTGAGGAAAAGAGTGACTTATCCTGGCGGAACAGAAGCGATCATTCATCCTTTTGCAGCAACGGGTGGCTGTTTTCCTCTGCAGGGCATTTGCGCTGACTGCTGCCACTGCCTCCCAAGCTGGATTGGTGGTATTGCTACCCATCCTGCGGCCAGAGTGAGGGTAAAGCAAATCCCGGCGGGCCTCCAAGGCATCCAACAGTTGCTCAAGGGACCCGTCATTGAAGCAGGGCGCTGCAGTCTTTTTGCCTTTGCTGGCCATGTCTCCCAGACAGCAGTGGTGAGCTGGTGGTGATGAGCGCTTTGCTGGTGCCTGCCTTTTAAAGATAGCGTCCGGCGTGATGCAACAGCGGGGTGATGGCAAGCGGACGAATGAGAGCCTGCCCGCCATGGAAACGGCATGTTTCATGGGAATGCATAAATAATGAGGTGGTCTCGGGAAGATACAGTGTGAAAATCGGCTATTTTCATTGGCGGGTAGGACTCCATTTTACCCGCCCGCTACCACACTTAGTGCAATTCTGGGAAAATTCCGCCTATTGTTTTCAATAAAAACTCAGGTTGTATCTCTTGTAGAGTTAAAACAATTAACTAAATTAACAATAACAGGGGAGAAATCAAGCACAGCCCCTAAGTCAGGTCAGCTGTAAAATCAAGGAAAAACTTTAAAGGAACCTTACAAACATCAAACCAAGATGTGATTAAAGGGGTCAACAAAACACCCCAGTCCCCGCGGTGCCCACTGGGCACGGAAGGCCTCAATGGTGCCGGCAGACACCGCGTGCTCCCTTTCCAGGGACACCAGGCCGCGAACGTAGCCGCGGAAGAGGGACAAACAATCGGGCGGGACTCCCTCCTCGATTGCCCACTGCCTGGACCTGTTAATGGCCAACCTGGCCAGGCCCAGGAGCAGGTTCACGAGGAGGTCCTCCTCCTTCCCGACCCCCTTCCGCACCGGGTGTCCGTAAATCAGGAGCATGGGACTGAAGTGCAAACAAAATAGTAACAAAAGATTTTTTAAATAACTAAAAAGGGAGTGCAGCCTAAGACACCCTATATATGCATGGTCCACGGACTCCACAAGACTGCAAAAAGGGCAGGTGTCTTGGAAGTCCGTGAACCTACACAGTCTACGGTTGTAGGGGACTGCTGCATGCAACACCCTCCAACCCAGGTCCCCGATAGAAAGCGGGAGGACACCTCCGTAGAGGGCCTCCCATCGGGGGCCTCTGCCACTGGACGGCAACAAGGCACGCCAGGGCGTGTCCGGGCGGCGGACGAGGGCGAGAAAATGGAAGGTGTGCAGCAGCAGTCCGTACAGAAACCCTCCGCGCCGTGCCAAATGGCACGGAGGGCATGTCCCCGAGGCGGCTCATATTATTGCGGGGCACCGGCACCCGAGGGAGGGTTCGGGGCTTGGGGCCAATGTGGAATTCCGTCCGAACAGGGGAACGTTCAGACGGAAGACCATTGCGCACCTGGGCCACCTCGAGACCTAAAATGACTTCGGGTCCGAGCAAGACCGTAAACTCAGGTTGTATCTATGTATAGAGTAAACCTATGTGAAGGGTTTGCAATCAAGTCATCAGATTTCTTCTTGAACCCTTAAATTATGAACTGAATTAATGGTTAATCAAGGATTTCTACGCGTGACAATTTTAAACAAAGAATGAAAATCTCTCAGGTTTAGTAGAGCCTCAGTCCTTTTCATTTTGGTATGCAGATTGTATTGAGTGGACAATGAACCAACTCAAACTAACAATTATATTGGTCACAAATTCTGAACAAAATTGATTTCCTTAATGAATCAAATTTCAAAAAAAACTGGATGGGATTTTATGGGGCCCCAGAGACCAGGCTGAGAGATGGCAGATGTGAAAAATCAGGGTGAATTTCAGGGGTTTGGCCTGCCAATTGCCTTCCTGCCACTGCTAGCATTTTGCCAGCGGCAAGAAGATGGAGGACCGCCCTGCCGCACTTAGGCCAATTGAGGCCCTTAAGTACCCAATTTAGGGCCACTTGAGGTCCTCTTTCCACTGCTGCTGGGATTTTACCAGCTGTGGGTGGGAACTTAGCCATGTGGGCAGACTGTCAGATAAATACTAGCGGCCACCCTGTGGGCTCAGGGTGGGGGCTTCCTGACTGGGCACCCTGTGGCCGTGGAGAGGCCCCCCAGTGGCAAGGGCTGCTCCTTGGAAAGACCCTGCCTCTGTCCTCATGAATCACAGTGCTGCTGGGACTAAAGAGATGCCAGCCCTCCAATTAGCCAGCAGCCTTTGGGGGCGGGTCGCAATCCCTTAAAGGATGGGAGCACTGACTGCAGGAAGTTATTGTCTGCTGCACACAAGTGCAGTCGGATCTCCCAGAACTGGCTGAGGCGAGGTTGTCCCCAACTTTCTAGCCACTGGATGGGGCCACTGATGCCCATAAAACCCAGACCTGTATTCCAGCAAAAGTGATTTTGCATTGCTTGTTCCAAAATACATTTGTGCCATTTTAAAATAGAATTTAGTGTTTTCCATTTAGTTATGTACTGCCTGAGATCCAGTCAAAAGTCAACATGAATTCAACTGGTTGCTCATGTGGAAGATATTTTGAAAGAATTCTGGGGCAATCTCACAGGATTGTCCAGGCACCATAGAAACATCAAATCTCACAATGATTTTTCAGTAAATGATGATATGCAGATAAAGGTTCACAAATGTGTTTGAGCATGAAACAGTAACAACTGACAAGTAGGGAGCTAAGTTTGATCCTGGTGTCCAAAGACATGAGGTTTTCAGGGGAACTTGATGGATGATGATTAGCATTACTTGGCCTCCCATCTCAGGAATACTGAGGCCAATTACACCACACTTACTCTAATTCAGGTAGTTAATTCAGCAAGCATTAAGCTGAAATCTGAGTTCCCCTCATTGGATTGATTCAATATCCCACAACACAATGTTTATACCCATTCAGCCATTGGAGCACCCCTATTAGGTCATTTTAAAGCAATCCTATCACTAGTTATATCCTTAAAGAAGTATAATCAGAATGTACTAAGGTTTGAAATGTTACTTTTTAACGGGAATAGTGGCATGTGTACTTTTAATTACCCTCGTTATTGAAAACTGACTTTCAATGAAAAACAGGTGAATATGCGTTTTGCCATGTGATTACTGACCCACTAAAAATCACAGGATTTTTAAAATTCTGTGTCAGGATGTGAGTGTTGTTGGCAAGGCCAGCATTTGTTGCCCATCCTTGGTTGGTGATGGTGAGCGGCCTTCTTAAACCACTGCTATGGGCACACACCCACGGTGCTATTAGGGAGGGAGTTCCAGGTTTTTGACCTTGAAGGAACAGTGATATAGTTCTGAGCCAGGATAATGTGCGGCATGAAGGGGAACTTCCAGGTGGTGTTGTTCCCATGCATCTGCCGCCCTTGTCCTTATAGATGGTAGAGTTCGTGGGTTTGAAAATTGTTGTCAAAGGCGGCTTGGTGGGCTGCTGCAGTGCATTTTGTACATGGTACACATTACTGCCTTTCTGCATTGGTGGCGGAAGGAGTGAATGTTCGTGGGTGGGTGCCCATAAGTAGGCAGCTATGTTCTGGATGGTGTCAAGCTTCTTGAATGTCGAGGCTGAATTCATCTAGGAAAATGGAGAGTATTCCATCACACTCCTGACCTGTGCCTTGTAGATGGTGGACAGGCTTTGGGGAAGCAGGAGGTGAGTTACTCTCCACAGGATTCCTAGCCTCTGACCTGCTCTTTTGGCCATTGTATTAACATGGCCGGCCCAGTTCAGTTTCCAGTCAATGGTAACCCCTAGGATGTTGATAGTGGGGGAGTCAGTGATGGTAATGCCATTGAATGTCAAGGGGTGATGGTTAGACCTACTCTTGTTGGAGATGGCCATTGCCTGGCGCTTGTGCAGTGTGAACGTTGGTTAGTTGCCACCTATCAGCTCAAGCCTGAAGGTGGTTCAGGTCATGTCAATGTCGATTATTTCAGTATCTGAGGAGTTGTGAGTGGCTGTGCAATCATCACTGAACATCCCCACTTCTGACCTTATGATGGAGGGTGGATCATTGGTGAAGCAGCTGAGGCTTAGGACACTGTCTTGAAGAACTCCTACAGCAATGTCTTGGGACTGTGACGATTGGCTACCAACAACCACAAACATTCATTTTATCTTAGGTATGACTCCAACAAGTGGGGAGTTTTCCTGTGATTGCCCCCTGATATGTGGCTTTGAAACATGCCAGTCCTGAGATGTGTTTTTCTCATGGGCTGTTAACTATGGAAGAATCCCCCTCAGCCATGTTCAATTCGTATTTTCATTATTTTTGTGCAACTGAAATAAGTTGCGAGTAGTGGACTTGTAGTTTTTTCAAGAGCTATGCTGCAGCTCAAAAACACTTCTTTTTGAATGTTTAGAGATTCTGTTTCCTGCCATTTAATGTGCAATGACATCTAGTGGAATGTGGAGTGGTCCACAAGGAAGTGAAGTTTATGAAATTAATTTGAGTGTTTAGTGAAACAGAAATTTGTAGGGAGATGGGACGTAGGTGGTAATGTCACTGGACTAGTAATCCAGAGGGCCAAGCCAATGTTCTGGGAACATGGGTTCAAATCCCACCATGGCGGCTGGTGGAATTTGAATTCAATTAATAAACTCTGGAATTGAAAGCTATTCTCAGTAAGGGTGACCATGAAATTATCACTGACTGTCATAAAAACTCATCTGGTTCACTAACGTCCTTATGGAAAGAAATCAGCAGTCCTTACCTGGTCTGGCTTGCATATAACTCCAGATCCACAGCAATATGGTTGACTCTTAACTGTCCTCTGAAAAAGCCTAGCAAACCACAGTTCAAGGGCAGTTAGGGATGGGTAACAAATGCTAGCCTTGCCAGTGGCACCCACATCTCATGAAAGAACAATAAAAAAAACAGACCTTAAGATGTATACATTGGTTGTTTCAATTATTATAGCTAACCAGGTTTTGTTTAAATGGCAGACTTACAAGAACACAAGAATTAGGAGCAGGAGTAGGCCATTCGGTCCCTTGTGCCTGCTCTTCCATTCGATAAGATCATGGCTGATCTGATTGTGGCCTTAACTCCACTTTCCTGTCTTCCCTAATTGTTGACTCCCTTGTTGATCAAAAATCTATCTAACTTAGCTTTGAATATATTCAATGACCCAGCCTCCACTCTTCATATCCTCTTGACAATTTACTTTCCTACCTATCTTTGTATCAACAGCATAACATGTAACCTGCTGAATTGCATTCTGTAGGTAGATATTAAAATGCTCATGTTGCCAGGCCAACTCTTAAAGACTGCTTTTCAAGAAGGTTGGAGTATAAATTGGGGTTATGATCATCCAGTGGCTGATCACATTTTTCTTTGCCAAATTTCTTTCCTCTTCTCCCTGAAGAGATTGACTCCAGCTGAATATCATTTCATGGGTGGCAATTACCTTTCAGGACCTTACCCAAATAGACATTCTGACCGTTTACAGAACAGGAATCAAACCTGGGACTTCAGAGAATATATTAAAGAAGTGTGGGACCAAATGAACAGGTGCCTGCGGCACATGCCCCCCCCCACCCCCGGTGGTTTTTGGGTGTGGTTAAATGTCAAGGTAGGACCACATGTTCATATCCAGATTTTCCACAGTGATCTCATTGTACTAAATTATTTGAAGCTCCATACACATACTGGGCTTCGTGTGCAAAACCCACTGATGGGGTGAGTCAGGATGTCTGTCTTTTCAGTAGCCCTTAAAGACTTCCTGCTCCTGCTCATTAAAGGTATGTGGGTACAGCATTTATGAACCATCCCGTTGACTGTTAATCTGCTACAGCTTAATTGGTGTCACACACTAACCATATATCTATGTCTCATGTTCATATACATTCCTGTATTCTTGCAGGACATATTTCTGTGATAAGACTGAAATATCCAGCTCTAGTCAGACAGAAATCTTGAAAGCTGTGTCCATAAATCTGCTTCCAAAAAAGGTGGCTCCCTGCTGCAGGGTTGTTAATTCTTCACATACCAGTCGTGTTGTCGTGTAGACATTTGAATGAGCGTGGTATGGAGGGACAGGAAGCTGCTACTAAAACCTCCAAATCCATGGATTGGGGTGATACAGATAGTGACATAAAAGCTTGCCCACCACTGGCCTTGACATAAATGTCAGTGGTTCTGCAGGGGTTATCTAATTAAAGTTTTTAAAATAGGGTAAATGCGGAGAAGTGACTAGGAAACTTTCCTCCACTGAGGAAATCCAGAATAAAGGGACATAATCTTAAAATTATTCCATGCAGGAGTGAAACCAGGAAGAATTTTTTTGCACAAAGGCTAGTGGAAATCTGGAATTCTATCCCTCAAAAGTCTCTGGATACTGGACCAATTGAAGATTTCAAGACTGAGATCGATAAAGTTTTGTTAGGTAAGGGAGTCAAGGAATATGGTGCAAAGGAGCAAAATGGAGCTCAGGTACAGATTAGCCATGATCTCATTGAATGGGGAACAGTCTTGGAGGGCCTACGCCTGTTCCTGTGCGTCCTAGACATAAAGAAAACCCTCCCGGGTTGGGAGGCCTACCCACAACACCGTTGTGCATGTGGCAGTTAGAGAAGGAGTGGTAACTTTGGTCCCTGAGGGGATAGGAGAAGGGAAATCCCAGCTGAATTGGTGGTAAGCCTTACTGTAAAATTTGGGCCACACAGCAAAAGCATCATTTCCTATTCCTACTTTATTTTTTGTGTTATTTGGCTGCTTAGCTCACTCACACACTCATTTTACTTTTCTGAATCCCTGCTTGCTTCAATATTTTCTTAGGTGCCAGCCTTAGCTCAGCTGTCTTGCTTCTGAGTCAGAGGTTGTGGTTTGCATCCCATTTCAATTTTGAACATTTAATTTAGGCTAATACTTGTGTAGTTCTGAGGGAGTGAAGTGCAGTAGGACATCCTGAAGTCATGAAAGATGCTGTATAAAGCAAGCTCTTTCTCCTCATGGGGAAAATAGAAGGACTAAAAACTTGAATTCCTCAATTCACATATTGTAGTTTTGACTGCTTCCTGACATCCTGACATCAGGACACCTTATTTACTGTTTACAGAGTATAGAAAAACTATAGACTATAGAACTATAGATTTTAAGAGCACAAAATGATGAGTACCCAATGAAGTAATTTCTCCATGATTCTAACTTTACTCCTTTACTAACTTGGTGCTGTAATAAGGCCCCTAAATATAATCCAACATGATTACATACAGGTCGAATTACTGTCAAATACAGAATCATATTTGATCAGAGCCAGACATTTACTACTTGTACTTGGTCACATTGTAAGAAATCAGAGAGAGAAGAATAATTTATTTTGAACGAATACTCCACCTATCAAAATGAAAGACACTAATATTTTTAAAGATAAATCTAAACTTATGAAATGTCTTCTAATAATTCTGAAGACTTACAAGCGATTAGCTCCACAGGTGGGAGTTTTTGGTGATGTCTTTTGTTCAACAGAAGAACTTTTTAACAGACCATCAATTGCATGGTGTTATATGGAATTTATAGCATAGAAACAGACCATTCACCTCAACTGGTCTCTGCCAGTGTTTATGCTGCCTATGAGATTCCTCCCACCTCACTTTATCTCACCCTATCCACATATGCCTCTACTACTTTTCATGGGATACATGAAACATTCTTGTTCCTGTCCTGCTCAGGTTCCCTCTTACACTTCCATCTTGGGTGACAGGGCCCTCAACTGTATCCGTCCCATTTCCCACACTTTGGTCCTCACCCCTTCCTCTCCCTTCCAGAACAATGAAAGGATTCCTCTTGTCCTAACCTTCCACCCCAATCCATATTGGACAGATCATTCCCCACCATTTCTGCCACCTTCAGTGTGATGTCACCACCAAACATATCATCCCTCCCCTCTCCTTGCAGCATTCTGAAGGGATGGTTCCCTCCATGGTACCCAGGCCCATTCTGCACTAATTTAATGAAGCTCAACGAAAACTCAAGGAACAGCTCCTCATTTTCAATTGGGCCTTTTTAAACCTTTCAAACTCAATGTTAAGTTCAACGATTTTAGATTATATCTTCTGCTCCCCTTTTTTCAGACAGCAGGTCTGCTGGTAATGATTCTGCTATTGCCATTTAGAGCTACTCTGCATTAATGTTCCGTGTGTGTGCGTGTGCATGACCATGCAGCAATAGGGAATGTGCTGCACAGGGAAGAAACAAGCCATGCACAACCAATGTCCCCTTTAAGACCTGCACATGCATGGCTGCACATCAATCTTACAGGGACTGCGCAGTGGAACAAGAGGTTAGACGAAACAATACTCTCGTCCCATCCTTTTTTTCTCTGTTGACTCATTACCACTCTCCTTTGACTTGCACCATCATCCCTTTTTGTCCTTTAACCACTCCTGCCCTCCACTGTATCAAAGAGCTTACCTTATCTTGTCTCCTTCCTTCACTGCTCCCCCCACCTGCCTGCTTCTGTACTTGCTTAAAGCATATTACTTATGTAACAATTACCAGTTCTGGTGAAAGGCCACTGATCTGAAACGTCGGGCAGAATTTTTGATCTCTGGAGGGGGAGGGTTCCTGAGGCAGATGAGGGCGCAAATTCAGATCGCCAGGTGGTGTGCCGGCTCTTTGATGCAGTTCTGCACGCACTGGGACCTGGGTGCTGGCAAATCGCATCAACACAGTAGGTCAGCTTTTTATTGTGTAACTGAGGTACTTAACAGCTAGTTAAAGTGCAGAGAGAAATTTTTGATTCCAGGCATGGGGACTAGGTAGGGTCACGGCCATGTCCCTGAGTAGGAGGTTCACAGTATGGAGCCAATCAGATAGGTGGGTTCATTTAACATTTGTTCATTTAACATTTGTGCATTTAAGGGAATGGCTCAGTGATCTGCTTAGGCAATGGCACACACTGGCCAGGTAGTGTGAAAGGTCGCATAGAGGTAACTCTGGAGACGATGGAACACTTGAGAGTGGGGGAGTGATGCTTACAAGGGGGGTAGCAGGTGTGGGTCAGGCAGCCATGACATCACTTATGGAGGCAAGGGAGATCAAACATGGATGTGGGCTTTAGCTATTCAGTGTTGGAGATGAGTAGTAATGAAGAGCAACTACTCCCACAGCAAGTGCAGACCTTTAGGCCTGAGGCATGCAGAGATATTGGCGAGCTGCAGGGAGGGAACAGAAGCAATGCCCTTCACATAGGGGATACTGACAATGAAAACTTCCTGAATCTGACAGAGGATCAGTGGTGGCAAAGGAGTATTTGTGAACAGGAAGGGATTCCACTCCCTCAATGTTCAACTGGTGTGCAACCACTACAAGTGTTTTCTGCTGGTTTGTGCATGGTATCCTGGCAACTGCCATGACTCCTGCAGCCTTAGACAATGGCAGGTGCTGCAGTTGTTCATGGCACCGGAGAGAATATGTGGATGGCTGCTAGGGGACAAGGGCTATTCATTGAAGCGATGACTGCTGACACCCGTCCACGACCTTTCCATGGAGGTACAGAGGTACTGCAATCACTGCCATTTTAGCACAAGGGTCATCAAAAGTCAGACCACTGCTAAAGACGAGGCTCTGGTGCACTGACCGGTCAAGGAGGATGTCCTCTGTTACACTCCCTCAGGGGTGTCTCTGATTGTGGTGGCTGCATGAAAAGGTCTCCATTGTTTGTTTTGCCAATTTCCTTAAATCTATGCCTTCTCGTTCTCAATCTTTCCACCAGTGGGAAGTTTCTCCCTATCTACTCTGTCCAGACCCCTTATGATTTTGGACACCTCTATTAACTCTCCTCTCAACCTTTTCTCCAAGGAAAACAGTCCCGACTTCTCCTATCCATCTACATAGAAGTTCCTCAGTCTGGGACCATTCTCATGAATCTTTTCTGCATTATTGTTTTATTCAGGATTGACATAACTTCCTTGCTTTTGTGCTTTATGTCCCTATTGATAAATCCCAGGATGCTGTATGCTTTATTAACTGCTCTCTCAACCTGTCCTGTCACCTTTAATGACTTATGCACATATGTATCCAAGTCCCGTTGTTCCTGCACTCTCTTTGGAGTTGCACCCTTTATTTTTTATTGTCTCTTCATGTTCTTTCTTCCAAAATGAATCATTTCACACCCCACTGCATTGAATTTCCTCTGCCATTTTGTCCACCCATTCCTCCAACCTGTCTATGTCCTTTTGAAATCCTTCTCAAAGTTCGCAATGCTTCCAAGTTTTGTATCATCCACAGATTTTGAAATTGTGCCCCATACACCAAAGTCTAGGTCATTAATATGTGTCAGGAAGAGCAAGGATTCCAACACACACATCTGCGGAATCCCAGTACAAACCTTCCCCCAGCCTGAAAAACATCAGTTAACCACTGCACTCTATTTTTTGTCACTTAGCCAATTTCATATCCATTTGCTCCTGTCCCTTTTATTCCATGAGCTATAACTTTGCTCACAAGTTGTGTGTCATTATATCAAATGCCTTTTGGAAGTCCATGTACACCACATTGACAGTATTGCCCTCATTACCTCTTCAAAAACTCCAGTAAAGTAATTAAATATAATTTACCTCAATGGAGGCTTTGCTAAAATGGATTCCGTCCTGGCATCCTGGGTGCCTGTTCTGCTGGCCAGCTGTTCCTCCCCCTTCTGCCATTTCCCACTAAGCCAGCAATGACAATACTAGCTGCTGGTTTGCCTTTACATCGTGCCCGCCTCTGCTACCCCTACTGGATGGTGGCTGCTCACTCTAGCGACTAATTGGTTTCCTTGTTACAAATCTTATTGGAATCCAGGCGCCAACGTAATGTGGGATTGGGACTCAGGACTCGGAATACACCTGATGTTAGGATCCTGACCCGGAAGAAACATTTTCCCCATTAATTCTGTTTCTCTCTCCACAGATGCTGCCAGACAGACTGAATATTTCTGGTATTTCCTGTTTGTATTCCTTCTATTTCTTTCTCCCTCATTACTTATCTAGCTCCCCCTTAAATGCATCCATGCTATTTGCCTCAATTACTCCATGTGGTAGTGAGTTCCAATTCTCACCACTCTCTGAATAAAGAAAGTTTTCTTGAATTATTTATTAGATTTGTTAAGGACTAAGATATTTATGGCTCCGAGTTTTGGACTCTCTACTGAATCCTCTCATAATTCTAAAGACCTCTATTAAGCCACCCTTAAGTGTTCTTTTTTCTGGAGAAAAGAACCTTCAGCCTTTCTTGATAGTTGTTAACCTCTCAGTGCTGGTATCACCCTTGTAAATTTTTCTCACACTTTCTCCAGTGCTAATATAGCAACCAAAACTATGTATAGTGTGGCCGAATCAAAGTTCTACATTAATTTAGCATAATTTCTCTGCATTTTAATTCTATTCCTCTAGAAATGAACCCTAGAACTTTGTTTGCATTTTTACGGCCATGTTATGCTGTGTTGCTATTCTTCAAAATTCTTGAATCTATACCCCAAGATTCCTTTGTGCTCTTTGGTGTGACATTTACTTATTAAGTAGTTTTGCTTTGAAATAAGCTCAAGAGGAAATTGCATTATTTACACTAAATTAAGAACAGCTATTTAAATATATTTGGAGGTGGGGGAACGCAATGGCATTAGCTATTTGCTAGCCAATTTTCAGTACCATAGAAGGGATTGCTTGTAGCTTCAAGTTGGTTCCTACTTAGTTCCTGATCTGAGACATATCTGGAAATGACTAACAAAGCCTGCAACATTTCCCAGGAGATGACAAGGAGCATAAAAGGGACATTCATACCTGAACACCTTGCTGGAGATTTCTGAGACCCAGCTACATGTGACATTTGTGGAAGCCTGGGATAGCGTAGATACTCATGCAATCACAGTCTTTGCTGCAGGCATAAGGTTAGGTGAAAAAGGAAGAAAGGTCCATAAAATATCCCAGCACCTCCAAAAAATATAACTTTTCTCTTCATCCTGTAGTCCATGCACATATGCAGAAAGACCTGGACAATACTCAGGCTTGGGCTGATAAATAGCAAATAACATTCATGCCACACAAGTGCCAGGCAATGACCATCTCCAAAAAGAGAGAATCCAATCATCTTCCCTTGACATTCAATTGCATTACCATCGCTGAATCCCCCACTATTAACATCCTGCGGGTAATCATTGACCAGAAACTGAACTGGACCAGCCATAGTAATACTGTGACTACAAGAGCAAGTGAGAGGCTGGGAATTCTGTATAGAGTAATCAACCTCCTGACTCCACAAAGCCTGTCCACTATCTAAAAGGCACAAGTCAGGAATATGATGGAATACTCTCCACTTGCCTGGATAAGTACAGCTCCAACAACACTCAAGAAGCTTGACACCATCCAAGGCAAAGCAGCTTGATTGGAACCCTGTCCACCAACTCCAACATTCACCACCTCCACCACTGAAGCACAGTGGCTGCAGTATGTATCATCTATAAGATGTACTGCAGCAACTCACCAAGGCTCCTTAGACAGCACCTTTCAAACGTACGACCTCTACCACCTAGAAGGACAAAGGCAGCAGGTGCATGGGAACATGACCACCTGGAAGTTCCCCTCCAAGTCACGTACCATTGCTGGGTCAAAATCCTGGAACTCCCTTCCTAATAGCACTGTGAGTGTACCTACACCACATGGACAGCAGCGGTTTAAGAAGCAGCTCATCACCACCTTCTCAAGGGCAATTAGGGATGGTCTGTAAAAATGCTGGCCCAGCCAGCGAAGCCCACATCCCATGAAAGAATATGAATAATTTTTTTCATTTTTTTTACAGTGAATGACTATATAATTAAATTATAAATGTAAAATACAAACCAATAGAGAAACATGTTGTAATTTTTAGCAACACCCTTAGCGACATTTGCTCACAAAAGCAGCAGTGTGTGATACAGAAAGTTGGGCCACCAGTGGGAGTTTGTGGTCTCGGTATTTGATCAGTACCAGGATCATTTATTATGCCAGACAGAAGTTAGTGTTTGAGTTCAGTTTTAATAATAATCCAAGCAAGTCCAATCATGGAGTAGTTTACATTTCACATGAGTTTCAAATGGAGACAATAGCTGCCACACTACCTGGGGCTGAATTCTCCCCCAGTTGGGGGGATTGTGCGGGGGCGGGCGGGAGCAAACACAAACCCGATCGGCACCCCTGATCGGGTGCACGCCGCCATTTTACGTTGGCCCGCCCAGCATGACACTTGCTTGGAAGAGCTGAGTACTCCCTGTGCGGGTGGGGGGAGGGGGGGGGGGGGGGGGGGGGGGAGAGTGGGGAGTGGGGGGTGGATTTCCCTGAGTCCGGGCCTGTGCTCTTTCCCGCATGAGCACAAAGGTGCCTCAGGGAGATTTGTTTAAGGTTCAAACATTTAAATAAAAAATTGAAAATATTTTTAGACACGTCCCCTCATGTGACAGTGTCACATGTCAAGGAACATTAATTAAAAAATTTATTTAATTTATAAACACTTCATGAAACCTCATCGCGCCTGTGGATGAAGCTCCATGGAAAATGTGAAGGCAGCCTGGGCTCTTCGCCTGCCCGCCAACCTTAAGGTTAGATGGGCAGCTCATTTAATTGATTTAATTAGTTTTAAAAAGGACTTAATAGGCCTTTGACAGTTCGGTGAGCGCATAGCCGACCCGGCTGCGCGCCCGCCAAACTGAAAATCTAAATGACGCGCTGTGACGTTGGGACGCCCGCCTGACATCACCGCGCGTCATTTTACGCATTGGCAAGCGGGCCCCGACTCCGCTCGCTGACCGGAAAATTCTTCCCCTGATCGCAGAACTTTTTAATTCAGTTGCGGGATGTAGAACCATCCCTAATTGTCCATTGAGAAGGTAATGTTGAGCCACCTTCTTGAACGGCTGCAGTGGTGAAGGTTCTCTCACAGTGCTGTTAGGAAGGGAGTTACAGGATCTTGACCTCTTGATGATGAAGGAACAACATATATTTCCATGTCAGGATGGCATTTGGCTTGGAGGTAAATTTGCAGGTGCTGGTATTCCTATTTACCTGCTGTCCTTGTTCTTCTAGGCAGTTGACACATGGGTTTGGAAGGTGCTGCCAAAGAAGCTTTGGTGAGTTTCTGCAGTGCATCTTGTAGATGGTACACACTGCTGCTACTGTGCGCCACTGGAGGAGAGAGTGAATATGTAAATTGGTGGATAGGGAGTTTGTCCTGGATGTTGTCAACCTTCTTGAATATTGTTGGAGCTGCACTCAACCAGACAAGCAGAGAGCATTCAATCACACTCTGGACTTGTGCCTTGCTGGTGTTGGAAAAGCTTTATGTGATCAGAAGGTGAAACAATTATTTCAGCATACCCTGCAGCTGACCTGTTCTTATAGCCAGAGTATTTATATAGCTGGTGCAGTTAAGTTTCTAGTGAATGGTGACCCCCAGGATGTTGGTGGAGGATTCAACAATGGTGATCCCATTAAATGTCAATGGGAGGTTGTTAGATTCTCACTTATTGGGAATGGTCATTGCCTGACACTTGTGTGACAAGAGTGTTACATAGCATATCACCATCTCTGCGATAATGGCACAGGAGGTCCAAATCCGTAAGTCCTGATTTTGAATCTGGCCCCCACCATTTTCACAGGGAGGAAATGGGGGTGGTTGAACTTTGGACATCCTTGGTTCATGGAGGCAGCTGTACATGTTAAAGTGCAGCTGCCTTTAGTCTGATCTGTTTCTCGCTAGGAGAGAGTGGGAAATACAACTTGTGCACATTAGACCTGGTAGGAGAAAGTCTATACTTACTGGAGTTATTTGGAAAGGTATCCTTTTTGGATAGGTAAAGTGCACTTTTGGATATGGTTACGGGATACCTTTGGGAGAGGTCAGGTGTCCTTTGGCAGAGGTAAGGTGCCCTTTGGGATATGTCAAGTGCCCTTTAGGATTGTTAAAAATAGACATGAATGTATGTAAAAAGTGAATAAGCTCATTGGAGCAGTCAAAGGGGGTTGTCAAAGTGAACAGTCAAGGGACACTGTCAAGTTGTCACTGGATCTGTCAAACTGCTAAGGGAACTGTCAAAGCTCTTTGGAACTGTCAAGCTGTCAAGGAATTTAAATCTCATGGTCTTTAAATTTAAAACAAAACAGTCAGCAGGTTAAAAAAAAAACAGTACTTGCTATTTCATTCTGTTTTGTTAACATAAGCCTGAGGGTTATCATTATAGGATTTGTGTTGCATGACTGATTTCACAACCTATTATTATCACAGTGGAGTGCCTGTCAGTTCACAGTTTGATTAGCAGCTCCCAGTGATAATAAAGTCTTTGATCTGGGCTGTGAATACAAATGTTTATTGTTATATGAGATTAAGTAGTTGAAGGAATTTAAATGTAGTGAAAGGGTTTTTACTCAATGAGAGTGTTTTTTTTTAAATAGTGAATTCATCAATAGACACTTAGAACTTCATTTTATTCCCACTAAGCATGGGTCCCGTGGTCTACCCTTGATGGGCACTGGTTGAGTTGGTATGGAGGGTGAAAGGGAAAAGGTTGATGGGTGGGAGGATCAATGGTTGACATATGTTGACACTAAGTTGGCTATAAAGACTCATGGGGGCTTGGTAGAGGGGCATAGGTAGGCATTGAGGGTATGGGGTCATTGTGTGTGGGGGCATAGGCTGACATGGAGGGTATAAGGGCAATGGGGGTGCATGGGGGCATGAGGTAGCATGGGCTGGCATGAGTTTTCACTAAGTTGACTTAGGAGCTATAAAGGCCCAAGGGAGGATGGTAGAAGGTCATAGATTGACATGGAGGTTATGAGGGGAACATGGGGGTTTGGTAGAGGGGCACAGGTTAGCATGGAGGTTATGAGCGGTCATTGGGTGTGGTTGGGGTACATAGGGGGCAAGGAGGGCTTGAAGGCCAAAGGGGTGTGTGGAGCATATGAGGTGACATGGGTTGGCATGGATAGAGAATGGAGAGTATGTGGGGGTCAAGGGGTAAAGGCCAGAAGGCTGTTTTTTGTTTTATTGCTTTTTTTTTTGCAGCTGAGTCAAAGCACCAGATCACCAAGGCTGGCCTTTCGCCCAGTCTGCCCCTGCACCCGGTAGCCCCTGTGCTGCCTCCAAACTTTTTATGGGGCAGTGGGTACGACTGTCATAAAACCCAATGCCCCCAGAATGAAAATTTGAACTCCTGGGTCAGTTTCTCCTGAGTCGGGTTAGCAGAGCCGGGAATTCTCCTGACTCTGTGCTCCCGACCCGGGATCAAAAATTCAGGCCAGAGTATCAGTGAGCAGGTTATTGCTGAGTAAGTCCCACTGGATAGGATGTTGTATACAAAGCAGGCAAAGTCATTTTGTCTGTTTTAACCATTTCTTAGCAATATTTAATGTCCAATCGTATAACCTTCTGCCTTTTCTGCTTGTGGCCTATGTTAAGTCTTAGAAGGTCAGTCTATACTTGACAGCTAGCTATTGCTTACGTAACAACATTTAACAAGAATAAAATCACTGGTGAAATAATCTTTTTGTGAAGAGCTACTATTCAGAAAGCGCTAGTGTTTTTTCTCTGAGCTTGTTTTGAGTGAGTTCTGACAAAAGTTCTACGTCAATGGCTCTGTGCCTATGTATAGCCTTCATGTGTTGAATTTAAGGCAATGTTTGATGAAATGAAGAAAAAAATTCATTGAATTGTATCATATTTTAACTTCAGATATATTTCAAAATATATAGGAAACTATGTATTTCCCTGAGTGAGAAGTTAAAAAAATTGTGATTAAATGTCAGGATAGAGGTAATTTTTAGCCTTTGCATTGGTACAAGGAGCTTTCTCTGCCAAGAGTGCATTTTGGAAATTTAAGCTTACACTGCCCATGACTTTCAAATAATTTTCCACACTGTAGCTGAATATCTGGTGAATGATGCTCCAAGTAAGCAGCACAATGTCAGAAAGTCACTCCTAATAAATCAATGCCACTTTCATAAATGAGTCCTTCAAATTAGCCACTGTGTTTCCTACCCTGCATCAGTGACTACAATTTAAAAATACTTCAATGGATGTGAAGTGATTTGGGTTGGTTTTTCCTCCTGATACTATCTGTTGGTCCATGTTGGTAGTTTACTGCCTCCAAATAGGTGAACTAGACCCCCATAGGAGTGCAGGTAAGGCATGGAGCTGGCTCCTGAAGACTGGAGAATAAAAAATAAATCATGATCAGCTCACAGGAGGCCATGGTAACACTGTAAGGGATCTCATGGGGTGGGGTGGGTGGAAGGGGGGTGGGGGCAGGTCTGGGCAACCCACCCAACTCTCACCAAGTGTCTTGCTGCTGGGTTTTCAGGATGTATGCAGTTTGTGGCTGCTCAAGACTGGGCTGTGCATCTACTGGGCCTGAGAAAATTGGGCTCCATCCAATGTTCTCTCTCATTTCCCTTCGCTCTGCTCAGCCCGAGCAACTTAAAAGGCTTCTTGTGCACAGCCTTTTTATCCTTAGTGCAGTACGTTCACGGGTGCTGCATGCCCACATGTCTCAGCAGCTTTGGGGGAATGCTGGTTCCATCCTACTGACCCTACAAACTTTGGGGCTCTTGCAATATTGCTGCCTTTGGAAGTTCCTTTCATCTTCCTTTTCACAGTCAAATGGGAATAATGCTCAGTATACTGGCATCTCCAGCAGCTTATTCAATGGCAAATCTTGATGTGTTTGCATAGTTGAGGAAGGAATCAGTTTCCTTTCCCTCTCCTAGGCGACATGGCTCAGACTGACAAACACATTTTGAAGAGAAATCCTATTTTTGAGTTGAGACCAGCATTCTACCTTGGTAGCAAGTCAATGTTAGGTCACCATACTCCTGCACTATGCACTCTTGGGTTAGTTTTCAAGACAGGTGACCTTTACAGGCACATTTCACTTCCTAGAGGTTTCCATAACAAATATCTGCAATTGGATTAGGCACCAGCAGCATTGATATTCTGCTAACTTGTAAAACAGGAACGGCTCTCATCACCCAGCACCATCTGTCATTTCTCTGAGCTCCTGGCAGACATTCAGCACAGTCTGACAGATATACCTGTTGACAGATCTAATTTTTGTTCCCTGGTTGAAAGAAGTGTTTAGGTAATTGAGTGAGTCATAATGAGGTCAAGTTAGTGCAAGTTTCGACAAACCTGTCCTGCAGTCAAAGATCCTACTTTGGATGATTGTTCTTTGTTAGAACTTCATGAAAAGCCGACACTGTATCCTCTTCGTAATATTTGCAAGTCACTCTCGAACCTGGCACAGAGACCTGATGGTAGAATAGCAGTATAAATCTCAGCCAGTAACAAAGGATTTCCTAGTGCATTTGAAACCAGGACATGAGTATATAAGATAATCAGAATCTTTCCAGGCAGTTGCATAGTCTTTATTGCTTATTGAGGCTTATTAAATAGCACCATCAAAGGGTTGGCATGCTATTTTTCTGAAATGTTTACAGAATTTTTCTAGGAAATGCTATTTTTGTTACTCCTTGGGTTTACTTGAAGTCTGTTCTTGGCAGTAGACAAGCTGATATGGAAAGGTTTCCTGAAAATTTATGGGTTTTGATCATGGCACAACTTACAGGATCGTGCCCGCTGTGTCCTCAACACAGTTTGTTGTGGCAGTGGGATACAGCCTTATTTTCTTAAAGCCAGTGGATGCATGTGCGACCTCAGGCCAGTCTTGAATGGTCATTTACTCTATGGATCCTGAACCCAGTGTCTGGTCACCTGATGGGGATTCGGTGGAATGCCCAGCTGTGCCACCAACTCCCCATATTCCCTCGAAGTGTTACCATGGCCTTCTGTTGGCTGATCATGATTTCTTCTTTAATTCTCCAATCTTCAGGGGTCAGGCCTTACCTGCAGTCCTCTGGGGGCTCACTGCACACATTTGGAGACAGTGCACCTCCTCTCACTGGATGTACTGACCTCCAGCCCTACGATGGGTCCTGACTGAGCAAAGGAAATGGGAACTACCTAGGGAATCCTGACCCACCAGCTGTCTCTTGGGCCACCCCTTGACATCATTTGCTCTGCCCAAACAAGGCTGTGGGTGCACCAGGTTGCTGAGCTCAGGTGAGAGTCCTGTGATCAATATTTCTGAAATCTTGACATTTGAGGGCCAGCAGAATATTCAACTGGAGCAGGTTTCAAGTCTTTTCTAAACCCTCTCCTTACCTGGTGTCATTTATCAATTTGTGATGGTAACTGAGACATATCACCAAAGTTATTACAGAAATTGTGGCCTCGATTTTAATCCTCCTTGATCAGTTTCCCGTCCGTTAAAGTTTTTACAATCCCAAATCAGGGCACTATTGAGGTTGCTGCAAAAGGCAGGCAGGGCCTTAATTAACATTCAAACATCATCAGTGCCGTGGCTTAAACTTAACAGTAGATCAGAAGGAGGCCTGTGCTGTCAGTTGCTTGGTAGCAGATCTGAAGCGGAAGGTGCTGAATCCCTAAGGTAAGTATTGACAATTGGGCTTTTTTGGTAGACCTCGTGGACCAGGATTGCACCCCAAGCCTTACAAGGAAGTCTTCACACCCCAATAGTCTTCCTCACCTGATCGTGGGCCCAACCTTCTGCCTCCCCCAATCATAGCCTCAATCTTCTGTCTCCCCCCGTCATAACCCAGTCTTCTGCCTCCCTTGATTACGGCCTGGATTCTCCTCCATCCGCCATGCTCGTTGCGCAGATAGTTCCTTCCCTTACTGTTTGCTGGAAATGTCCCAGGGTCCGTGGTTGCACCTCTTGTCTGTACTTACTAGTTCCGCCCGGCCCTGCCAACTGGTCACATAGTCAACCTGGCCAGCTGCTGGTCAGGTGCCTGTCCAAAATGATCCAAATGAGGCCTGTCATTAAAATTGACAGTACTTCCATGCCCCTGCCGTAATCCATTCTTCACCTGCTTTCGGCTTTCCCCACAGCCACCCCATCTCCCCATCAATATTGGGACCTATGTGTTTCACAATTGTCGTTGAGCAAAGAAGATGAAAGGAAGAAACAAAGTGTTTCTGTAAATGTGTCCTATAAAGCTAACTGATGAAGAGCTTAAATTCATTTGAGTTAACCAATATAAGCCATACTGTTGACTTTGTTCTCCAACATGTGACAATTAAAATAAAACCATGAATTATCCAACGTCTCTTACTGCAGGCAAAATTATGAAAAAGTCAATAATTCTGTTCCAATAACCTTTGCAGAGAGGTTTAATATAGATAAGGATTTTTTAAGGGCAAATCATGTTTAACTAATTTTTTTGAGTTTTTTGATGAAGTAACTGTGATTATCGATTAGAGTAATGCAGTTGATGTAGAGTATATGGACTTCCAGAAGGCATTTGATAACGTGTAACATAATAAGCTGCGAGCAAAGTTGAAGCCCATGGAATAAAAGGAATAAAACAACAGCGTGGATACAAAATTAGCTGAGTGACACGAGACAGAGAGTAGTAGTGAGAGGTTGCTTTATGGGCAGGAGGAAGGTACAAAGTAGACTTCCCCAGAGGTCAGTACTAGGGCCACTACTTTTCCTGATACATATTAATGACTTGGATTTGGGTGTGCAGGGGACAATTTTAAAATTGGCACATGACACAAAGCTTGGAAGTGTAGTGAACTGCGAAGAAGGTAGTGCTGGACTTGAAGAGGCCATAGATAGGCAGGTGGAATGGGCGGATTAGTGACAGTTGAACTTAATGCAGGAAAGTGTGAAGTGGTACATCTTTGTAGGAAGAATTAGGTGAGACAATGTAAATTAAAGGATACAATTCTCAAGTGGATGTAGAAACTAAGAAATCTGGAGGTATATGTGCACAAATCATTGAAAGACGCAGGTTGAGAAAGCAGTTAAAAGGTATATGGGATCCTTGGCTTTATAAATATAGGCATAGAGTACAAAAGCAAGTATGTTATGAAGATAAAGGCAAAATACTGCGGATGCTGGAAATCTGAAACAAAAACAAAAAACAAAAAATGCCGGACAAACTCAGCAGGTCTGACATCATCTGTGGAGAGAAAGACAGAGTTAACGTTTCAAGTCCATTTGACTCTCCTTCAGAGACATGTCTGTCCTTGGCCTGCTGCAATGTTCCAGTGAAGCTCAACGCAAATTGGAGAGACAGCACCTCATCTTCCAATTAGGCACTTTACAGCCTTCTGGACTTAACACTGAGTCCAACAAATTCAGACCATGAACTCTAACCTCCATCCTCAACCCTTTTTTATCCCCTTTCTCCATATTCACTTTTATTTTTTATTTTTTATTTTATATTCTTTGTTCCACTTATTTTTATTATTAAAATTTATTTTCCTTTTTATTCATTGTTTTATCCCCACCTTTTAGCTTATTTTCGATCTTTTCTCCCACCACTGTCCCCTCCCCCCACCCTACCCCCACGAGGGCCATGTGTCACTTGTTCATGTTGTTCTTTCCTGAGCGCTTACCCTTGTCCTGCTATTATCACATTCTGTTTTCTATCCTTAATATCACCATTAGCACCTCCTTTAGCCAGTACCACCACCATTAACATCCCTTTGACCTTTTGTTTATGACATCTTTGGCAATCTCTCCTTTGCCTCCACCTATTGCTGGCCTTCTATCCAGCTTCACCTGCTCCACCCCCCTTAAAAGTATAAATTTCACAACATTTTCACTTCTCTTAGCTCTGAAGAAGAGTAATACGGACTTGAAATGTTAACTCTGTCTTTCTCTCCACAGATGCTGTCAACTCTATATTATGATGAACATTTTTAAAACACTGGCTTGGCCTCAGCTGGAGCACTGTGTCCAATTGTGGGCATCACACTTTAGGAAGGGAGTGAAGGCATTAGCGAGGATGCAGAAAAGATTCACGAGAATGGTTCAAGGGATGAGGAACTTCAGTTATAGGTGTAGATTGGAGAAGCTGTGGCTGTTCTCCTTAGAGAAAAGAAGGTTGAGAGGAAGCTTGATAGAGATGTTCAAAATTATGAGGGGACTAGACATAGTAAATAGAGAGAAACTGATACCATTGGCAGAAGGATCAAGAACTAGAGGACACAGATTTAAGGTGATTGACAAAAGAAACAACAGCGACTTGAGGAAAAACTTTTTTAAGCAGCAAATGATTACAAACTGGAACATACTGCCTGAGGATGTGGTGGAGGCAGATTCAATTGTGGCTTTCAACAGGGAATTGGAAAAGCACCTGAAAAAAAATGCAGAGTTTTGGGGAGACACCAGCTAAATTCCTCTTGCAGAGAGTCAGCACCTACTCAACTAGGCTGAATGGCCTCCTCCTGTGTTGAAACCATTCTATGAATTTATGATTCAATACAGGAAGGAATAAAAAGGATGTGGAGTGAAAAGAAGATTTCTAATGTAAAACTGTTATTAGACAGAATCTACTATCCTTTGGCTGTAATTTCAATGCCCACAGGAAAAGCACCAACATGACAGGCTGAATGGCCTCCTTCTGTGCTATAACTCTTCTAAGATTCTAGGATTCTAAGATCATGTGTAAAACCAAAACTAAAATTGAATTATGGTGTTAATGCATAATAATTGGGAGATTACAAAGTGTTCTAGAATGAAGTGAATATGTATGCTAAATGGTATTCTTATCTCAGTGAATCATGATGTAATTTAAAATATTGTAAAGGTGATACCTGAATGCTGCCTGGTATCTCCTAATCCTCTCTTGTTCCAGGAGTTCATTACTTTAAAATCTTCATTCAGCAGCAATCCTTCAATTTAAAATTTGTGCAGAATTTTTCCCATATAACATCCTGAAGCTTTCTTACAATAAGATCATGAATGGACAACACCACCCTCAGCAAATTTTCTTCAGTCATGATGTTGTTACAATGGAACATCAGAATGCCACAGCAGATACTATTCTAACAAAATGCCCTTTGTTTTCAAACAGTACTCTTTAGGCATAAAATATGGAGAAAATGGCTGATGAGGGACACCAGTAATCATACAAATATTTCTTTTCAACCTCCTGTCCTACACCTCCATTCCTTCTCCAGCTTCATGCTGTGGGACAGTTCCAGGGTGCCAGCCTGTTTTGAAGCTATTTTACTGTCTATTTCTGCATTCTTTTTCTCCCCTCCTGGTCTCTCTGGGCCACTTACTGCTTGTGGCTGAAAGACCGGACGGGTGTTGCACTGTGGCTAGAATATTATCAATGGCGTGCTGTTCCCAATGGTGGAACCAGAAGTCTGAGCCACTTCTGCTCCCTGGCTTTTTCCTATTTCCCATACGATTACAATTCAAATTTAAAATGCTGGCGGCCTGCATGGGAGACACTGCGAGTCAGCGGCAGGGGTTGCTTTTCAGTGGTGAAACCTACTGTCAGCTGACAATGCTGCAGCTATTGGTGGGCAATAAAAGAGCTTCTTGGCCAAACTGTGAGGTTCTTCATCACAGCCAAAACTTTCCTGCCCAGCTTTAGACTTATTGAGAGAACAAATGTGCCACAGTTGTTTTTTCCAATTTAAATTTTACTTGTAAGTATTTCACATTACATCGGTTTCACTTTATTTGTGTGTGAAACATTGTTATTTGTTGAGGCTAGCTTAGTTAGAGATCTAAATTACCGGCACGCCTCATAGTTGGCATGCATTGATGGTTACAATGGAGTTTGGGGCATTTTCTTTATTGTGGAAGAAGCAATGCTGTATTTTTTGTTCATTCTTTATTGAATGTTCATGTTAGTCAGAGGTGAAAATAAGCTGGTTTGGTTCCGTATGGCGTACCGGTAAGAAAGTTGTTGAGCAAATGGAGACGAAATGGGAATGCAGAGACGCAGGGAGGGAGAATGATAAACAAAAGCTAGGGAGAGGTAATCTTCCAGTTGTAGTTAAGAAATTAAGTGGTTAACCCTTCAAATTGTGGTTAAAGGACTGAATGAGCGGGGAAAATGGAAATGAGAATGGAAGTCACTCGGTTGTAGTTAATTATGTTTTAGTGTGGGTGTGTGGAGGTGACAGTTGCTCTCAATTTCTGTATCGATGTTTCATGCCTTTTAAACATAATGACCGCTATTAAAACAGATCAATTAACTGATCTTGTATGAGAATTAGTTCAGGCAATATGTGGTGGATTGTTTTTATTCTTTGAGTAAATAATGGGCACTTCTTTCCATGCTTCTTGTACGATTGGAATTTGAAATGCAGCATGTTTCTTTGGTGTGCTTTCATCTCATTGTTTGAAATATGAACTAGCACCGAATTCATTCATTATAGCTTATTGTGCTGGTTTGACAACTCCTACTACCAACATTACCTGATCCCAGAGAAGAGACTTCAATGGTTGGCTGACAGTTGTGTTCATAAGATTGATAAGTGATATTTTCGAAAGTGCAGTGCCACCTTTTAAAGCTGACCCATTGTAAACCAGAATATTCCCGACACAGTGAGGAATCGTGAGGTTTTCTCATTAGTCTTTTCTGACAGTGGATGGCTTGTTGTGAACCACTTTGGTTGTCAAAGGTTTAGGGAGTGAGTCTGTGCTGTTGTTTGTGGATTATTGGCAGCATCAATCTGTACAGTCCTTTGATGCCAGTCGTGCAGCGAATTCCTTATTTTGTTCAAACACACCTTGGGGGCAATGGATTGATAATCAAAGTGCTTTGAACACGGAAACCACAAGTTCAATTAAAAAAAGCAGTTACAGGTCAAAGAAAACGACCTTCCATGGATTAAATTATAATCAGTCAAATTTGGGATTCCTTATATGGCCATGTCGATAAAAAATTTAAGTTACTTTCACCCCTGATGTTAATGTCCAATATTGTACTTGCCACTCTGTGGGACATAATTGAACTTTCAGGCTCAGCTGGCCCTCCCTTCTATTTTGTAAAGGACATTGTCCAAGATCATTCTCAGCAGAGATAATTGAAACGTTGGAGCTGAACTCAAAGCCCTGTAAGGACTCTGCCAGCCAACACCTTGAGATGGACCCACATTTGGGCAGTACTGACACTGCCCTTTAGGCACCTCATTTTCTTACCTTGACTGACTGTTCCCACTACACCCCCAAACGCACCCAGGACACCAGGCCCTTCCCATTTCACTTCCTTGCCCTCAACCCCACCCTCTGTCCTCCCTTGGATCCCTCTTCCACTCCTCCATGCACCTGAAACCTCAATCTTTCAACCCCATCACACGCCTCACCCCTAACTCGGTCTTGCTGGTCCTAAGCCTCTGTGCAAGCTGTCATTCTCCTGCTCCCCAGAATTCAACAAGGAAAACTGCTGACCACAGGCACATCTGCACAAAGCTGACTGGTGCACGTCACTTTAAATGTAGTAGATCAGGAGCCAATAGATTCCCGTGTGCCACTGACTTTACCTTGAAAGTAGGACATTATTAAAATGTTTGATACGAATGAATGTTCATGGAAAGCAAATGCATTACAAGTACAAATTTTCCATAGGCTAGAGTGAGGCCTGACACAGCCCCAAAATGCTGCGGACTTTATCCCTGCACCTCAAACCGCTGTTGGAAAATCGAGATTTCACATCCTGTCTAATTCAGTCATCCATGTGCATACCACGTTTTCCACTCTTGTGTGCTCTATAAAATCCCCTCCTCGCCATGTCTCTACATCACCCAGATGTTTACATCTCTCCATCAGTTTTAGGATTAAGTGACAATTCAGAGGAATAAAGTTCATTACTTGAGGATTCGCAGAGTAAAATAAACTGTCTACTGTTACCATAAAACTAAGAAGGGATTAGACACCCTTAAAAAGAGTCAAAATAATAAGAATAATCTCATTGGCGGCGGTGAATTTTAGATACTGACTTGCTTGTGCAAAAAAGCCACTGTAACATTGCTCTACATCTATTTGTGAGTTAAAAACAATCAGTTCTTGTGTAAGAGCTGTCACAATGGCTGAGATATCATGTCTATTTATAGCCAGAAAATGCAGCCCATGGCGATAACTATCACTTTAAGGTGTTGCTGTAACATGACAAAGCAACTGATTGGGACTGATGTTATCTTTTGAGCTTTACATAGATCTGATTTTACAACTCTTATACTTGGTTTTGGATTTTTTCAAATGTATTTCTTGCCATGTATCAGACCAGGTTTTATAGCTTTCACACTGCTCTATTATCTGCTACATATTAGGGGAGATTTTCCTGGGTGCAGTGGGCTCCCCAGAAGCTGCAGCTGTTGGAATTTGGACTGGTCTGTGCAGAAGGCCTAAGGCAAAAGGACCAAAGTGGCTTTCCTCCGTGAAATTGATGGCAGTTGCCGCATAGCCTTCCGAAAGCTCAAGGAGGTACCAACTCCATCAGAAGATGAGAATCCTTTTGGCCACTCCAGACTGGTTAGAAGAAGAAAGCAGCAGCAAGAGGTGGAAGGACCACATGGAGATGCAGCTGGAGTTGCAGAGAGTCCACAGAGGAGGAGGAGAGTACCTAGACACTCTTACCCTTCCAGTAGGCCCAGAATCACCTGTCCCCAGTTCTTTGAGGAGCAGTGACAATGAACAACTGACACTCACCCAGCATCTTCTTCTCATCGTGCAGCCTGGAAACATGCTCAGACAAAAATTAACACTGAGCCAAAGAAGGAGATATTAGGACTGGTAACCAAAAAGCTTGGACAAAGAGGCTGCACTTCTCCAGAGAAGCTGTCAAACACCTGTGCCACCTCTTGCAACAAAACCTGCTACCCACTTACACAGCTATTAATGCATCATTTGTTGCAAAGTAACAGCAACACTTGTTTTTCGCCTCTGCTCCTTTTAAACTGCAACAGAGCGTATCAGCAGCATCAGTCAGTCCACTGCTCATCCATATTTCCTGAAGCAAGCACGTTCACCCCATTCCCCACAGATGATATTGGTGATGGCAAAGAAGCTGGAGGGCACCAACGCCAGGCTGTATTTTTGATGTGAATTTTTTGATGTATATCAAACTTTAAACATAACCTTTGATAATCTGAAAGTTGAAGGTTACCATTAATGGGCCTCTTATATGGCTGATGGTGTCTTGCTTCGATTAGAGAATCCTGTTGAATAAATGAAGCCTCTGCAGTGTAGGCGCAGTCACTTCAGAGTGATTGGGTTTAATAGAAATGCAGTGTAATCATTTCAACTAGATAGTTTCACGTCTCTTTGATACCTGGTGCAAAATAAATTTTAAAATGCTCTCAGGTTTAACAGGTCTAAACTTTATGGTAAGGTGGTAATTTTTTGTTTGGAAAATTTTGGATAGAATACACCCAAATATTTGATTTGTGCTGCTGATTTTTATTTTGGAAGAATATACTTTATTCATAAAATATCTGAAAGAACATTACAAAACATTTCTAAATGGCCATCACAAAAAGTGCAATCAGATTCAACTTTTACACATAGATCACGAGGTGCTTCAATACAATCAGACATCCCAACATGGTTATTACAGACAGCCAGACAGTGCAATGGTATTGGAGTTATCAATCATACATCATGTTACACACTGAGGTGCTTCAATACAATTATGATACATTTAGTTTTCACTACATACGTTCCTCGTGAGCCATACAGCCCGATGGGTCTATACAATTCCCAGCCCCTCATTGAACTATGGCAGAAAGGCCTTAGACAGCGACCTTTCCCCATTGCGCCTTTGCGGCGGCTGCCCCAAGCTTTAGTGTGTCCTTCAGCATGTAGTCCTGGACCTTGGAATGTGCCAGTCTGCAACACTCAGTCGGGGACAACTCTTTGCACTGGAAGACCAACGAGTTTCGGGCAGGCCAGAGAGCGTCTTTCACTGAGTTGATGATCCTCCAACTGCAGTTGATGTTTGTCTCGGTGTGTGTCCCTGGGAACAGCCCGTAGAACACAAAATCCTGTGTCACGGAACTGCTCGGGATGAACCTCGACAAAAACCGCTGCATCTCTCTCCAGACTTTCTTTGCAAAGGCACATTCCACAAGGAGGTGGACAATGGTCTCTCCCCCCTCCACAGCCACCTCGAGGGCAACGTGCAGAGGTGGGGGGGTGAGACTCCTGGTGTGTAGGAAGGATCTGACGGGGAGGGCCTTTCTCACGACCAGCCAAGCTACATCTTGGTGCTTGTTGGAAAGTTCTGGCGATGAGGCATCCTGCCAAATGAATTTGACAGTCTGCTCGGGGAACCAGCCGACAGGATCCACCATCACCTTTCCCCCTAGGATATTACGTGCCGACCACTGCCTGATGGACTTGTGGTCAAAGGTGTTTCTCTGCATAAATTTTTCCACGAGGGACAGGTGGTAAGGCACGGTTCAGCTACTTGAAGCGTTCCGTGGCAGTGTGGCCAGACTCATCCTTCGCAGCACTGGGGACAGGTAGAACTTCAGCATGTAGTGACACTTTGTGTTGCGTACCAAGGGTCTACGCACAGCTTGATGCAGTCACGCACAAAGGTGGCCATCAGGATGAGGGTGATATTGGGCACTTTTTTTCCCCCTTTATCTAGAGGCTTGTACATCGCGTCCCTGCGATTTGTACTGCTGATGAGTCAGAATCTCTACCTGCAGCTTAAACTAGTAAAATGACCCCGTGAAAACCAAAACCTTAGAACACTCACACATTCATTTTTTGCTTGTGGTACCTTAATGCGACAGTGACTATGCCCCCAATTTTAATTTCACAATGCTCTGTAAATGAGGGTGAGGCAGGTTTTTCAATAGTCCATGGGAAACCCCAAAATAGATGCACTACCTTTGCACTCACAGCTTTTTAACTCAGCCACCTCATTAACATTTTATTTCCAGGTTTCCCAGTCACAGGAGGTGGGTGTGAGATGGGTCCACATCACACAATCTCAGCACCATTATTTAAAGGGACACTGCAAACATACAATTTGAATGAGTTTGGATCCGGAACCAAAGCAAAGGAAGGGCCAGAGTAGAATCCAGATGGGCAAAGGCTGTGTATCATTTCACTGATGCCTCCCTGCTTGTGCTCCTGGGGGCTGCAAGGAATTGGAGATACATACTCTTCCTACAAATGGGAGGAAGAAGACTCCAGTGGAGATCAAGAAGTTGTGGTTATAGGTTGCAGAGGATGCAGCAGCAGGAGTGTGGTGCCACACTCCGGGATTCAGTGCAATAAGTGGTGTGATGACCTAATAAAGTTAGGAAAGGTGAGTACAGCGGCATTTTAACCAAATGCCGCTGTGCATATCACCTCACACTCTCACTCTGCCTTGTCAAGTCTACGCCAACACATCACTCCTCACATCCATTTATCTCACTCCTCCTTCCCTTTCTAGGTACTACCTCACATACCCATCCATCCTTCCACCACTAACACTCACCCTCAACCTTATGCAATGTCTTTCCTCATCCTCATAGTCACTCTTAGTGGATGCACTCCATCCATTGGACAACTTACCATCACGATCACTTGTAGGTTCCCTCTTTGCAGAGGAGCATAGCACACCAAGGAGAGAGGGAGAATCAGGGGGAGCTCTCCAAACATCTCACAGTTGGCTGTTGGAGATCGGGAGAAAGGAGCTCCCAGTTATGTGGTGACACAATTAAATCAAACCCACCCACATGTCATATGGTACTTAGTCACGTTGGCTTGATTTCAACAGCGGGTAAAGTATGAACAGCTTTACCTAATAACTTGTAACATTTTGCCACATTATATTGCCACAGGCACTTCATGTCTTTTATCTCCACAGGGTAATCATGCGTGTAGCATGAGCCAGTGGACATAGCAGTCAAAGAGCCCTCAGAGGAACTGAGTCCATTTGAGGGCACATCACCACAGGAATCATTCAGATCATGCACCAGATCAGATACCCACACTTCAGTGGGACCAGTAAGGCAGGTAGTTGGGCTGTCACCTGATGATTTACAGTTTAGAAGTGATGGTGGAGATAGGAACAGCCATGGAGAGTCCGCATGGGAGGACACAGCCCTCTCCAAGCTCTGCTTAGCTGGACACAGATACTATACTTGGGGGTATAGATGAAGAGGAGAATCATTGAGCACTAGCAGACAATTTGTGATGCACTGATAGACTTTCAAAGTGGAATTCCTACCTTTACAGATTGGAGAAGTTCACTGAGGAGTGATGTCACAGGCCACTGAGAGGATTTTTTCCCAATAGAGTGACCAATGTCATGGATTATCAAATGTACCAATCACACAAGTCCTTGCAAGCCTGGATCACCACCGTGCACACTCAGGATGTCAACATGCCTGCCACCTAAATAGGTTGATGGATACTTTAATCTTGGTCTTACAGGGCTGCATTGATTTGCACCAAGCTGTTCCCTAGCCCAACTACCTACTTTACTGGTCCCACTGAAGTGTGGGTATCTGATCTGGTGCATGGTCTGAATGATTCCTGTGGTGATGTGCCCTCAGATGGACTCAGTTCCTCTGAGGACATTGCCTGCCAAGTCCACTGGCTCATGCTGCATGGGCAAAGGCCCTGTGGAGATGAAAGGCATGAAGTAGCCCTGGCAGGGCAAAATCATTGCAAGTTATCATTATGAAGATACCACTTGCTGTTGAAATCAAGCCAACATGGACTGAGTGCAACATGACATGTGGGTGACTTTGGTCATCTATGGTAGCAGTGAAGTGAGGTTGGACCATGAGAGGGATGGTGGCGAATGGGGTCATGGAAGCAGTGACATGATTCAAAGTGCTTTGACTTCTCACAAACAGCCCACCTCTCAGCCTATAAACTGTCACTTAAAAAAGCATGGATCGATCAGGGATAGTCAGCATGGTTTTGTTAGGGGAAGATTGTGTCTTAGCTAAATTCAATGAATTTTTTGAGGAAGTAACAAGGAGGACTTATGAAGGTAGTGTGAGTGAATGTTTTATACATGGATTTCAGTAGGGCATTTGACAAGGTCCCACATGGCAGATTGGTCAGGAAAGTGAGGTCTCATGGGATACAGGGGAAGGTGGCAGGTTTGGATCCAAAATTGGCTCAGTGACAGGAAACAAAGGATGTTTTTGCAAATGGAAAAGCGTTTCCAGTGGAGTTCCATTGGGCTCAGTGTTGGGGCCCTCACTATTTCTTGTATATATTAATGATTTAGACTAAAATGTGGGAGGGAGGCATGATTGGGAAATTTTCAGATGACACGAAAATTGGCCATGTAGTTGATAGTGAAGAGGATAGCTGTCGACTCCAGAATGATATCAATGGTTTGGTTGAGTGGGCAGAGAAGTGGCAAATGGAATTCAATCCAGAAAAGTGTGAGGTAATGCATTTGGGGAAGTCAAACAAAGCAAGGGAATACTCAATAAATGGGAAGTTATTGAGAGGAGCTGAGGAAGTGAGAGACCTTGGAGTGCAAGCCCACAGGCCGCTGGAAGGTGGCTAGACAGGTGAACAAGGTGGTCAATAAAGCATATAGAATGCTTTCTTTTATTGGCTAAGGGATGAATACAAAAGCAGGGATGTAATGATGGAACTGAAGAAAACGCTGGTTAGGCCACAGTTGGAATTTTGTGTACAGCTCTGGTCACCCATATTACAGGAAGGACATCATTGCTCTGGAGAGATTGCACAGGAGATTTACAAGAATGTTGCAGGGCATGAAAATTGTAGTTATGAGGAGAGATTGGCTAGGCTAGGGTTGTTTTCCTTAGAACAGAGGAGGCTAAGGGGTGACCTGATTGAGGTGTACAAAATTATGAGGGGTCGAGATAGGTTAGACAGGAAAGACTTGTTTCCCCTAGCTGAGGGGTCAATTACCAGGGGGCATAGGTTTAAGGTGATTGGTAGAAGGATTTGAGGGGACATGAGGAAAAACTTTCTCATCTGGAGGGTGGTGGGCATTTGGAATTCACTGCCAAAGTTGGTGGTTGAGGCTGAAATGCTCACTCATTTAAAAGATACCCGGATCTGCAGCTACAGTGCTGTAACCTGCAAGGCTACAGGCTAGGTGCTGAAAAGTGGGATGAAAATGAGCAGCTAGTTTCATTTTTCTCTTTTTGGCTGGTGCAGACAAGATGGGCTGAATGGCCTCTTTCTGCACCGTAACTTTTCTATGGTTCTTTAGCCCAGATCCTGCCTCATCTCCCGATGGCTGAGTCTGCACCCGCACAAGTGCAGGTGGAGGTCAGTCTTTGGCAGGACCTTCATAGGCTCCAAAACCCAGAGGATGTCGGCCAAGAGCATCTCACTAGTCAAGGCAGGGATGTGAACAGCCTGCCTCTACCTCTGCTAAAGTCACACAAGTTGTACCATGCAGGTGTAGCAGGAAATGGAAGAGTGAGGCTTTGTAGTAGCACAAGGGTAAACCCATGAATGTCTGAGAACATGCTGTTTTGATTTTTAAAATTATTTATTCAGCTCACATAAATGTTATTCCTTTTCACCATCTTCGCACCTTTTCCATTCATGGGTTTTGGGCCATAAGTTGCCTTTTAACTTGTTTATAATGAATGGGAAGACATGAATTAATGAGGACCAGTGGAGGTTGCTGAAGGGATTTTTGGTTGGTTGTGGGACTGCTTTGTGTCAGTGACATTAGGAACGAGGAGGGGAAGAATGGCTGTCGTATTTTCTGCTGACAGAGATAGGCTAATCATTAATAAAATCAGCCGTGCATTTCGAGCAGCTGCGTTTGCATTGCCCTCAACACCCTCCTCCTCCTCTTCTTCTCCCCCTCCTCCTTGGAATCATCTGAGGAAGATTGGAGTTCTTCACCTTGGTCCTCCTGTAGACTCAAGCCTCACTGCTATGTAGTGCCGTGCAGGGCTGGAGCCCCTGGCTAGTTGTAGCCAAAGGTAACCTGCAGATCTATCCGGACATCAGAAACACATCTTTAACTGGTGGCCTGTTCAATTATACATCTGGTGGTGATACGGCATTCACTGTAATCTTGTTGGGATTTGTTGGTCAGGTCTCTGATGGGTTTCCTTGTCTCTGAGCAGCTATCCCTTTAGTTCTGCTTCCAGCTATGAAGAGATCAGGGGGCTTGGCCTGAGGCAGAACAAAAACACTATGGCAGCTGCTCAGGAATTTTGTACAATCCTGCATAATAATCTCTTTGTGACCACATCAGTTTCACATCGATAGAACAGAAGCCCTTGTGATTAACAGGTACTCCTGGTTGTTCTGGCAATGCCAGGATTGCCATATGTGTGCAGTTGATGCCCTGCACCTTTGGGAAGACAATCAGAGTGACCCACTCATTCTGACTGGCATCGTTGGTGGCTAAGTTGACATCATTGCCAGCCCTGGTAAATAACCCATCAGTTACCTGGCTCATGCATTTGCATTTGGCTGTATGGGAGCTCCTGCATGTGTCTGTGGCAGAGCCCTGGACGGATTCAGAGGCAAAAATTTGAGAGTGGTGGTGACTTTGACACCTACTGGTAATCCAGGTCCAACCGGCAGCCAGCCTTCTTCTTGGTAGCTGCAGATATCTGACACAACCTGACTCTCCTGAGTCTCCTGAGACACTGGTGTCCAGACATGTCAAGGAAAGTGATCCTCTGCCTGTACACCCTGCTTCATGGGAGGTACCACCTGCAAGCTGCACCTCTCTGCTGGACCCCTCTCTGCTGGTTTCCCACCTGCTGGTTCCCCTCTGCTGATTCCAACTGTCCCCGCATTCCCCACCCACCGCTGGTGTCTCTGCTGGTTTTCTTTCTCTCTGCTTCTCCCCTTCTATGTTGGCCCCCTCTCTACTGGTTTCCCTCTCTCTCTCTGCTTAGCCCCCTCTCTGCTGGTTCTCCTCTCCCTGCTGGTCTCCTCTCTCTGCTGGTTCTCTCTCTCTGCTGGTCCCCTCTCTGCTGTGCAGCTACAGCTCAGTGAGCAGCAGGCTGTAGCAGGTCCTGATGCTGTTTCTGGTCACCTTAATCCTTATCCGAGGTGCAATTTAAGGCAACAAAAGTGGCACCCATCCTGATGTGTAGAAAATAACCCAACAGCAGATGTACTGTGAACAACCCCTTTCCCACCGAGAACTAAGAAAGCAGCTGTGTGTACAAGTACTCATTGCCATATTTCCCCGAAATTGATTTGCCCACTCAATTGCTGCTGCCTTATGTTCACCAGCAAGTTTCAAAATAACCTGTGGACCTGATGTTAAAGTGGAAACAGTTTGTCAATATCACTCTATTCGAACGATTAGCATGTGGAAATTGACAACCTGCCTCTCCCATGGGGCTTGCCTGCAGGCAGTCTAATGTGTCCAGTCAAATGTGGAAGTTAGCGGATTGGATCCAGCTTCCTAATCTTCTGTCAATTTCACTGCTTTTAACCTCCCAGCCACTCCCAAACTCACTTGGTCTTCCATATTAAAATTCAGCCCTTGAGTTCAATGGTATTTCATTGGCAGTGAAGTGCTTTGGGATGTCAGCAGAAATGATAAGGAGCAACATGAATTAAAATACACATAAACTGCAACAGGGGAACAGGTCATTTGACCCAATCAATCCATGTCGATGCTTTTCCTCTATAGGAATAAACTGGTTAAATTATATTCATCCACCCTATTCCAGTTTTCCTTCAATTTTTTTAATTGTTTCTAGAACTGGTGTCTCATTGTGGTGAGTGAACCTTCATGCTTGAATGTAAACAGGCCAGTGCAGACCTCCACTTTCCCTGGCTCGAGAGCCATTCTTGTCCGCTGAAGCAGATATTGGTCTCAAACTGGTGCTGTAGCTGTAATATAACTGGATCATTAGTTATGCTATCTGAGGCTAATCAGCATGTGACCACTAAGAGGATTACCAAGTAAATAATTCATGAGCCACAGGGGATGCCTTCATGAAACTTCAGAAGTAATTGTTTAGTCTATTATGGATAACAAAATTTACAAAGTATGCTAATTAGAATGTTTTATATAGAAATCAGATCAATATACAATTTACTTATACCTACAATTCAAAATCAAAAGTTCTGATTATAACCCTTAGTGGGAGTGATTTTCAGTCGTACATTGAGGCACTAATGGCCCACCGAGGTGATCAAGATGGGGGTCTTGAGCTGAAATGTTGGTTTAGTCCATGATTTGCGCAAGACACCATCTCAGTAAAGGCATTGAATGGTTGCACAGAGCCTTGTTAATAGCTGATCACCACTTTGAATGCCTCCTAGCATTCATTAAAGAGCTTCAGCTAATGCCCTCTCCTAACAGTGACCAGCTATTTGGGAGTAAACACTGCGCTGATGTTGATTTCAGGCGCTACTTAAAGGGATCCTCATCATTTTATTGCTGCTGGAGCTGTGAGGAGGATATCTGAAACACATTGGGAGATTTTTCTGGGCACTTTGTCACGACTTGACCAACACTTGAGCAACATTTATTCTGGAAATTCTTTGAGGATTCTACTTAACAAGACTGAGTGCTTTGATACTCCACCTTATTGGACACCTTGTAGGAGCAGGAAAAAATGAATGAACCAGCATGTTCTAAAATGCATTGTTTGGGAAAAGTAACTAATGAAATTAAGGTTGTTGCGATCCCCGTAGAGACTGATAATTTTTAAAAAGAGATATGATTTTCTCAGTGACCAACATAAAGAATTGCATGACAAGATTTCACACTTTAAGTCTTCTACTGGGACAAGCAAATTAAATTCAACATTGATTAAATATTACTTAGCAGGCAATTGATACACTAAACTACAGAAAAGGTACCATTAATTTCTCAACACAACCAAAACCCCCACACCACGTTTATACATTACACTGCACTCTCAGCAGAGATGTTGCTTTGTATATAAAGTGCCAAGCTCCTTCTGGCTTCAAGCTCCTTCTCCCTGCCCCAGGGATTCACCATGGTCAATCTTCCAGTGTCCTTTTAAACAAAACCCCTTCGCTCAATTGTCTGAGCATAATCGAATGGACCTCCGATAGCAGGGAACCCTCTGGCGACTTCTTAGTCTTTAAATCTCCACAAGCCTTGTATCTTCAAACTGGGAATCCACCTCACCAGCACTCTGCTTGGTGGTTAACACAAAAATAGCCCTTTTCTTCTGCTTGGCAACTGCTTTCAGTCTTCTACCCCAAATCTCTCTGCCTGACTGACTCTGAGGCAGGAATTTTCCAGCCCCTCACGCCGTCTTCTGGTCCCACTGATGTGAATGGAGATTTCAATGGCTGGCTGGTCCCGCCATGGGGGAACCCGCTCCGAGGTGTGGGGTTGGGGGTAGGGGTGGGGGGGCGGGGACTGGAAAATTCTGGCCTGAGAGCCTGTGAGTCTGTATGCAACAAGAACAGCTGCCTCCTCTATTGTGTACCAGTGTTACAATTTTCACCTTACTTTCAATAAGTTTTCACCTGGGTGCCTGTCCCCATGACAACCATGTCACATGGGCTTGTCTCCAGGAAAATTTCATAGGATGTCACATCCACTTCTCCAAACTACTCCATTTTACCTTGAATTAAAGGACACAGTTTAAAGCATGACCGCCTTATAAAGTCCAGCAATCGTAACAAGGCAATAGCATATTGCTATGCTAAAGGTTTGCATATGGAATGCATTAATAATGTAGAGTTTTTATTATGTACAGTAAGCATGCTATATATCCTGGCGGGTATCGCTCCCCCTGATATAAGAAGAATGGTAGCCGGCAAGAAAGAGCGACTCCGTCAAACATCAGATGAGAGGCACCCTCTACATGGTCATATACTACACCCAGCTGCCTAAAGTCAAGGAAGAGCTTCACGAACAGTGTTGTTCCATTACAATCAACCCCATCTGAAGCCCGCATCGCTTTGTGGAAAGACCGGCTCACCAGTCTCGAACAGCCCCCAGTGATGGAAATTCTACTGGATGAAAGCCTTCCCCCAGGAGCTAATTGCAACTGGGCAACCTGGAAATGCCTTAACAGACTTAGGACTGGTGTAGGCCATTCAAAGGTGTCACTAAGCAAATGGGGATATACAATCTGCCCGACAACTTGTGAATGTGGAACTATGCAACATCTCCTGCAATGCCTATCGCTAGAGGAACCCTGCACTGTTGCAGATCTTGCCGAATTCAACAACAAGGCGCAAAAATGTGTCCAGTTCTGGCTGGGCCATGTATAGACTGTCTGTGGACACGATAAGAAGAATTGTTATACTTATATACATGGTGCTACAATAATAACAATTTAGAAAACTGGACACGTTGCTAAAATTCCGTGGTCCATACTTAAAAAAATCTGAATCCCAACCAGTTAAAAAAACTTGAAACAAAAATAAAAACAGCTGGAAAAACACAGCAGGTCTGACAGCATCTGTGGAGAGGAACACAGTTAACATTTCGAGTCCATATGACTCTTCATCAGAACTGAGGAAAAATAGAAATGAGGTGAAATATAAGCTGGTTGAGGGGGGTGGGACAGGTGTAGCTGGATAGAGGGCCAGTGATAGGTGGAGGCAAAGAGGAGATTGCCAAAGATGTCGTAGACAAAAGGACAAAGGGGTGGTAACGGTGGTGATATTCCAGCACCAGGTCCGTAGCCTTGCAGATTACAGCCCTTCAGGTGTCGATCCAGGCACCTTTTAAATGAGTTGAGGGTTTCTGCCTCAACCACCAATCTGTGCAGCAAATTCCAGACACCTACCATCCTCTGGGTGAAAAAGTTTTTCCTAATATCCTCTCTAATCCTTCTACCAGTCACATTAAATCTGTGCCACTGGTAATTGACCTCTCTGCTAGGGACCTCTCTCTGTTTGTCTTCCCCATCTACTCTATCTAGGCCCCTCATAATCTTGGACACCTCAATCAAATCACCCCTCAATCTCATCTGTTCTAAGGAAAACAGCCCTAGCCTACCTAATTTTTCCTCATAGCAGCAATTTTCCAGCCCTGGCAGCATTTTTGTAATCTCCTTTGTACTCTCTCCTGAACAATTGTGCCCTTCCTGTAATGTGGTGACCAGAACTGTACACAAAATTCCAGCTGTGGCCTAACCAGTTTTTTTATCGAGTTCCAGCATTACATCTTTGCTTTTGTATTCAATTCCTCTTGCGATAAAGGAAAAAATTCCATATGCTTTCTTTACCAACTAGTCCACCTGTCCTGCCACCTTCAGAGATCTGTGCACATGCACTTCAAGGTCTCTCACTTCCACTACCTCTCTCATCTTACCATTTATTGAATATTCCCTTGCTTTGTTTGCCCTACCAAAATGCATAACCTCACACTTTTCCAGATTGTATTCCATTTCCACTTTCCACCCCACAAGCAATCCATTGATATCATTCTGGAGTTCACAGTTATCCTCTTCACTATCACATACACGGCCGAATTTTGTGCAAATTTCCCAATCATGCCTCCCACATTTAAGTCCAAATCATTAATATATACCACAAACAGCAAGGGCCCCAACACTGAGCCCCATGGAACGCCACTGGAAATGGTTTTCCATTCGCTGAAACATCTGTTGATCATTCCCCTTTGTTTCCTGTGGCTGAGCCAACTTTGGATTCATCTTGCCACCTTCCCCTGGATCCCATGGGCTTTTACTTTTCTGATCAGTCTGCCATGTGGGACCTTGTCAAATGCCTTACTAAAATTATGTAGATAATACAAGGTGCGGTTACAGCAGGTGGATATTGTGTCCAGAGGCAGTGGTCCCATCAGGCAGACTGCCCTGTCCTGAATGATGTTGAACTGTTTGAGTGTTGTTGGGCTTGCATCCATCCAGGTGGATGGTGAGTAGTCCATCACACTCCTGACTTGAGCCTTCTAGATGACCTCAGAAATACCCTGCCTCTGCCCTGCGATTGTAGCCACCATTTTGAAATGGTTGATCCAGTTAAGATTCTCATCAAAGTGACTCCTCCCAATGTTGATGGTGATGAATTTGGCAATGATATTGAAACAACAAGAATAATAGCAATGTATTTATATGACGCCTTTAATGTAATAGAACATTGCAAGGTGTTTCAGGGGCTTGGAACAATATATGAACCACATAAAGAGATATTAGAGCAGGTCCCAAAAGCTTGGCCAAAGAGGTAGGGTCTTAAAGAAGGAAAATGAGGTAGACAGGCAGAGAGGTGTGGGGAGGGAATTCCAGGCCCTAGGACCTAGGCAGCTGAAAGCATGGCCACCAATGGAGGAGCAATTAAAATTGGGGGTGCTCAAGAGTCCGGAATTAGAGGAACGTAGATATCTTGGACGTTGTAGGGCTGAAGGAGATTACAGAGATAGGGAGGGTTGAGGCCATGGTGGGATTTGAAAACAAGGATGAGAATTTTAAAACTGAAACATTGTTTAACTGGGAGCCCGCATAGGTCAGCGAGCACAGGGGTAATAAGTGAATGGCATTTAGTATGAGTTAGGACACTGGTAGCAGAGTTTTATATGATCCCAAGCTTATGGGAGGTAGAATGTGGGGTGCCAGCCAGGAGTGCATCGTAGTCAAGTCTGGAGGTAACAAAAGCACGGATGAGGAATTCAGCAGCAGAATGAGGTGGGGCATAGATGAGTGATGTTATGGAGGCGGAAAAAGGCAGTCTTAGCAATGGCAAAGTTATGTGGCTGAAAGCTCACCTTGGGGCTAAATATGAAAATGAGGCTACAAACAGTTTGATTCAGTCTCAAACAGTTGCCAGGGAGAGGGATCGAATTGGTGATGAGGAAGCAGAGTTTGTGCTGGACCAAAGACAATGAGTTCAGTCTTCCAATATTGGAGGAAATTTCTGCTCATCCATTACTATATGTTGGGTAAGCAATCTAATAATTTAGAGACTGTCGAAGAGTCGAGAGAGGTGGTGGTGAGGTAGAGCTAGGAATTGATGTGCTTTCTGATAATGTTGCTGAGGAGCAGCCTGTAGATGAATAATAGGAATGGGCCAAGGATGTATTCTTGGAGACATCAGAGGTAACTGTGTGGGAATTGGAAGAGAAGCCACTGATGACCATTCTCTGGTTATGTTTGTGCAGTCCCAGCCAGATGGATGACAGTGAAGAGACGTTGGAGGAGGATGGTGTAATCAACCATGTCAAAAGCTGCAGGCAGGTCAGGAAGGACGAGGGGGGATTGTTGCCCTTTGTCACAGCCACATAGGAAGTCACTTGTGGCATTGATAAGAGCTGTTTTAGCATTGTGATGGGGCGGAAACCTAATCGGAGGGATTCAAAATGGAATTTTGGGAAAAACAGACATGAATTTGGGAGGCAACAACACATTCAAAGGTTTTGGTTAGGTAATGGAGATTGGCTGGTAGTTTGAAAGGACAGAGAGCTCAAGGGTTTTTTTGAGTATGGGGTGATGTTTGTTAGTGTATCCTCACACCTTTCTCCCTTTAGCGAATGGTATGGAGTGTGGGAAGGATTTTCAGACAGAATATCAACTGCTGAACCATGATGTGAGCAGCCCCTCTGTGGCCATCAAATCATGGAGTGATACTTGAACAGGAGTGCTACCAACTGAGCCACAAGACCTCATCGCAGCGGGGTAGGGGTGGAGGGGGGAGCGGTGGTGGGTAATGTGTTGGGGCGATGATAGCAGATTTAAAGGAGAGCGGGACAGAATCTGAGGAGAAGGAACTGTTAACAATATCAGCTTAACATGGAGACCAGGAAGGCAGATTGGGTTGTCAGTAGCTTAGTGGGAACAGCGTTGAGGGAACAGGAGGTGAGTCTTATGGACAGGATGAAATTGGAGAGGGCATAAGGGGAGATGGAAGAGAAACTAGAGAAGGAAACAAGTTCAAGGCTACGGCAGGGAGCCTTAGAGGAAGATTGGCCCAGTGGGCTAGTGGGCAGGAAAAAGACACTTGGTGTTACCTTTGCAATCTGGAAGATCCTTGAATAGTGAGCAGTTTTTGCAGATGACTATGTAGAAAAATTGGAGAAGTTGAGGCTGTCTTCCTTAGAGAAGAGGAGGTTTAGAAGAGATTTGATAGAAGTATTCAAAATGTTGAGGGGCCTGGACGGAGTAGGTAGAGAGAAATTGCTCCCATTGGTGGAAAGGTTGAGAACGAGAGGGCACAGATTTAAGATAATTGGCAAAAGAAGCATCAACGACATGAAAAAAAACTTTTTCATGCAGTGAGTGGTTAGGATCTGATTTGCACTGCCTGAGACTGTGGAGGTGGTTCAATTGAGGCATTCAGGAGGGAATTGGATTGTTAACTGAAAAAGAAGAATGTGCAGGACTATGAGGAGAAGTTGAGGAAGTGGCTCGAAATGAATTGCTCCTTCAGAGATCCAGCACAGACATGACAGGTCACATAGCCTCCTTCTCTGCTGTAACCACTCTATGATCCTACAAGAGCAGGACCTGATAGTGTTTTATATGGTCCAGCTAGAGCTGGCAATGAATTCTATCAAATCTCTTCTAAACCTCCTCTCCTCCAAGGAAAACAGCTCCAACTTCTCCAATTTTTCTACATAACTGAAGTCATCTGCAAAAACTGTTCACTGTCCAAGGATCTTTCGGATTGCAAAGGTAACGCCCAGCGTCTTTTCCTGGCTTATCCCTAGCCCACTGGGCCAATCTTCCTCTAAGGCTCCCTGCCTTAGCCTTAAACTTGTTTCCTTCTCTAGTTTCTCTTCCATCTCCCCTTATGCCCTCTCCGATTTCATCCTGTCCATAAGACTCACCTCCTGTTCCCTCAACCCTGTTTCCACTAAGCTACTGACAACCCAATCTGCCTTCCTAGTCTCTATGTTAAGCTGATATTGTTAACAGTTCCTTTTCCTCAGATTCTGTCCCTCTCTTCTAGAAATCATCACATCTGTTCAAGTCTATGTCGCTTGGACTTAAGAAAGTGGAGATGAGGCAGTGTGAGAGTGCAGTTGTGAGTGAATTGGGAGATGGCTTTTCCAGGGCGGATACAGAGGGAGATTTGGAGGGAGAAGCGAGATGTGGGTGGAGAGCAATACAAGGAAGTAAGCAGAAAAGGCCTATCTGTTACTATGGGGACGTGAGGGCACAGCCTCAGAGTAAAGGGAAGACCTTTTAGAACAGAGATTAGGAGAAACTTCTTTAGCCAGAGAGTGGTGAATCTATGGAATTCATTGCCACAGAAGGCTGTGGAGGCCAGGTCATTGAGTGTATTTAAGACCGAGATAGATAGGTTCTTGATTGGTAAGGGGATCAAAGGTTACGGGGAGAAGGCGGGAGAATAGGGTTGAGAAACTTATCAGCCATGATTGAATGGCGGAGCAGACTCGATGGGCCGAATGGCCTAATTTCTGCTCCTATGTCTTATGTCTTATGTCTTATGATATAGCAAGATCAAGCACCTGCCTGTGAATATGGGCTGGGGAGTTTACATGGAGGGAGAGATTAAGGGAGGATGAAAGGGCAGTGAACTCAGAGGAGAGAGAACTTGACAAAGTAAGATGGAGGTTGAAATTATTGAAGATGAGAAGCAGCTCAATGCAGAGACTGTGGGGAAAAAAAACAGTGAAAGTTTCTCAGCGATAGAATTAGCATGGTGGCAGTAGAGAACGGGGATTTTAAATGAGACGTGAGAGGTGAGGAACAAGGTGAGCTGCTCAAAGGAGGAGAAAGTGGCAGAGGATAAGGTGACAGACCAAGATATGATTTGGTGATAAGAGATATACACCGCCACCACAATGGAGTGGGCAGGACAAGTGGTGAAAGGTATAGCCAGGCAGGGAAGCTTCATTTAAGGAGAAGGTGTCATTTGCCAGGTTCCTTTCAAGGCCATGATGATGATGCAATCATCCATAATAAGCTCAAGCATGGCAAGGTCTTTGTTCACAAGTGAATCGACATTCTGGAGGGAGATGTGGAAGGGGCAGTGATCCGCTGGTAGAGTCCACAGGATCTGCACTTGGAAGGGTGAGTTGGACAGGGAGGAGATTGACAAGATCAGCCCACTGGGCAGGAAGGTCAGCGAGAATGTAGGATGGGGGAGCTGATGATGAAGCCCTCGATGGGTCCTTTGGAGGATTCTAAGAAAGGCACAGAGGGAAGCTGTAGGCTTATTTAAGAGGGAGTCAAGCCTGGGACAGTGGCAGGAGAGTAGGAGGGTTGAGGACTGCTGAATAGTTGGGTTAGGGGTTTGGGAAGGCTGGGTACCCAAGAGAGGAGAAATGGAAGGAGGCATGACAACAGGAGAGCAAGTTCTAGGAGGGACAGAGAGAAAGGAAGTAAAAAGAGGGAGGAAAATAATTAAGTGGAAATAGAAATGATGGGCTTGAGTACAGAGCGGCAGCCACAGTACATATATGAATGCACACAAGGCAGACTCAATTTACATTAGCTGGTAACGTAGCGTAGTGGGAATGTCACTGGACTAGTAATCCAGAGGCCCAGGCTAATGCTCTGGGGATGAAAGCAAAATACTGCGGATGATGGAAATCTAAAATAAAAGTGGAAAATGCTAGGAAAACTCAGCAGGTCTGACAGCATCTGTGGAGAGAGAAACAGAGTTAACGTTTCAAGTCCAAATGACCCTTCTTCAGAGCTCGGAAGAAGGGTCATATGGTCTTGAAACATTAACTTTGTTTCTCTCTCTGCAGATGCTGTCAAACCTGCTGAGTTTTTCCAGCATTTTCTGTTTTTATTACTTATTATTATTTATTATTATCAATGCTCTGGGGACATGGGTTCGAATCCCACCACGGCAGATGGCGGAATTTGAATTCAACTAATAAATCTGGAATTAATAACAAAGCCAGTTTCAGTAAAGAACACCATAAAACCACTGTTGATTGTTGTGAAAACCCATCTGGTTCACTAATAACCTTTAGGGAAGGAAATCTGCCATTCTTATATGGTCTGGCTTATGTGTGACTCCAGACCCACACCAATGTGGTTGATTCTTAAATAGCTTACCAGCTACTCAGTTGTATTAAACTGCTACGAAACCTAAAAGAAATGAAACTGGAAGGATCACCTGTCATTGATCTAGGCACCTGAAATGACAACAATAAACCCAGCCCCGTCATCCCTGCAAAGTCTTCCTTACTAGCATCTAGGGGCTTGTGTCAAAATTGGGAGAGCTATCCCACAGACCAGTCAAGCAACAGTTTGACATAGTCCTATTCATGGAATCATACCTTACAGACAATGTTCCAGCCACCCCCATCACCATCTCTGGGTATATTCTGTCCCACTGGCAGGACAGACCCACCAGGGATGGAGACACAGTGGTATGCAGTCAGGAGGGAGTTGCCCTCAACATTGACTCCAGACCCCGTGAAGGCTTATAGCATCGGGTCAGACTTGGGCAAGGAAATATCCTGCTGGTTACTACCTACTGCCACTGCACCACCCCGGCTGATGAATCAATACTCCTACACTTGGAAGAAGCACTGAGGGTGGCAAGGGCACAGAATGTACTCTGGGTGGAAGACTTCAATGTCCATCACCAAAAGTGCCTCGGTAGCACCACTACTGACCGAGTTGGCTAAGTCTTAAAGGACATAGCTGCTAGACTGGGTCTGCGGTAGGTGGTGAGGGAACCAACAAGAGGGAAAAACATACTTGATCTCGGCCTCACCAATCTATCTTGTCGCAGATACCTATCCATGACAGTACTGGCAGAAATGTTTCTTATTTTCTTATGAGGAGAGGTTGAGTAGGTTGGACCTGTATTCATTGGAGTTTAGAAGAATGAGAGACGACCTTATTGAAACATATTAGATTCTTAGGGGGCTTGACAGGGTAGATGCTGAGATGTTGTTTCCCCTTATGGGAGAGTCTAGGACCAGAGGGCATAATCTCAGATCAAGGAGTCACCCATTTAAAACAGAGATGAGGAGGAATTCCTTCTCTCAGAGGGTAGTCAACCTGTGGAATTCTTTACCTCAGAGGGCTGTAGAGGCTGGGTTGTTAAGTATAGTCAAGGCTGAGATAGACAGACTTTTAATCAGTAAGGGAATCAAGGGTAATGGGGAAAAGCCAGGAAAGTGGGGTTAAGGATTATCAGATCAGCCATGATCTCACTGCACAGTCCTTGTGGAGTCTCACCTTCACATTGAGGATACCCTCCATGGTGTTATGTGGAACTACCATTGTGCTAGAGGGGATAGATTTCAAACAGATCTAGAAGCTCAAAACTGGGCATCCATGAGGCGCTGTGGGCCATCAGCAGCAGCAGAATTGTACTCAACCACAATCTGTAACCTCTTGGCCCGGCATATCCCCCAAGTTGCCATTACCACCAAGCCGGGGATAAACCCTGGTTCAATAAAGAGTGCAGGAGGGCATGCCAGAATCAGCACCAGGCATACCTAAAAATGATGTGTCAACCTGGTAAAGCTATAATGTAGGACTACTTGCGCGCCAAACAGCATAAGCAGGAAGTGATAGACAGAGCTAAGCGATCCCAAACCAATAGATCAGATCTAAGGCTCTGCAGTCCTGTCACATCCAGTCGTGAATGGTGGTGGACAATTAAATAACTCACTGGAGGAGGAGGCACAGCAAATATCTCCATTCTCAATGATAGGGGGGAGCCCAGCATGTCAGTGCAAAAGATAAGGCTGAAGCATTTGCAACCATCTTCAGCCAGAAGTGCTGGGTGTATGATCCATCTCAGCCTCCTCCTGAGGTCCCCAGCATCACAGATGCCAGTCTTCAGCCAATTCAATTCACTCCACGTGATATCAAGAAACAGCTGAAGGCACTGGATACTGCAAAGGCTATGGGCCCTGACAACATTTCGGCAATAGTAATGAACACTTGTGCTCCAAAACTAGCTGTGCCCCTAGACAAGCTGTTCCAGTACAGCTACAACACTGGCATCTACCTAGCTATGTGGAAAATTCCTCAGTTATGTCCTGTCCACAGAAAGCAAGACAAACCCAAACCGGCTAATTACCCCCCATCAGTCTACTCTTGATCATCATCTAAGTGATGGAAGGGGTCATCGACAGTGCCATCAAGCAGCACTTACTCAGACACAGGCCACTCACTGGCGGTCAGTTTGGGTTCTGCCAGGGCCACTCAGCTCCTAACCTCATTACAGCTTTGGTTCAAATATGGATAAAAGAGCTGAACTCCCGAGGTGGGGTGAGAGTGACTGTCCTTGACATCAAGGCCGCATTTGACCGAATGTGGTATTAAGGAGCCCTAGCAAAACTGGAGTCAATGTAACTCTCTGCTGATTGGAGTCGTACCTAGCACAAATGAAGATCGCCATCACTGAATCCCCCCACTATCAATATTCTGGGGGTTACCATTGACCAGAAACTGAACTGGACTAGCCATATAAATAGTGTGGCTACAAGAGCATGTCAGCTGCTAGGAATTCTGCAGTGAGTAACTCACTTCTTGACTCTCCAAAGTCTGTCCATCATCTTCAAGGCACAAATCAGGAGTGTGATGGAATACTCTCCACTTGTCTGGATGAGTGCAGCTCCAACAACACTGAAGAAGCTCAAGGCCATTCAGGACCTCTCGAATTCAGCTGTTTGCCTATTTTTGGACCAAGGTTTTAATTTTGTCTGGAGCTATGTGGTCAATTACAGGGAGCAAGTGCGAGAGGACCGGGGCCTTTAACAGTGAGAAAGTGTGAGAAGAGTGAGAGACCATTAAAGAGCGTGAGAGGGAAAAGAGCACAGAGAGCAGGTAATTGGTAAGTAGGAATCGGTGAGTATTTCTAGTCTTTAGAGTAAAGTAAAGTCTTTAGTTTGTATTTAGATCTCTAGTCTTTATTTTCTCTTTTTCTTAAACATAGCTTATTAAGTATGAGATCGATACTGGTGTGTATAAAAAATAACTATAATTAAGTGTAAAGATTGGAGATACTAGAGTAATTAATTAATAAATTAAATGAAATACAATAGCGATGGCAGGATGGGCAGGTTGCTGCTGGAATATAATGTGGGATAATGTGAGGTTATGCACTTTGGCAGGAAGAATAGAGGAGCTGAATATTATTTAAATGGAGAAAGATTGCAGAAAGCTGCAGCACAGAGGGATTTGGGAGTCCTTGTGCATGAATCACAAAAGCTAACATACAAGTTCAGCAGGTAATAATGAAGGCAAATGGAATGTTAGCCTTTATTTCAAAGGGAATGGAGTTTAAAATAGGGAAGTCTTGCTAAAACTATACAAGGCACTAGTTAGACCACACCTAGAATACTGTGCACAATTTTGGTCCCCTTATCTAAGGAAAGATATACTGGCATTGGAGATAGACCAGAGAAGGTTCACGAGGTTGATCTCGGGAATGGGGGGATTTTTTTATGAGGAGAGGTTGAGTAGGTTGGGCCTGTTTGGAGTTTGGAAGAATGAGAGGCGGCCTTATTGAAACATATAAGATTCTTAGGGGGCTTGACAGGGTAGATGCTGAGAGGTTGTTTCCCCTTGTGGGGGACTCTAGGACCAGAGGGCATAATCTCAGAGTAAGGGGGCGCCCATTTAAGACAGAGATGAGGAGGAATTCCTTCTTTCAGAGGGTAGTCAATCTGTGGAATTCTTTACCGCAGAGGGCTGTAGAGGCTGGGTTGTTAAGTATATTCAAGGCTGAGAGAGACAGATTTTAATCAGTAAGGGAATCAAGGGTTATGGGGAAAAGGCAGGAAAGTGGGGTTAAGGATTATCAGATCAGCCATGATCTCACTGAATGACGGAGCAGACCCGATGGGCCAAATGGCCTACTTCTGCTCCTACATCTTATGGTCACCTTATGGTCAAGTGAACCTGGTGGAACCCAAACTAAACATTGGTGTTAATCCTTCAAATTCTCTGCCCCAGCGAGCAGTGGAGGCTGGGTCTTTGACAATGCTCTAGGCTGAGTTAGAGTCATTTTTGATCCACAAAGGAATTAAGGGTTATGGAGGACAGGCAGAAAAATGGAATTAAAGCCACAATCAGATCAGCCATGATCCTACTGAATGATGGAGCAGGATCAACGGACCAGTGGCCTATTCCTGCTCTTATTACTTATATTCCTTTGAACAGGTTATTGAGGAGTATTTGCCATTTGATGATGATTGTGAGTAGGTTGATGGACTGGCCAGACTGGATTTGTCCTGTTTTCCATTGTCAGGCCATACCTGGGCAATTTTTCATGGTGGGGATGCCAGTGTTGTAGCTGTACTGAAACAGCTTGGCGATGGTTGCGTTTATCTCTGGGGCATGTTATCCTTGCTTTAGATGATATGTTACCATACAGCCTTTGCTATAACCAGTGCCTTCAGACATTTTTTGATATCTCGTGGAGTGAATTGAATTGCCTGGCAATTGTAATGCTGGTGTTATGGACAGGAAGAGGGTTAATTTAAACAGCCCTGATTTCCCCTCTTGACCCCCCCCCCCCCCTCCCCCCCCACCCCCCCAATTCGTAAACAGAAAGCTGTTTTTGAATTGCTTCTCCCTTTATAAGCAGTGGCATATTTCCCAACCCCTCAGCTTTGGTGCGATCCAATTTCTATTAATAACCCCACAGCAAACTCATGATAGGATGAACTCAGAGGGTTAGTTTATTTGCACACACTCAAACGCGGGAGGAGGTTAGCAATGTTGTCTCCTTTTTACTATACAGTAAAAGAGGGACAGAAAAAAAAGATTTACAGGGCAAAGACCACAGAGAAAAGAATTATTGTTTCACGTGAGTCCAGAGTCCAGAATCAAAGTCCAAAGGTGTATTCCTTCACAGAGGTTGGCAGGCTGAATTGATGCTGGACAATTCACTTCCACTATGAGATAAGCACATAGCAATGAATCAGTCGTGTTGGCGATGGTGCAGAAATTCCAGTTGAAACGGTGTAGATTGGGCCAGGCATTCAAACCTGGACAGAGCCCCTTTTCTGTGCTGCTGCTAGCTAGATGGAAAGCTGGCAGGTTACTTAGTACCACAAGGCAATATTACTGGTTTCACCAGCTAGGGGGTTGTCCTAGCAGATGAATAGGTTCCGGATGGCCAGGCCTGGCTTATGAAATGTGGATGGCTTTTTTAAAGTTACCTTTGAATTTGGTCTCTGCAGCCCATAGTGGTGCAAATTTCTTTGATACTGCCAAATAGCCCCTTTTGTTCAGGGTCACAGACAGACATAGCTTCAGCCATTTTAAAATGCCATTGTCCAGTTTTTAAAATTTTGAAATTAGCCATGAGGATATATATGGATATATATAATATATATATTTTATAAAAATATAGAGTGTGAGGTCTTAGCCCCTGATACTGGGGACATCAGGAATATGCTGAAATGGCCATTCTGGCTGAGGATGGTTGCAAATACTTTAGCCTTATCTTTTGCACTCACATGCAGAGGTTCCACCATCATTCTGGATGGGGTTGTTCATGGAGACTCCTCCTCCTGTTTTAATTTAATTGTCCAGCACCTTTCATGACTGAATCTGCAGGACTGCAGAGACTTCATTACCTCTAGACTCAACTATTCCAATGCACTTCTGGCTGGTTTCCCATATTTACCCTCCATAAACCTGAGGTCATCCAAAACTCTGCTGTCCTTGCTTAAACTTGCAGCAAGTTCCATTCCCCTAGCGCCCCTTTGGGATTGACCTTCATTGTCTCCCGGTTAAGCAACGACTTAATTTTAAAATTCTCATCCTTGTTTTCAAATCCCTCCATGGTGTTGCCTCTCCCTACCTCTCTAATCTCTTCTAGCTCTACAAACCTCCAATATCTGAGCTCCTCTAATTCTGGTCTCTCGTGCATCTTCAATTTTAATGATTCTATCGTTGGTAGTCGAGACTTCCATTGCCTAAGCCCAAAGCTCTGGAATTCCCTCTCTATGCCTTTTTGCCTCTCTATCTCACTTTCATCCTTTAAGACACTTCTTAAAACCTACCTCTTTGACCAAATTTTTGGTCACCTGACTTAATAACTGTGGCTCGATGTCATGCTTTGTTTTATAATGCTCCTCTGAAGTGTCTTGGGACGTTTCATTACATTAAAGGTGCAATATAAATATGAGTTGTTGTTTGGTCTGATCTGATTTGTTAGTTGTGTGATTGCTTAGTATGCGTATAGCCCTGTTGTAGTTTCACCAGGTTGGCACTGCATTCTTGGGTACACCTGGTGCTGCCCCTGACATGCTCGTTTCCACTCCTCATTGAAACAGAGTTGGTTTCCTGGCTAAATGGTAGTGGTAGAATGTGTGATGTGCCAGGCCATGAGGTTACAGATTGTGGATGAATACAATTCTGCTCTTGCTGATAGCCCTCAGTGCCTCACGGATGCCCAAATTTGAGTTGCTAGATCTGTTCTGAATCTATCTCACTCAGAAAGTTGCTAGCATCACAGAACACAATGGAAGGTATCCTCAGTGTGAAGACGTCTCCAAAAGGGCTGTATGGTTGTCACTCTTACTAACACTGTCATGATCTCTGACAGGTAGGTTGATGAGAATGAGATCAAGTAGGTTTTACCCTTGTGTTGTTTTTCTCACCACCTGTGGCAGGCCCAGACTGCAGACTGGCCTTCAGGACTCAGCCAGCTCAGCCAATAGTGGTGTTAATGAGCCAGTCTTGGTGATGGGCATTGAATTCCCTCATCCAGGGTACATTCTGTGCATGCTATCCTCCATGCTTCTTCCAAGTGATGAAGGAGTACTGATTCATCAGCTGAGGGAAGGTGGTAGGTGGCAATCAGCAGGAAGTTTCCTTGCCCATGCTTAACCCTATTACATGAGATGTCATGCAGTCCTGAGTCAATGTTGAGGACTCCCAGGGCCACTCCCTCACAATGGTGCTGCCACCTCCATTGAGTCTGTCCTGCTGGTAGGATGATGATAGAGGTGTCAGAGATGTTGTCTGAAAGGTATGATTTTGTGAGTAGGCCTATGTCACTCATTTAACCTCTCTATGTCCCTTTGTAGACTCCTTATGTCCTCTTCACAGCTTACTTTCCTACCTATCTTTGTGCCATCAGCAAATTTAGCATCTTATTGTAATGTGAGATTTAAGCACACAGACTGCACAAAGGTAATGGAACAGGGTTCCTTTATTCCACTTGCATCAAAGCTGTATAAACTCTCAAGGTAAAGCTTAACTTCAAGGAACAAACTATTTACAGTGATTATTCATGGCCAATGCTCCAGACCTCTGTCCTATTCAAGGTCTTGGCTCCTCACCAGCCTTGAACTATTGCTCAGCTCCTTGCTGCTGCCCTGCTCTCCTCTCTCTCCACTAGGCTTCTCAGACTCAAGCATGCTGCCAGTTGGACTGACTAGATCTCCAATTCCCCTTCCTGGTTCTTTAGCCACCCTCAGGGGCTTTAGGCTGTCTTATTCATGGCCTTGGCTCCTGCCACACTACAACTCACAAGTCCTGGACTTGTCCTTGCCTCTTTCTCCCTTGGCCAATGGCTTTTGGGTCTGACCCCTCAGCCTGCCAAAGACACTGCTCCCTGCAGGGAGAGGCCCATAGGGGCCGACCAGTTCCCCTGCTTGATGCTCTTCCCCACCATCACCACCTGCTGCTGGAGGCCCTGCTACATTATGTTCTTATGAAAGGTTGTTGTTCCATTTGGCACTCCAGGAAGCCCACCACACTGGAGAGCAGTTCACCATATCTTGCTGTTGACACTGTCATCTCGTACCCATAGACCCTGCCACCAGATACAGGAGAAATTGGCAAATGATAAGAATGTTGCCAAGGTAACTCTGGCCAACAATACAGTGCCAAAAAGATACATGGTCCAAGTCACATGTCTGTCAACCAATTTCACATTTACTGCTGGCTCATGCAATCCCCTCACCCAACTCTATAGTTCTTTCATGGCTTTCCATGCACACCCATAACCATACCCATATCTACCATATCTATATTACAGCTGGCCATACAGTAAAGTTGCAATTTAAAAACTGGGCGCAGAAAATTCAGCTCTTTAACACTTATAGTTTTGGAATTATAGGTGCAATTTTGATTTCAGAATTCTTCCAGGCTGGAGCAGACGATTTCTGTAACATCTGACAGTTCGCTGTCCGTAGTCGCATAAGGGGGGCGACAGATGCTTTTTAAAACAGGAAAGGGGGGTTTATTGCCTTCTCCCTGGCCGGAGAAAAGCAGGTGGAGGGAGTATTTGGCTTTGCTACGATACAGGGATTCCACAGGATGGGGATGAGGTGGGGTTGCCATCATCTGTACATTTATAGCTTTGTGGATCCCCATCTAAATACTGAAATGTACCAAAACTTGCGAAAGGTTACACTTCTTAATGTTTTCCTAGGAATACTGAGGATATACAGCACAGAAACAGGCCATTCAGCCCAATCAGCTCGAGCCTGTGTTCATGCTGCACTCAAACCTCCTCCCATCTTTTCTCATCTAAATCTACAATCGTAACCATTTATTCCCTTCACCCTCATGTTTGTCTAATTTCCCTTTAAATGCATCTATACTAATCGCATTAACCACTCCCTGTGGCAACAAGTTCTACGTCCTTACCACTCTTTGGATGAAGAATTGGAGGGAGCTCTCATGTCCCAGCAGCACCACCGGGAGCAATGGCCACTGCTGAGGCTGCACTGAGCCCAAGAGGAAGGCATTCAGTATTGGAGCTGAGATGTAAGGTGAGTCTGGGATTGTCGGGTCAGGCTGTCTGGCCGGCGAGGGGATGAGGGGGTGGGGGCATGGTTGGAAAGGCCAAGGGGAGAATTTGGGAGGGGGGGCATGGAGTTCCCATCAAGGAGCACCCTCTTGCCCGGCACCAAGGCTCACCACGTTTCACCTCATGGCATGGTGGCCAGGCATGGACCTCTCCTGCCTTGGGTAAAATCCCAGCTGTGACAGGAAGAGGCCTTAAGTGATCATTAATTGCAGCAGGGGTGGATTGGATGGGTAGGCACCTGAATGGCATAACGGCAGCTATATCCACCCCAATGCCTGCCACTCAGCCCTTGGGGGGGACCATAAAATTCTGGCTGTTACCTCTGTTTCTCTCTCCGATGATGCCAAAATGCCATATTTCCAGCATTTCCTGTTTTTATTATGGAGGATGGGCATTTGGGTTTCACTGGGTGTGACCTGCATCTCTCCAGATCTCAGCACTGCTCTGCTTACAGGATTGTTAATACTCATTTGCTTTCCTCAGTTCCCTGCAAATCAAGAGTGCTACCTAATACATCTAATATTCTGACAAAATATCAGTGCCCTGAGGTCAAATTAAAAAACGTGTTTCCTTTCTGGAAGGTGCAAACACTACAATGGCCTCCTGAACTTCAGACAAGGGTCAAAAAACACGGTCAGGCTAGGGTTCAAGCTATGAACTAAGAATCAGGTTTCTTAAGAGTAAAGGTCGACAGGAGTGGGAAATCAATACAGCGGTTTTCACTTGTACACCTCCTTAGGTACACAAGAATGACTTGACATTTTGCAAATTAACTTTCTTAGTCATGTTAAACCTGTCTGTAACACAAGTATTAAACATTATTGGGCAGGGTTGGGTAAGATTTTGAGTCCTTCTGTCTGATGGAAATAGAGCAGTAGTACCATGAAAATAGGGAATGAATACTGCTGCTGGTGTTGTGGTTGGGCCCCCTGCTAGGCAGCTGGTGCTCCTGTCTAAGTCAGCTGGTGGGCACTTTTAATAAACAAATTGTGGACCTAAGGTGTATATTGGGCCTGAAACCAGCTTTCAGTCAAAATCCATACCAATATGTTCTATTCCAGAAAGTCAGGGAGTGAAGGATAGAACTTGAGCCAATATTTATACACTTTTATTGGCTTTTATTTACAGACACACATTACAAACATGTGCCTCCTAATCTAGCCACCTCAGTTTCAGTCTGTTCCTATTTATAGGAACACAAGTCAATGTCAGCATGGACTTGATGGGCCAAATGGCCTCCTTCTGTGCCATAATGACTCTATTGGTGGAACCTTGAGTCCCCCCTCTGTCACGTTTGGTGGAGGGAGGGGCATTTATTCAGTTGGGAGGGTGGCAGGTGGGGGAACTGCTACCTTCCTGCTTTCACCCTGTTAGGTCCATGGAGGAAGATCTGTGGACAGCCTTCCCACCCCAGTACTATTTGAGGTGCTTAAGTGGTAATTAATGCCCACTTAAGGGCCTCATCCTGCCACAGCTCTCCAGCCAGCAGATAAGACCCTGCCACCTTCGCAAGGTTCCTCTCTGTGTCTCCAATGACTCTCTGACAACTGAATTCACAGTTAATGCCACCACTTACATACAATTAAACACAATTAATACACAATTAACATGGTGTTTTGTCTAACCCTCATGAACTCCCTAGATCACCTCCACATGGGTGATATGAGACGAATGCAAAGCCTTTGAAGTTCAAAATTGGGATGTGGAAAGTCAAAAGCTGTCTCCTATAATTGAACAAAACTCATCAAATTAAGGTGATGGCTTCCTGAACTCAACATAGATCTCGTCACAAAACTATTTGCAGGTGTTATCAAATCCTTTATCCTTAATTGCTTTACTTCAGGACAAAGCAGTCTACATTGAGTGGATTTTACTGATTTTGTGATTAAAATACTTTGCATAGAAATAAAGCTTTTGAAGTGATATTTTGCATACCAGACAAAATGTGTATTCTCTCCAAATGTGCAAAACAAGTTTGTCGAGGACCCTGAGCAGCTGAGAGATTGTGCCTTGAATTTTCGCTCTCACATCAGGTATGCAGAGCTGGGAGAATACTTGGCTCAGCGAACCCAGCTCCTAAAATGTGCCCCGGAATGTCAGATTTTCATTCCGTGGGGGTGGGGGGTTGGTGGGGTTGGTGGGGGTGCTGAGTTTTATGGGAGTTGTGCCCGTTGCCCCTGGAAAGTGTTTGTATGCAGCCACAGGGGCTGCCAGGCCTGGAGGCAGGCTGGGTGAAAAGCCTGCCTCAGTGCTCTGGCACTTTATCCCAGCTGTGGAAAAAAAAAGCACTTACCCCTTACACAGACACCCCATGCCCCATCCATGCCAACCCATGTCATCTCATGCCCCCTACTCACTCTACCATGGCTCCTCATACCCTCCATGCCAACATACCCCCCACCCACCAACCTTTTCCCTGAAACTCTCCATGCCAAACTGCCCAATATCCACCATGGGCAGACCTCAGGACCCATGCTGAGACTAAATAATGTTTATAAGTGTCTATTAATGAATTCAATATTTAAAAAAAAATACCCTCATTGATAAAAACTACATTCACCACATTTAACTTCCTTTAAGCCCTTAAAAGAAGAAGCACTCATAGTCCCACTTCATAGACTTTATAAGTACTTGGAGATGTCAATCAAACTGTGAACTGACAGGAACACCGCTATGATAATTATAGGTTTAAAATCAGTCATGCAGCACTAATCTATGAATGGTAACCCTCAGGTGTATGTCAACAGACAGAGTGAAATAGCAAGCACTGATTTTTTTCCAACACTGCAGGCAGTTCTTTCAAATATTTAAAGGACAGTTCCAATGTGCTTGACCATTCCAATAATTTGTCACTTTTTTCACACATTCATGTCTAATTTTAACAATCCCAAAGGGCACAACCTCTCCCTTAGAACACCTTACCACTCCCAAAGGGCACCTGACCTCTCCCAAAGGTGTCCTGGGACCAGATCAAAAAGAGTACTTTACTTCTCCAAAAGGGGACCCTACCTCCCCAAATGACTCCAGTATGTTTAGACCTTCTACCAGGTCTAATGTGCACATGTCATATTTCCCACTCCCACACTGTGAAAATCAGATCAGACTGAAGGCAGCTGCATTTTAACATGTGTCCAAAGTTTGACCCACCCCCATTCCCCTTCCCCACCTGTGAAAAGGGTGGGCTGGTTTCAAGGGCAGGACTTTCAGATTTGGGCCTCTGGTGCCATTTTCACAAATATGCGTGAAAATTCAAGCTTCTGTCCTTGCATACACTAGCCACATTTAAACTGATCAGCTACACCTGATAAATAAACATCAAAAATATAGAAGAAAGGCAAGATACTGCAGATGCTGGCAATCCGAAGTAAAACAACCCAGAAAACATTGGAAATACTCAGCAGGTCAGGCAGCTTCTTTGCAGAGAGAGAGAGACAGGAAGAGGCAGAGTTAACATTGAACTTTTGTCGAAACTGGTCTGATATAAATAAATAAAGATACAGTAGACTTTGTTCTGATCTGGATTGGAGGAGGCCTCCCAAGTTTCTGCCATCTGACAGGTATTGAGGCTAAGAATTATTCACAGGGCCCCTGCAGAAAGGTTGATGTTTGCAGCACGTTCAATCAAATTCTGTGGTGTGAGAATTTAGATTCGTATCATTTCTGTCTAGTTTCTGTGGTATTTTATTAAGTGTTCTCAACATCCTGGGGTAGATTTTTGTTTCAGTTCCTTGAACTTAAATTAATGGAAGGAGAGTTAGTTGCCTCCCCACTTGACTTGCTTCTCTGTCCTCCGCCCAGATGATGCTTAAATCTCAGGCAGCAAAAGGCAGCATAACTCATAAACTATTTCACACAATGTTAAGGAAAGTGAGTTTTTTTAAATTAAAAACTGAAAATAAAGTTTTGGGAATGGCAGGGGGGACATATAAAGCTCTGGGGTGGTGAGGGAAGGCAGAATTCTGTGGCCATAGGCAAGTCTAGTGGATGGTTCTGTATGCTTAACATTGAGGAGGGCTAAGGACTTTGATTATTGTTGATGAGTGAAGTGGGGTGGTGAGGATGAAGCCAGAACCCTCTACCAAGCTGAGGGATCAATCACCACTCCTTTTTATGTCAAAACAAAAATAATTTACATTTATATAACGCCTTTAATGTAGTAAAATGTCCCAAGAAACTTCACAAAATTGTCAAAAAATTTGACACCGAGTCACATTAGGATATGTTAGGACAGTTGACCAAAAGCTTGGCTAAAGTGGTGGTTTTTATGGAGCACCTTAAGGGAGGAGAGAGAGGTAGAGATGTGGAGAGATTTAGGGAGAGAATTCTAGAGCTTACAGCTGAGGCAACTGAATAATTCCTTCTCCTCCTACTCACTCAATCTCATTATCAGACGATGCACTGAAGCACGGCAGTATACACACTACACCACAGTGTAGATGTGAGAAACAAAACCTTGCATGTGAAATTTTGCACTACTTGTTTATTTGGTGAAATGCTCTGGGTAATTGGGGTCATTCAATCTCTTTCACACGTACTTGTGTGTATTGAGAGCAAGTTAACCAACAGGAATTAAGAGGCGTTTTAAAGGAGGAAAGGTTGAGAGGCAGAAAGATTTAGAGAGGATGTTTTAGAGCTTAAGGGCTAGGCAGATGAAGGTACGACTTTGATGGAGCAATTTAATTCAGGGATTTTAAACAACAAGAACTATTGCAGAGATGTTCAATGAAGAAAGAATCAAGTTAAGTGAATATTTTCTTAAATTAAGGTTTTTAATTATCAGTATAAAAATCCATTTTCTGGCCAGATGGATCCTTATGCTTATTTATGGTTGTCATGAGGCTGACTCAATGAAGTGCAGCCTACAACTCTTCCCTGGTCTTAGGTACATCTCCAGTGTACTTGCCAGATTAGGGGCATGTTGTAGGGTGTTGGATAGCATTTGGTAGGCCTTAATGAAGTCTTCAAAGTCTTAAGTAGGTTAACTGTATATATTTATTAAATACAAGAACTATGTGTATATATACAGTAAAGGGTTCAGGCAAGAAGCTGTCTCCATGTTTGCTTGATCACAGGCTCTGTCCAACATTAGACTGACTCCTAGGTTCAGGTCATCTGTTCTCTTACATCACTGTGTGGGTGGTACTATACTCAGTCCCATGTTAACCCTATATGGGCCAGACCCTTATATGCACTTCCCCCACCCACCGCCCCCCAAGTCTTTATCCAATGCTTTTCAAGTTATTCTAGTTACTCCTTGTAGTTACATCATTATTACTATCCCATCTCCCCCCTTCAAGTTAGTTCATAGGTTCAGGCGGTCTGGAGGCCTTCCATATCTCGTTTGTACTCCTGTCGGAGGAGTGATAGGCTCTGCCATTGCAGGTAAACTCTGTTGATTTGGAGGTTGATCTGTCATCTGTGTAACTTTTTATCCTCTTTCTCCATTCCTTGGTACTGAACCGCTCTTTGTTGATCGGGCAGTTGTGGTCATTAATCTATTCTGGTTCTTGCAGGTGGACGACTGTTGTGCTCGTCTCCATGTTGTTTTTTCTTCTTCTTCCTCTGTTGTATGGGTTGTCATGATGTCCTCTGTGATGGAAGATGGCCATTCCTATTATGAGAGTGTGGCTTTTTAGTAAGTTCACCTTTGTGTTTGGCTGTGCGGTGCACTGTTGGCAATGGATGGCAGCTACTTGGTTCCAGCATTGACTGTGGCACTGTCATGCTGGCTGGGAGTTGTAGCGTTTGCTTAGAGGTCGCAGTGTTGACCCCATCAACAGTTGTTGGAGTTGGAGGTTGAGGATCTTCTGGTTGTTAGCTGCCCTCTTGTCTATCTTCCACTGGTGGTGTCATGGTAACCATCTGAGTTGTTGGCTGCTCTGACCAATGAGGGCCTTCTGGCACCTGTAATGAAAATGGTCAAACTGTTCTGTAAAGACAGAAAACAGTTCAGAGCTGAAATCCTAGTCGTGATATTCTTTCTTGTTTGAGATCTCGGGAACTTGAGGTTCTGTGAAACATATGGGGCAGAATATTACGCTTGGTGTGCGGGCGTGTGCCCGACAGGCCCGAGCATAAAATGATGCGCAATGACGTCGGGCATGTGTCCCGATGTCATCAAGCATTGTTGCGATATTTGATTTGACGGGCACGAGCCGGAGTCAGCTGCGCGCCTGCCGATAATTAAAAGGCCTATTAAGGCCTTTAACAACCTCATTTAATTCAAATTAACGCTGCCCGTTGAACCTTAGGGTTGACGGGCAGGCGAAAAGCCCAAGCAGCCATCCATGAGCGGGATGAGGTTTCCTAAAGCAAATAAACATTAAATAACAACTTTATTTTTGAATTAAAAACATGTCCCAGCTGCTGCTCGCCATCCATGAAGGGCGAGCCTTAGTTAGCTCGCCCATGTGAAACCGCGGTGTGGAGCCAATCGTGGGCAGTGGTCGGCTTCCCCGACCGTCCCCGCCCAACCCTGCGGAACACCCCCGCCAAGGGCAAAATCTTGCCCGTGACAGTAGTTGTCTTGACATCTTCTGCTATTTTGAGAAGGTTCAGGGCAACACAAGCATTTCTGCTCAAGAGACAAAATGACATGGTTATGGATGGTGTACATCAGGTCGAAGATTTATTTGCTACCATACCTTAGTGGCTCCAGAATTATGCCTATGACTGGAAGTCTGATTTCTCCGGGCCCAAAAAGTGGTGTGTCTGCTGATTGAAGCTAGCGGTGTGTCAGAACCAGGCTGTGGCATAATAGTATTGTTACTGGGCTAGTATTCTAGGGACCCGGGGTAATGGTCTGGGGACCTGGGTTTGAATCCCACCACAGCAGATGGTGAAATTTGAATTTGGTGAAATCTTGAGTTCAGTAAAAATCTGGAATTAAAAGTCTGATGGTGGCCATGAAACCATTGTCAATTGTCATTAAAAACCCATCTAATTCACTAATGTCCTTTAGGGAAGGAGATCTGCCATCCTTACCTGGTCTGGCCTACATGTGACACCAGACCCAGAGCAATATGGTTGACTCTTAAATGTCCTTTGAACAAGGGCAATTAGGAATGGGCAATAAATGCTGGCCAAGGCACTGATGCCCACATCCCATGAATGGAATATAAAAAAAAGTTCAAATTTCTTTGTTTTGCCGTTAGTTAAAGGTAATTTGTTCAATAAACAGCTATTTACCTGTTAAGTTTACAAACCTGGTGCTTGTATTTTGTTAACCTAAATTAAACAGTTAGGTAGAATTGGGGCAATCTGTTGGTTTAATCAAACTTTTCACATTTGTCGTGGCTCGGGGAACAATGGGGCTTGATATTACAGTGCACTGTCCCAGTGAGTCTTGACACATGCTAGATCTGCTGACTCTGCACTCTGGAAATTGAAGCTGGTCTCCTGCTGCAGTGAGGAATTTTACATTTCTGTCTTAGCTTCTAAGCCTTTCTTTGGAACCCTTCCCTGGTGATTTTCCTCTGCATGTCTGCTTCTCAAGGTTTTCTTTTGGTCAGAATGGTTCTTCAAATTTTTCTTTAGTCTTGCAGGATTTTAGTTTTTCACTGCATTTTTTGCGAGGTTTTGGGTTTTTCCATTCGCTGCCACCATGTTGTAGGGTGTTGGAAACTGTTCGGTAGGTCTTAATGAAGTCCTTGTAGTCTTAAATAGGTTAACTGTATGTCTTTATTAGCTACAATAACTATGTACATATATACAGTAAAGGGTTCAACCTAGGAGCTTGCTTGTGCACATGGCTCTGTCCAACACTAGACTGACCCTTAGGTGCAGGTCATGTGTTCTCTTACATCACTGCATGGGCGGTACTGTACTCAGCCGCATGTTAATCGTATATGTGCCATACCCTCATACTACAAAGCCAGCGTGGAAGATTCACATCCTGGCTGAATAGATGTTTCGCTAGAGAATTTTTCCATGTTGTTGTCTGTGTCTTGCTCTCACTTTGGTTGTGGCGTGGCCTCCTACTTCTCCCTGGTTAGGCCTATTTGTATTGCAAAATAATGCAGCAGATGACTGGGTCTTGGACATCCAGGTTATGACCTAAGGTGCCATCTGATCTATCAAGGCATCTGAAACATTGTTTCCAGATACCAATGGTACACTCTGGTGATCCTGTTGGTTTTTGTGGCTTGTTGTATCTTTGCTCTGCCCATGGCTGGTACATGGATGTTAACTGCCAGAGCTGAAGGGGGTAGACTACATTTGGCTTGAATTAAGGGTGGCACAGATGATTACCCTTCAGTGAAAGTGTTCTGACTGCTGCCTGGGAAGTGGGCATTAGCTTGCATAATATGAAGTTTCTAATTATTGACAAGTTTCACACTGATGGAGCGGAATGCACTTTGATGCATGTCAGTCACATTATTTCTAGGGATCTGAATGGCTTCCTGGGTGGCACCAATGACTCCTGGGCTTTGGGGAATTGAGTAATCCAAATAACTTGTCCAACTCTGTCACACCGCACTTATTATTCAGAGGGAAAGGAAATAAAAACATTTGCCTTTCTGAACAACACATTGTTTTACACATCTGTGGACAAAAAAATCGACCGATATTGTGCAAGCCCATAAGAAACTGGAGGCATTAAATTTGTGGGAGGAGCTGACTGCCACTGGCTGTGTTGTGTCAGTCCTGCGTGTTGTTTCTAAGTGTCTTTGTAGAATATGGTGCAATTATGCAATTGCTTTCATATAGATGCAGACCTGAAGAGGTAGTTCTCCATGATCAGGTGTACAAGGCCCTCTAAGTGTAGTTTGTGGTGTAATGGTGAGTATGTGCAGTTTGACTCTAGTGCCTGTTGATTGCTCTGCTTTCTTTAATCCACCCCTCAAGCATTAAAAACTAGAATTTGAGTATTTTACAAGCAAACTCCATATTTAATGAAAAATTCCATTGGTAGAAATGCCTGTCCCTTTAAGAACTCTCTTCTGCCCAGTGAAGAATCCTGTTTATCTTTAATATCAAATTTGGATAGGCCAACATAACCCATTGGAATTTCTGCTAAAAATCAGGAAATATGGGCAATGCCCTTATTTAAATGCTTTCCACATGTGTAATGAGACATATTTATACACTCGGTGGAAGAGAAATCTATGCAGGCAGTAGAAACAGGCTGGAAAACTGTGTAATATATATTGTGAGAAGTGACCTGGTGAATTGTTAAAGGAATGATTTTATAGTGTCTGCTTTCCAGATTTACTCAGGTGGGAATATTGTCCACACAGGTGTTTCAAGATCCATTCAGCCTTGTCTTCTGCAGTTTGTTTACAAACTATTCCATCACAAATTTTAGCCACTTCAGTTAATATTCTGACAAAAGTTTCTGTCTCTCCCCGACCCAAGGAATATTAGACAAAAGGTCAGCTACTTTGCATTCGATGATTGCCTTTCTTGCTATGACAGTTCTAAACTTCCTGTCATTCAGAAATAGAAAGTCCTGCATTTACATAGCATCTTTCATAAACCTCAGGATATACTAAAGCACTTTGCAGGCAAGAAAGGACCTTTTTGAAATCTAGTCAGTGTAATGATGTAGGAACCATCACCTTCCATATCGCAACTCCATTGGCCAGGATTCTACTGGCCTCCAGGAGGGAGATGGGAGGCAGGGGTCTGGTAAAATCATGGGGAGCCAGCTTGGACCAGCTCCTTGACAAATTCCTGCCGTTGGGGCAGGGAAGGCAGCACCCACAGCATCAACATCCTCCACAGAGGGGCTTGCCGTGAATTTTACATTTTCTCTTACTTACCTCTCAGAGGCCCCAAGTCTCTACCTCAGCAGCAGCCATCTCTCCTGGTGGCACTGCTGAGGCTTCAGAGCTGCTGACCCTGTGGCTGGGCTGGCAGCATGGAGAGCCTGTCCGCCATCTTTAGTTAGACAGCAGGCTGGCAGCCAAGCAGGAGGTAGCCTGTAGTAAAATTGCCAAGCAGGTCCTGTTGCTGGTAAGTGTGAGCTTGGAACTCACTTTTTACTCTGACATTGGGGTCCTGACACCCCTTGTAAAGTTCAGCCCATTACCCCTGTACTTACTCCCAAAGCTTTGCAAATATTGTTGATGACCACAGGTGCAATGTCAGAGGAGGGTTTTGTTCGTGAGCTCTGGTTCTGGTTTCAGCATGCTTCAGCTGCATCACACTGCTTCACATTTCTGCTTGCTCAGGTGAATTTCTTTTTATTCATTTACAGGATGGCTGGGCCAGCATTTATAGCCTACCCCCAGCTGCCCTTGAGAAGGTGGTGGTGAGCTGCCTTCTTGAATCACTGCAGTCCATGTGGTGTGGCGCCCACAGTGCTGTTAGGGTGGGAGTTCCAGGGTTTTGACCCAGCGACAGCGAAGGAACGGCAATATACTTCCAAGTCAGGATGGTGAGTTGCTGCCCTTGCCCTTCTAGATGGTAGTGGTTTGGAAGTTGTTGCCTAAGGAGCCTTAGTGAATTTCTGCAGTGTATTTTGTAGATGGTACACACTACTGCCACTGCTCCTGGTGGAGGAAGTGAATGTTCATGGATGGGGTGTCAATTAAGATGTTTGCTTTGTCCTGGATGGTGTCAAGTTTCTTGAGTGATGGTGGAGTTGCACTAATCCAGGCAAGTGGGGAGCATTCCATCACACTCCTGAATTGTGCTTTGCGGATGGTGGACAGGCTTTGGGGAGTCAGGGGGTGAGTTACTCGCCACAGGATTCCTAGCCTCTGACCTGCTCTTGTAGCAACAGTATTTGTATGGCTAATCCAGTTCAGTTTCTGGTCAATGGTAACCCCCAGGATGTTGATAGTGGGAGATTTAGTGATGGTAATACCTTTGAATGTCAAGGGGCGATGGTTAGATTCTCTCTTGTTGGAGGTGGTCATTGTCTGGCAGATGTGTGGCACAAATGTTACTTGCCACTTGTCAGCCCAAGCCTGGATATTGTCCAGGTCTTGCTAAATTTGGACACGGACTGCTTTAGTATCTGAGGAGTTGCAAATGGTGCTGAACGTTGTGCAATCATCAGCAAACATCCACACTTGTGAGCTTATGGTGGAAGGAAGATCATTGCTGAAGCAACTGAAGATGGTTAGGCCTAGGACACTACCCTGAGGAACTCCTGCAGTGATGTCCTGGAGCTGAGATGATTGACCTCCAACAATCACAACTATCTTCCTTTGTGCTAGGTTTGACTCCAACCAGCGGAGTGGAACCCAAACTGAGCATCAGTGAGCAGGTCATTGTTAAGCAAGTGCCGCTTGATAGCACTGTTGATGATCCCTTCCATTACTTTACTGATGGTGGAGGGTAGGCTGATGTGGTGGTAATTGGCCGGGTTCGGTTTGTCCTGCTTTTTTTTTGGTGTACATGACTTACCTGGGCAATTTTCCACATTGCCAGGTAGATGCCTGTGTTGTAGCTGTACTGGAACAGCTTGACTAGGGGCTTGGCAAGTTCTGGAGCACAAGTCTTCTGTGCTATGCTGGAATATTGTCAGGGCCTGTAGCCTTTGTAGTATCCAGTGCCTTCAGCTGTTTCTTGATATCACGTGGAGTGAATTGAATTGGCTGAAGCCTGGCATCTGTGACGTTGGGGACCTCTGGAGGCGGTTGAGATGGATCATACACCCGGCACTTCTGATTGAAGATGGTTGCAAATTCTTCAGCCTTATCTTTTGCACTGATGTGCTGGGCTCCACCATAATTGAGGATGGGGATATTTATGGAGCCTCCTCCTCTAGTGAGTTGTTTAAATGTCCACCACCATTCACGACTGGACGTGGCAGGACTGCAGAGCTTAGATCTGATCTGTTGGTTGTGGAATTGCTTTGCCCTGTCTATCACTTGCTGCTTATGCTGTTTGGCACGCAAGTAGTCCTGTGTTATAGCTTCACTAGGTTGACACCACATTTTTAGGTGAATGTAAAGGATCCCATGGCACTATTTTGAAGAAGAGCATGGGAGTTATCACCGGTCTCCTGGCCAATATTTATCCTTCAATCAACACCACAAAAACAGATTATTATATTGCTGTTTTGTGGGAGCTTGCTGTGTGCAAATTGGCTGGCACATTTTCTACATTACAACCGTGACTACATTTCAAAAGTATTTCACTGGCTGTAAAGTACTTTGGGACGTCCTAGGATCGTGAAAGGCATATAAATGCAAGTCTTTCTTTTTTTAATGTTTGAGACTTTGTGCTTCACAAGAGGAGGTCCTCACTGAAATCTGCCATTTGCTGCAGCCACAGCCACAGCCACAGCCACAGCCACAACTCCAACCTCAGAGCAGGTAAGGACCACATTGCCAGGGGCTGGCTATGAACTGGGGCTAACTGTTAACATTCGTGTGTCTGCCTTCTTTCAGGATTGTGCTGGAGCTATTAACAACATCTCACAGTTTGCTATTCACTGTTGCATTAGGGAGTTCACTGAAGAGCTCTATTAAAAGAGCGAGAACTTAATTTCATTCCCTCCTGCCACAGACAAGCAGATTTTAAAAAATTCTTTCTCGGGACGTGGGCGTCACTGGCTAAGCCAGCGTTTATTGCCCATCCCTAACAATGAGTGGAGTGAGCATGGGGGTTTGCACAGTTTGCAAGGTTTCCCTGTGGTGCAGGGTGCCATTGATTCCATGCACATTTCTTTGTGGGTGCCTCATGTCAACTCTGCCATGTAACTGAACCAAAAGGAATTTCACTCCCAAAACATGCAACTGGTACATGAGCATAGGCAGTGAATCATGCAGGTCAATGCGTGATACCCTGGCAGCAGTCGTGCTGCCTCCATTCTGCAGTTCAGTGTGCCAGCTGTATTTCAGCCGCCACAGGAAACCGAAAGGTGGCTACTAGGCGACAATGGGCACCTGCTGACGACATGGTTCATGACTTTGGTTTGCAATCCATGCACACATCTGCAGCATGCATACAATGAGCGTCACGCTGCCTATTGTGATAGAGCAGACCATCAGCTGCTGAAACAACAATCTTGCTGCCTGGACCATCCTGTAGGATCCTTGCAGTGCTCGGCTGAACAGGCCGCAAGATTCGTGATGGTCTGCTGAATGCTGCACAATCTCGCCATCATGAGGGCACAGCCCTTGCCACCACCTATCAGGCTAGGATCTGAGGTGTAGGGCATGGGGAGAAAAGGAAGAGGGACAACAAAGAGGAGGAAGAAGAAGGGCGGCTGTAACCTAGACAGCCCCTTTCTGCCAGAGCTTGTGAAGAACTAGTTCTAGTGCGAAACTTGTAACCTCAATCACAATTCCCCATTCGCCAACAGTCCCACACTCCTTACCTTCTCTCTATCACTGACCATCACAATGTCTCCTTGGTCACAATGTGTAGATAAAAACTGACACAAAATAAACATTCTAAACCAAATTCATAAATCAAATCATGTCATATTCCATACAAACTTAAACTAATCACCCTTGTTCATTCCCTTAGTGCCTGTCCTGTCTGCCTTGCTTCGTGATTCAGTGGAGTGCTACCCCAGTGGCTGTAGCATGGCTGGGGGGATGCTGCAGGCAACTTTGCAGAACACAACTGCTCTGGTCCGAGAAGGCTCAGATGTGGACTGCGCCATCCCAGCACGGGTGGCAGCAGTCTGGGTTGGCTGGCTGGTAAGCAACAGAAAGAGCACTGGTTAAGTGGTAGGGGCGGGAGGGCAAATGCAGTCATTTGTGAAACCGCTGCCACTCCCCAGGGCAGTGTCTCAGCAACCCTAGTGATCTGTTGCAAGACAGATTGCCGGAATATTGTGACAACTCACAAACTCCTTGAAACACTGGCATCCACAGCCATGACAGTAGCAAGTTGACCTTGCGTAACTTCAGTCTGAACTTTCACTGAAGCACTCAGACGTTTGGTGGAAGCTATTTGTGCTGAAATGGAGGCTGAGACATCAATTATCAAAGGCTGCATCATGGTTGGGTCCACAAGTGTGTTGGTTGAGTTGACCACCAATTCAGTGTTGGAAAGGATGGGTTGCAAGTTCTGTGCAATGTTGGTCCCAGACTGCGTCATGCACCGTGACATTGACCACAGACTTTCTGGCAGGTCTGTCAATTGCTTTTATTATTATATTTGGGGACAATGGGGGGGGATTCAACCCTAACAAAGACAGGTGTAATTGCAAACAAAGGTAACACATTTGGCTGAAAGCAAATAAAATTGGAGATGAGGATAAAGTAAATGTTTTCCTCACCATGGTGGGCCAGGTGCTTTCGAAGTGGTGTCCAAACAATGTTGCCCACGAGATCCCAGCACCATAGATTATTATGAAATTAGTGAGATATGGCTAAGAATGCGATTACACTGAGAGTTGCATTCCATGAAAGGAAGCAGTTGCCAAGTGAGACTGTTGCAAATTACATTCTTGAATGAAAGAAACTCACTCATCACTCTGGATATGGCGCAAGCTTAGAAATTGACTTAGAGAGGCCTAAAGGACGATACAATCTAGGCCAAGCTTTTTAGCAAAGGCAATAAGCTGATGTGGAAGGAGGCCTGTGATCTGGAAAAGGCAGAAAGAGATAGTTGCAAATTTCAGGAGAGTTCTTGTCCTGAGCCAGCAAGGCAGGTCCACTGGATTTCACTGAGATCCAGGCCATGGGAGTCAAATTCACAGAATCAGAAATTTAGAAGCTACTGTTGCCATGGTAGCTACCAACCATTTAAATGCCCATATTTCTCATCAAAATCAAACTGCAGGAGTATGTCACACATGGAAATGAACTGAGTGTAGATCAAGGCTGTCTCCTATGGGGTTTAAGAGTCATTATTCCGCCAAGGTTTAGAGAGAGATTGTTTGAAGAACTTCAACAAGAGTATAAAGGGATAGTCTGTATGAAAGTAATAACAAGGAGCTATTTTTGGTATCTAAATACAGATAGAGATATTGAAGAGTTGGTGAAAAGTTGTGAAGTGTGTGTCAGAATAAGAAATGATCCAACCAAGGTTCCTTTCATTCCATGGTCAACACAAGAAAACCGTGGGCATTTCTTTGAAGTGAAAGGGAAAGAGTACCTTGTTTTGGTCAATAGGTATAGCAAATGGATTAATGTTGAGTCTCTGCTCAATACCACAAGTGCCAAAAATATTGAAGTTTTGAGAAGTTGGTTTGCAATTTATGGGTTGCCAGAGATGTTGATGTCAGATGATAGTCCACACTTCACATCAGAAGAGTTTGAAATATTTCTGACTAAGAATGGAGTCAAACACACTCTAGTACCACCATATCACCCAGCATTGAATGGTGCTACAGAAAGAAGTGTGCAGATTGCGAAAAAGGGCGGAATTTTACAGCCCCCCCCAACCAACGGGATCTTCCAGTCCTACTGAAGTCAATTGAGCTTTGAAGGGTTCGCTGTACTTTCTGGCTCCATCCTCGCCATGAAGGGGCCATAAAATTCCACCCCAAATCTTTGCAGAAACATTTGCTAGGTATCAAGCTAGGCAGTAATTTCCATGTTTCTCTTTGACATAGGCTGGACAATTTTCCATTCTAATGCAGAATAACCCCACAGTCTACAATATATTGCTCATCTTTCAAGTTAGCGTTTAAACACGCTCCTGGGACTAGTTTTAATTTGCTTAATCCTTACGTCAATAGCAAAGTAAGAGAAAAGCAAGGCAAGGCGAGGATGAGTAATGATACACCAGGCATGAAAAATAGAGAGTTCTGTGCTGGTTGGAAGGTGTTGGTGAAAAACCACTGAGATGTTAAGGAGAAGTATGATTGGAGTTGTTGTGGCTAGACTAGGTGCATTCACATATCTAGTGAAGATTGGAGAGAGACTCTGTCAATGTCATATAGATAATTTGCTTGAAAGTGAAAATCTGACAAAGGGAGAGCATGAGTACATCCTATAATCCAAATTCCTCCTACGGTCCAAGTGAAAGTCAGAAAGATAGTGAAATTCGAAAAGATACTGAAAATTTGCCAGCATCACAGAATCCACCAGTAGAGCAAAGTGAGTCAGGGTCTTTGATTAAGGCAAATCAATCAATGTCAAATCCCAACCATTAAGTGGAATTGGTAGTCAAAGTCAAAGTTCAGATTTGGCACAGTCAGAGATGCTGAGAGAGCAGAGTCAAGCTCATGAAAATGGAAGGAGAGACCCAGACAGAAAGAGAAAGAAGCCAGATAGATTCATTGAAAGTATGTAAGAAGGAAGAAGAAATAAATTGTTCTTTTCATTATTTCTTGTCAAATTATGTTTTTGTTAAACACATACTGGTGTTAAGGAAAAATATTTTTCAACATGTCAATTAATTTGGCAGTATTGGTCATACATGTTTTAGTTGTGATTATAGTAAAAATAAATATGCAACCCAACCTGTTAAATTTTCAGATATTGTTGATGCTTGTTTAGTTATTGTATTCTGGAAACTTATGTACATGTACCATTTTACATTTAAATGTATAAGTTGTTTTTTAAAGTGGGGAGGGTGTGCAGTACATTGCAAGATCTGTGCATTTTGTCATATTACTGCTGCCTTCTCTGTTGGGGAGGTATAAATGAAGTTGGTTCAATAACTGCTGCCTACAGCTGAGCATGTGTTAGTCTGACTCAATGCAACATATAGAACAAACCAACCTCGATTTTCTAACATTAGCATCAATGCAGATAAAATTTTGAAGCCAAATAAGTTTAGTCTTTAGTACCCAAATTTTAAGTGTGTTGTGAAAACACTATTGCTGTATTAATTACCATATTTTGCTAGGAAAAGTCAGCCATGGTAAACAACAATTCAAAGGTGATGTAGGCTGTAAAGCTAGATAGATAATTCTGGAATGTTGCTGGTATACCTTTAGGGACAGGACAAAACTTTGCATAACATTGAAAAGATTAAATTGAATAGAGTCCATGAAAGAGGAGGTTACAAATGGCTGGTGGAAGAAACTATTTCAATAGATTGAATGTCATTTCTTAATTACTTGTTTTCCTATTTTCTCAGTGTTGCCATGAAGCCTTGAATTTAGTGAATGCTTAGTTTTAAATCTTTCCTTTTATGTACAGAAGCGCAATTGGTTGGAATTATTTTTTAATTGAAATTTTTAATTTGACTTGCCTTTTGGTTTCTGTGCTTTGTCACTGAGGTTGGGTTCTCCCCAACATTAACTGCATTTGCATGTTCTCTGAGCTGGGACAGCCCCTTTAACCACAGAGGCACAACAGGGCCGTGAAATGGAAGAGGTGCATTGCAACTTTCAAATACAATTTGTCAGCGTGGAGTCAAAAAAGATAGGAAATAAAATGTTTTCTTATACTTCAAAGCTCCCAGGCTTTGTTTTACAATCAGTAGCAACATGTTCTACTTTTGATTTATGCATAATTTCAATTTTTTGATACGTACACAGTTTGAAATACCAAACCATTTCCTGTGTAGATAGATATACATAAATGTTGCTTTCCATCTCCCTTAAAGTGACAGTATCCTCATGGGCATGGACCTGTATCCTTCCACTTCACAGCACAATCTGTTGGAGCACCACTGCACTGTAGCCTCATTTTATATTGCTTCAAATGTTCATTCTTTCTATTAGAGTTGTAAAAAAAACCACAGCTCTGTTTTTTTTAATGGCTGCCATGCTAGTCCCTGCAATTGAGGACTATCTGATAACACTTCAGAGGAGTCTCAGCAAGGGCAGTCTGCTCTGGATGCTGCTTCACTTCATTTTCCTTGTCCTCTGGATGGCCAGTGCTAATGCCCTTTATCTCTCTCCAGCTCTCCTCCTCACTGCATCAACATGATATGCAAAGTGTAGCAAACAACCTCTGTGTGCAAAGCCCTGGCAGATCCATAATGGAGGGCTCCCCCAGCGCGATCAAAGCATCTGGAACTCATCTTGAGAAGTCCTATGGCCTGCTCGATGATTGCCCTGGTAGAGCGATGATATTGGTTGTACCATTCCTCTGCCTCAGTCATTGGATTCCGGATTGGCATCTTGAGTCATGCCTTCAATGGATATCCCTTGCCACCCAGGATCCATCCCTGGAGGATATGTGTTGGACTGAACAGTTGAGGGACTTGAGACTGCCTAAGAATGAAGGAATCTGGTAGCTGTCCAGGAATCTTGCACATGCTTGCATGAAGTGTTTACGTGGTTACAGATGAGCTCAACACTGTGGGAGTGGAAGCCCTTCCTCTAACAAATGCCCTCACCTGCTCAGATGGTGTCTTAATGTCCACATAGGTACAGCCAACCACTCCCTACACCTGCAGGAATCACTACAATGAGGCAAATCCTTATCCCAACAACTCTCCATGCCTGACTTGTCTCATCCATCTCATCTGATGTAGTCAAATGCCTAAACTTGTGCTCCAGAACTAGCCAATCTGTTCCAGTACAGCTACAGCTCTGCATTTATCCAACAATGTAGAAAATTGCCCAGGTATGTCCTATCCACAAAAAGCAGGACAAATCTGCCCAGCCAATTACCACACCATCAGTCTGCACTCGACCGTCAGCAAAATAATGGAATGTGTCATCGACGGTGCTATCAAGCGGCACTTACACAGCAACAACCTGCTCACTGACACTCAGCTGGGTTTCGCAAGGGCCACTCAGCTCCTGACCTCATTGCAGCCTTGGTCCAAACATGGACCAAACAGCTGAACTCCAGAGGTGAGGTGAGAGTGACTGACCTTGACATCAATGCCGCATTTGACCGAGTGTGGCATCAAGGAGCCCTAGCAAAACTAAAGTAATTGGGAATCAGAGGGAAAACTCTCCGCTGGCAGAAGTCATACCTAGCACATAGGAAGATGGAGTTCCTCAGGGTAGTGTCCTAGGCCCAACCATCTTCAGCTGCTTCATCAAAGACCCTCCTTCCATCATAAGGTCAGAAGTGTGGATGTTCACTGATGATTGCACAATGTTCAGCACCATTCGTGACTCCTCAGATACTGAAGCAGTCCATGTCCAAATGCAGCAAGACCTGGACAATATTCAGGCTTGGGCTGATAAGGGCAAGTAACATTCGTGCCACATAGATGCCTGGCAATGACCATCCCCAACAAGAGAGAATCTAACCATTTCCCCTTGACAGTCAATGGCATTACCCATTGCTGAATCCCCCACTATCAACATCCTGGAGGTTACCGTTGACTTGTAGCTGAACTGGACTAGCCATATAAATTTTGTGGCTACAAGAGCAGGTCAGATACTGGGAATTCTGTGGAGAGTAACTCACCTCCTGACTCCCCCCAAGCCTGTTCACCATCTACAAGTCAGGAATGTGATGGAATACTCCACGTGCCTGGATGAGTGCAGCTCCAAAAACACTCAACAAGCTCGACACCATCCAGGACAAAGCAGTCCTCTTGCTTGGCACCTCATCCACAAACATTCACTCCCTCCGCCACCGACGCACAGTAGCAGCGGTGTGTACCATCTACAAGATGCACTGCAGGAATTCATCAAGGCTCCTTCAGCAGCACCTTCCAAACCCATGACCTCTACCACCTAGAAGGACAAGGGCAGCAGATACATGGAAACACCACCACCTGGAAGTTCCCCTCCAAGCCACACACCATCCTGAATTGGAAACATATCACCGATCCCTCACTGTTGCTGGGTCAAAATCCTGAACTCCCTCATTAACAGCAATGTGTGTGTACCTACACCACATGGACTGCAGTAGTTCATCACCACCTTCTCGAGGGCAATTAGGGATGGGTAGCGAATGCTGGCCTAGCCACAGATGCCCACGCCCCATGAAAAAAGCCTTGCATTCAGGGAAAACGTCACCTGTTTTATGCATTATAGGCAGTTGATTCAGGTTACAATCAGATCAGCCATGATCTTATTGAATGGCGGAGCAGGCACGAGGGGCCGTGTGCCCTTCTCCTGCTCCTAATTCATATGTTCGTATGTTAGTTATTCCATAAATGTCCCCAGCTGATGCCTAATATGAGCCACTGGCACAGAGATTAAGGGTGACTGTCACTTTTACTGCCATGGCCACTAGGTGACAACCTGCACCCTGAGGCCTGAGATCTTTATCCAGAAGTACACATCTGTCCAGAACCATCTGACACAAGAGGTGCAGCCTACTGCTACTCCGAGGGGCCTACAAAGCCAAGACATTGCCTATAAACTCTGCTTTGAGGGAAAGACCCTCTTCTGCCCTACCTCCAAACTGCCAGCAGTATACTGCTGCCCATGTCTGCCTGTGCTGCTCTCTATTCTGCTATTCCTTCGTGGCCCATCTGACCACTGATTAAGTGGGCCCCACTATTGGGTGCGCACATCACTAATGTACAGTGCTCTGTCCTGGTGTCCTGACTAATCCTGATGGCTCAACCCAACCAATTTTTCATTCAGTGACCCTTTTTACAGGTGCCAGATCAGAATAGCCACTACTCCATAACAGGTGTCTGACAATACAGGGGCTCAGCCCTGCTGCCTACCCTTTTTATACTCGTGACTGTATTAGCCTTTCATTGCACAATGCATTCCCACAGTGTAGCTGCTGAAGTGCTGACACAGCATGCTTTGTTGACAAGATCTGATTTCTCACTTTGGCTGCTGCCTAAACTTACTTTTAATTGATCATTACTGTCTACCTGCGGCTGCCGACGGTCACCCATCTCCGGCAAGATTGCCGGGACGCAGGAAGACGTCGGAGCGCTGAGCTGACGCCCTTGTCTCCTATCTTGCTCCCAGTTCCACTTCAAACCCGCCTCCGTCGGACCAGGAAGATTCCGGCCTTAGCCTGTAACGTTGCAGATGGAAGCATCATGTAGAACATGTTCTAACTTCTGCCCAGGTTTACCCAAGACTCCTAACAAAAACAAGTTGAGATTTAATTTGAGATATAACCTGCAAGCAATTTCCTTTGGATCCTGGGGAGACCTGCTGGGTTTATTTTTCAGCTTCCACCTTCCCTCCTGTGGAAAATTACACCTCCTGGCTGGTAGATGTAGTGCTGTGGGCTATAAAAGGCAATTCCACTGAATTTGAAAGCCTGAAAGGGAAAACTGATTGGGAATCCTGAAGTGTCAGACATCATTTCCTGCACTTATCTGTGCTATTCTGAAAATCAGACCTGGTTTATGGATCAGGTAACAGTATTTTTTTATGAGCAGTGAGATATAGTAAGTGATTTTGTTCCAGCTCTAATGTTTTTCCAGTATGTAGTCAGTATTGCCTGGGGCCAGAATTATTCCATGTTAGTCTGTGACTTTCAGCAATGAGAAATTTGCTCAGTTTATTCCAACTACCTGATCTATCCTTGGATAGTCTACATGCGCTGTACAAAAGCTGTAACTCCATTTTTCTGTGAAACATTCAATGAAAAAGAAAAAGTTACATTAAAAAAATGTGAGAATCATGTTTGACTTTGGCAGCCAAACATATATAAAATATATTTCTGCAAAAGCTGAAGGCTAAGGCTAATTCCAATAACTAAGAATGGCCCAGTAACCTCTCTAGGCCAAAGAATTTAAGTTTTATGTCAAGTAATTTAAGTTTTTTCAAGTAATTTAGTTGGAAGCTGCAGGAGGTGAACAGTTACCATTTGCAGGAAGATATCTTGTCTCCTTTCCCTTCAACACCAGCACTGAATTGATGCATAGTGCACCTTACAAACAATGCTTCCGTGCAGCTCAATAAGGCAGGTTCCACTGCCATATAAAATAAAAACTTGGTAATTGTTAGCTTCCTAGGGTATCACTGAATATTTCAGTCCCAGAATATGACTGCACATTTCAATGACATTACTGATTTCTTCCAATGATATTCTCATGATATGGCCAGATATTTTCAATTTTCACAGGGTATTACTGGATATTTCAAACATTTATAAGATATCACAAGACATTTCAAACAGCAATGGGTATCACTACACATGCCAAGCATTTGATATTTGTAGTGTAGGGTACATACAACTTGGTCATAAGATATGAGATAATATAAAGTGAAGTTTTATTCTTGGTTTGTTCAGGTCGAATACTATTTGCTGTGGAGCAATTTCTTACTAAATCTAAATATAAGTTATAGGAGCAGAAAGAAAATGAGAACCATCCTTTGCACTATGCAACTAACCACCAACACTGTCATTTTAATTTCTTCAAATTTGACTTTCTGTCATGTTATTTCTTTCCATTTTTTAATTTTTGTTTCTAATTTACAGCAAAATAAAAGAGCTTAAGAATATTTTTATAATGAAATGCTGTAATTACATTTTTCTGTTTTGAAAGCTCTTATTTTATTCTGCAGAACTTACAATGGACTGAAGTGAGCTATAAATAGAAGCCGGCTTGTTCACATAAAATACCTAATAGCTGCTAACCAAAAGAAGTGCAGTCCAAATATGAGCAGACAGGAAGTTCATTATAGCAGAGTTTTTTCTAATATGTCTGAATTATTAAAGATTGATTTGGGATTGTTGTAGCTCGCTTCCATCAGAGCTGATTTCAGACAAAGTCTAGACTGTGCTGGTTCTGCACTCTTTCCAATGATGCAAAATAAGCAGTGATGTAAATGTGCTTATGTAATAGAGAAGATGGAAAAGCTTTTATCAATGCGTTAAGTAACAACCTACATGAACACTTAGATAACACCCTTTAGTGACCTGAGCAGGCCAGCTGATTGTATGTGCTGATAGATTATTGTATTACAATGTGCACTGACTGTATAGTTTTTCTGTAATCTGTATTTATCACTGTTAAACATACAGTGATTATTTCACAATTATTAACCTATTATAAAGACACTACCATGTATCAATGACAGGTACCTGTCCTAGACCAGCACTGTCTTTTAATAACTTTGAATAATTTTTTTGTGCAAAATGGATGCAAACGTCCTAGCATCAAGATTTCCTTCTGCAACCCACCTAAGGTGTCTCAGTCCAGGACGAAGAGGATATTATTTCAGTCATGATGGAACATGAGAACTCTTTGACAGTGTAAAGCACCGCGAGATACTTGGCTATTGAAGGAGTGGCTGTGCTACATATTTTATGAGCAATGTTTTTGTAATATAGTTGTTATGATGGAGTCAGTAGAATAGCAAAAGAAAAATGGTAGTTTGTTAAAATATTGCAATGTAGCCACCAACATTGGGGGCTGGATTTTCTTTTATTTTTTTAAGTTTATTTTTGGGATTTGGGTGTTAATGGCTTGGTGGGTATTTATCTTCTATCCCTAGTCGCCCTGAAAAGGTGGGCCTTCCTTTTAAACCGTTGCAATCTGTAACGTGAAGGCCTTGCTATTCTTTATAGCATTTTGATACAACTGGCTAATTTGTTAGGCCACTTCAGGGAGCAGTTAAAAGTCAGCTACCTTGGTGTGGGATGGGAGTCACATATAGGCCAGAGTCTTCCTCTATAGGGATGGCAGGTTTCCTTACCGAAAACAATGGGTCTCAAACTGGGGTCTGTGGATCCCCTGGGGGGTCTATAGAGACTTTCCAACCAAATGCTGTGACCCAATGTGATTGAACTACACAGGGCTTGTGAGATTTTTACAACCTTTGGAGGAAGTGGCCAACATGTGAGCTGATAAAGCTGTCGTACAGTTAATGTGTTAAAGACTAAAAGGATACAGACATGTATATGAAGGCATTAATTCATCAAGCAGTATGAGGGAAGAGGTTAGTTAGGTTGCTAATTGGGAGGGGGAAACAAATATTTTTACATGGAAAATGCATTCAACTTTAATTAAAAATAGTTAAAATCTTCATAATATTTGGTGCTGAAAATTAAATTCTGGCATTCACAAATATCAAGGAACACTAGAGAGGTGGAGGCCTTTGTGGTTTAGTTACTTCTTTGAATTGCAGCCAAGGGAAGGAAGCAGAAACACTTTGCTTAACGGTTTTCCTCCCCCATTGCACATTGAAACTGTAAGTGATTGAAAATAAACAGCATATTTCAATTTTTTATTTCATTTGATCTAATTCTTATAATATTTTACTGTGAGGATTTTCAGGATGTACAAATTTTTAACACCACTATGTATCAATGACAGGTACCTGTCCTAGCCCACCACTGTCTTTTAATAACTTTGAGTAATTTTTTTGTGCAAAATGAATTCATACGTCCTAGCATCAAGATTTCCTTCTGCAACTCACCTAAGGTGTCGCAGTCCTGGACGAGGAGGATATCATTTCAGTCATGATGGAACATGAGAACTCTTTGACAGTGTAAAGCACCGCGAGATACTTGGCTATTGGAGGAGTGGCAGTGCTGCATATTTTATGAGCAATGTTTTTGTAATATAATTGTTATGATGGGGTCAGTAGGATATCAAAAAAAAAAGGCAGCTTATTGAAATATTTAAAGTTTAGGGTGCAATTGCTCTATGGCAACAGCGCAAAATGAGCTTGTGGTGAATTGGCAGCTAATTTTTCATTGACTTGGAAATTATTGCCGAGATTTTTAATTTCAAACCAAGTACAAGTGATAAAAGCAAAATACTGCAGATGCTGGAAATCTAGAACAAAACCAAAATACCTGGAAAAACTTAGCAGGTCTGACAGCATCCGCGGAGAGGGATACGGTTGACGTTTTGAGTCTGTATGACCCTTCATCAGAACTAAGAAATATAGAAATCTTAGTTCTGATGAAGGGTCATATGGACTCAAAACGCCAACTGTATCCCTCTCCGCAGATGCTGTCAGGCCTGCTGAGTTTTTCCAAGTAAAAGTGATAGTGGGGCTGGGAAATGAGTCTCCAAAAAGAGTTTGTACTATCGTTCTGTAAACTTCAGTTGAAAGAACAATCAAGCACGGTGAAAAATTGTTTGCCAATTCACTATGAGCCCATTTGTCACTGTAGCCATTCATCAATTTCACCCTTAGAATTTCAATGAGGTTGTATACATTTTAAGCCAAGCACTAGATTGTCCAAATAATTCCCCACTTCCAGTATAGAAAATTGTAAGAGGTACAATGAAGCTTGGGATAGAATCTTTCCTATGGCGGGCAGGCTGTTTGGAAGCGGGCGAGGAGCTGATCGCCACCCGCAATCGGCTGCGCGCTGCCATTTTATGCGGTCGGGCTAATTAAGGCCCGCCCAGCATAACACGTGACCGGTAGCACTCAGCGCTACCTGTGTGGGCGGGGGGAGGAGGGAGAGTCAGGGCCAGTGCTCTTTTGTGCATGCGCGCGAAAGTCTGCAGCAATCTTACTTAGGCACGGAGCTGCCTCAGGGAGATTAAGTTGATAATCAAACTTTTTTATGAATGAAGTAAAAAATTATTTAAACATGTCCCCTCATGTGACAGTGTCTGGGACATGTTTGTGAATTTAGCAAAATTTATTTAATTATTTTATAAAACCTTCAGGAAACCTCATCCCACCCGTGGATGAGGTTTCCTGAAAAGTATGAAGGCCACTTGGGCTCTTTGCCTGACCGCCAACCTTAAGGTTGGATGAGTAGCGTTGTTAATAAGGTAAATTGTTTTTTTAATGACCTGCTCCAGCCTTCACTTTGGGCTCTCCTTGTACCTGTGGAAGGAGACCATCTCCAATGTTGTGAAACTGCAATCGACTTGCGCTGGATTTCCGGCTGGACTGATACTGCTTTGGAAACTGGTGACTGCAGCTCTTTGTCTGGATGGCAACCGTAGATAAGGTAATCACAATCTGTGGTGGGGGACCCAATTGTGGATAGCAGGCAACCACAGAGGTCAATTCCCAGAGTCTGGACCAGAGGATGTTGCTAGTGTTCCAGAAAAAGTTCAATGACCTCACAAGAGTAGTCAGTGGTTGCATGTTCACATGACACCCCCTACACACCACACTATCAACCTCTCACACTGCTCAGTGCACCATGCCTGCCATCATTCACCCAGCAGCATTCCTTGGCACTCTGAACTCATGCCTAACATTCAGATACTCCATCTCCCTCTCACACATGCGGTAATGATACCAGCCTCACAGTCATTTCTCCCTGCTTCCACATTTCTCCAGCTACTTAACTTGGCGCATCACCCAAATACAATGCAACACCACCACTGACATTCTGTCCTCTCTCTTGCAGGATAAAGTCACACATAACTGCAGGGATTGACAGAGAACTGATGGGGGACAGGCACGCCTGCATCGACTGCCCACCTGGAACAAAGGGGTCCTGGATGCCTCCTTGTCTTCCTCCTCCTCCTCCCAAAGAGGCCTCTGTTCACTTGGTGGTGAGGGTTGCATCCTCATGTTATGGAGGATGCAGCAGCCCACCACAAATACGGACACATGCTCCAGCAAGCTTCGGGGCGGGGTCAGGGACAGGTGCCAAAATCTCACTGAGCCAATGAGGTTCCTTTGATTGGAAACCAATTCCGGTATGCTCCCCGCTGAGGAGCACGGTTTTAAATTGAATAAAAACAAATGCTGCATGAACTTCTCGTTGGGCCCCAGCCTCTCCGCGGCTCTCCACACTTAGCCCTGCGTGTCCACTACTCCCCAGCTCTCTATGTCTCCCCTGTTTGCCTGGACCTGCTTGCTGGCTCTCCTCCGCTTCTCCCTGGCTCTCCCTGTGTCTCCCTCACTGGACCCACCTCTCCAGTCACTTGCCGCAGCTCTCCCCCGCTTTTCCCAACTTCTCGCCGGCTTCTCCCTGGTTCTTGCTGCTCCCATGTGCCCATGTTTGGGTGTGGCAGGGCCTCAGGCTTTGCTCATCCGACCAGAGCATCGAACCGAAGTGAGGGTGAATGATAGAATACATGTGAGTGAGTGTGAATGACTGAGTATGTGTGTGAGTGAGTAAAGGTGAGTGAGTGCAAGTGGGGGTGAGTGAGTGAGGGTTGGGTGAGTGAGGCTGAGTGAGGGTTGAATGAATGAAGGTTGAGTGAGTGGTGAGGGATGAGTGAGTGAGGGTGAGTGCATGAGTGAGGTGAGTGTAGGTAGTCACTGAGGATGAGTGCAAGCGTGTGTGGAGAGAGAGGGGGTGAGGGTACAGGAGGCTCATCAAGGCAACATTTCTCCGAGAGCTGGAGTCTCCTCCATTTGGCTCCACCACCTCCACCTCTTTCTCTTCCTCTCCACCACCTCCACCTCCTCCTCCTGTTCCTCTCCACCACCTCGGCCTCCTCTGCTTCCTCTCCACCACCTCTACCTCCTCCTCTTCCTCTCCACAACCTCCGCTTCCTCCTCTTCCTCTCCACCAACTCCACCTCCTCCTCTTCCTCTCCACCTCCACCTCCTCCTCTTCCTCTCCACCACCTCCATCTCCTCCTCTTCCTCTCCACCACCTCCGCCTCCTCCTCTACCTCTCCACAACCTCCTCTTCCTCTCCACCACCTCCACCTGCTCTCAACCACCTCCACCTCCTCCTCCTCCTCTATCTCTCTACCAATTCTGCCTCCTGCTCTTCCACTCCACCACCTCGGCCTCCTACTCTTCCTCTCCACTATCACTGCATCCTCCTCTTCCTCTACACCACCACCACCTCCTCTCCGCCACCTCCACCTGCTCCTCTTCCACTCCAACACCTCCACCTCCTCCGCTATCTCTCCACCAACTCCATCTCCTCCCCTTCCTCTCCACCACCTCCACCTCCTCCTCTTCCTCTCCACCACCTCCACCTCCTCCTCTTCCTCTCCACAACCTCCGCTTCCTCCTCTTCCTCTCCACCACCTCCACCTCCTCCTCTTCCTCTCCACCACCTCCACCTCCTCCTCTTCCTCTCCACAACCTCCGCTTCCTCCTCTTCCTCTCCACCACCTCCACCTCCTCCTCTTCCTCTCCACCACCTCTGCCTCTTCCTCTCCACCACCTCCACCTCCTCCTCTATCTCTCCACCACCTCCACCTCCTCCTCTATCTCTTCACCACCTCTGTGTCCTCCTCTTCCTCGCAACCACCTCCATCTCCTACTCTTCCTCTCCACGACCTCCACCTCCTCCTCTACCTCTCCACAACCTCCTCTTCCTCTACACCACCACCACCTCCTCTCCGCCACCTCCACCTGCTCCTCTTCCACTCCAACACCTCCACCTCCTCCGCTATCTCTCCACCAACTCCATCTCCTCCCCTTCCTCTCCACCACCTCCACCTCCTCCTCTTCCTCTCCACCACCTCCACCTCCTCCTCTTCCTCTCCACAACCTCCGCTTCCTCCTCTTCCTCTCCACCACCTCCACCTCCTCCTCTTCCTCTCCACCACCTCCACCTCCTCCTCTTCCTCTCCACAACCTCCGCTTCCTCCTCTTCCTCTCCACCACCTCCACCTCCTCCTCTTCCTCTCCACCACCTCTGCCTCTTCCTCTCCACCACCTCCACCTCCTCCTCTATCTCTCCACCACCTCCACCTCCTCCTCTATCTCTTCACCACCTCTGTGTCCTCCTCTTCCTCGCAACCACCTCCATCTCCTACTCTTCCTCTCCACGACCTCCACCTCCTCCTCTACCTCTCCACAACCTCCTCTTCCTCTACACCACCACCACCTCCTCTCTGCCACCTCCACCTCCTCCTCTTCCACTCCAACACCTCCACCTCCTCCGCTATCTCTCCACCAACTCCACCTCCTCCCCTTCCTCTCCACCACCTCCTCTTCCTCTCCACCACCTCCACCTCCTCCTCTTCCTCTCCACAACCTCCGCTTCCTCCTCTTCCTCTCCACCACCTCCACCTCCTCCTCTTCCTCTCCACCACCTCTGCCTCTTCCTCTCCATCACCTCCACCTCCTCCTCTATCTCTCCACCACCTCCACCACCTCCTCTATCTCTTCACCACCTCTGTGTCCTCCTCTTCCTCGCAACCACCTCCATCTCCTACTCTTCCTCTCCATGACCTCCATCTCCTCCTCTTCATCTCCAATACATCTACCTCCTCCTCTTCCTCTCCACAACCTCCACCTGTTCCTCTTCCTCTCCACCACCTCCGCCTCCTCCTCTTCCTCTCCACAACCTCCACCTGTTCCTCTTCCTCTCCACCACCTCCACCTCCTCTTCTATCTCTCTACCAACTCTGCCTCCTGCTCTTCCACTCCACCACATCGGCCTCCTACTCTTCCTCTCCACTACCACCGCATCCTCCTCTTCCTCTACACCACCACCACCTCCTCCTCTTGCTCTCCACCACCTCCACCTCCTCTCCACCAACTCCAGCTCCTCCTCTTCCACTCCCACACCTCCACCTCCTCCGCTATCTCTCCATCAACTCTGCCTCCTCCTCTTCCTCTCCACCAACTCCACCTCCTCTCCACCACCTCCACATCCTCCTCATCCGCTCCACCACCTCCACCTCCTCCTCTATCTCGCCAGCAACTCCACCTCCTCTTCTTCCTCTCCACCACCTCTGCTTCCTCTTCTTCCTCTACACCAACTCTGCCTCCTCCTCTTTCTCTCCAGCGCCTCCACTTCCTCCTCTTCCTCTCCACCACCTTCACCTCAACCTCTTCCTCTCCACCACCTCTGCCTCTATCTTGCCACCACCTCCACCTCCTCCTCTATCTCACCAACCCCTCCACCTCCTCTTCTTCCTCTCCACCATCTTCAGGTACTCCTCTTCCTCTTCACCACCTCCACCTCCTGCTCTTCCTCTCCATCATGTCCAACTCCTCCTCTTCATCTACACCACCTCCGCCTCCTCATCTTCTTCTCCACCACCTCCACCTTCTCCTCTTTCTCTCCACCACCTCCACCTACTCCTCTTCCTCTCCACCACCTCCAACTCCTCATCTTCCACTCCATCACCACCACCACTCCACCTCCTCTCCATCACCTCCACCTCCTCCTCGTCCTCCCCACCACCTCCACCCCTTCCTCTGCCACTCCACCACCTCCACCTGTATCACTCCACAACCTCCACCTCCTCCTCTATCGCTCCACCACATCCACCTCCTCCTCTTCCTCTCCACACCTTCACCTCCTCCTCATCGTCTCCACTACCTCTGTTTCCTCCTTTTCCTTTCCAACAACTCCGCCTCCTCCTCTCACTCTCCAAACCCTCCACCTACTCCTCCTCCTCTCCACCACATCCACCTCCTCCCCTTCCTTTACACCACCTCCACCTCTATCTCTCCACCACCGCCACCTCCTCCACTATCTCTCCACCAACTGCACCTCCTCCTCTTCCTCTTCAGCACCTCCAACTCCTGATCTTCCTCTTCATTACCTCCAACTCCTCCTATTCCTCTCCACCACCTCCACCTCCTCCTCTATCACTCCACCACATCCACCTCCTCCTCTTCCTCTCCACACCTTCACCTCCTCCTCATCCTCTCCACTACCTCCGTTTCCTCCTTTTCCTTTCCAACAACTCCGCCTCCTCCTCTCACTCTCCAAACCCTCCACCTACTCCTCCTCCTCTCCACCACATCCACCTCCTCCCCTTCCTTTACACCACCTCCACCTCTATCTCTCCACCACCGCCACCTCCTCCACTATCTCTCCACCAACTGCACCTCCTCCTCTTCCTCTTCAGCACCTCCAACTCCTGATCTTCCTCTTCATTACCTCCAACTCCTCCTATTCCTCTCCACCACCTCCACCTCCTCCTCTTCCTCTCCACCATCTCCCCCTCCTCATCTCCCTCTCCACCATGTCCACCACCTGCACGTTCTCTCCAGCACCTCCACCTCCTCCGCTGCCTCTCCACCACCTCCACCTCCTTCTCAACCTCTCCACCACCTCCACCTCCTCCTCTTCCTCTCCACCATCTACACCTCTATGTCTCCATCAACTCCACCACCTAAAACTCCTCCTCTTCCTCTCCATCACCTCCACCTCTATCTCTCCACGACCTCCAGCTCCTCCGCTATCCCTCAACCACCTCGACCGATTCCTCTTCCTCTCCACTGCCTCCACCTCCTCCTGTTCCTCT